>NC_058374.1:64987196-65290227 GCF_018350175.1 Felis catus | reverse complement strand
GGGTACTGGTCAGGTATTTTGTAGAGTTTCCTTCTGTTGGAATTCATCTGATGTTTTTCTTATTATTAGACTGGGGTTGTGGGTTTTTAGGAGGTAGATCACAGAGGTAAATTACTATTTTCATAACATAATAATAACAAGGGTACATATTATCCGCATGACTTGTCAATGTTGTTAATCTTGGTCACCTGGCTGAAGTCATTTGTTAAGTTTCTCCCTTGTAAAGTTACTCTTTTTCCCTTTTTTCAAACTTCGGAAGAAAGTCATTGGGCACAACTCACACTTAAGGACTGTGGAGTTATACTGTATATCCTTTAGGGCAAAATAATTATATAAATTGGTTGGAGTTCTTCTGCGTGGGAGATATATCTATTTTCCCTATTTATTTACCTGATCATTTATATCAGTATGGACTTGGATATTTATTTTACACTTTGCATTATAATCTGTTATTACTTTATTTTGCTGCTCAAATTACCTTAGCTTTGGCAATGAGGAGCTCTTACAGTGATCTCTTGTGTCCCTTTAGCATACCAGATCATTGTGGTTTGCTTATGTGCTCTATCTTGTTTTGTTTTGTTGAGCATTTTCTTATTTTCTGGTACTACAAGATAGCCCACACTCATACTGCATATTTATGGCCCCAGCTCTAGAATCAGTAACTTTTCCAATGATCCTCCATTCTTTTCGCTGGAGAGCAGTATGAGAAACCAAGATCTGGGTGCTGAATATATTCATTGCTACTAGAATGCTGTTGCTTTTTGTTCTGCCTGCTGACAGATGAAGGAAATACGTATATGTACCAGTCATTATATTTTATTGGCAGGCTTTATTTTTTTTTTATATATAAAATTTATTGACAAATTGGTTTCCATACAACACCCAGTGCTCATCCCAAAAGGTGCCCTCCTCAATACCCATCACCCACCCTCTCCTCCCTCCCACCCCCCATCAACCCTCAGTTTGTTCTCAGTTTCTAAGAGTCTCTTATGCTTTGGCTCTCTCCCACTCTAACCTGTTTTTTTTTTTCCTTCCCCTCCCCCATGGGTTCCTGTTAAGTTTCTCAGGATCCACATGAGAGTGAAACCATATGGTATCTGTCTTTCTCTGTATGGCTTATTTCACTTAGCATCACACTCTCCAGTTCCATCCACGTTGCTACAAAAGGCCATATTTCATTTTTTCTCATTGCCACGTAGTATTCCATTGTGTATATAAACCACAATTTCTTTATCCATTCATCAGTTGATGGACATTTAGGCTCTTTCCATAATTTGGCTATTGTTGAGAGTGCTGCTATGAACATTGGGGTACAAGTGGCCCTATGCATCAGTACTCCTGTATCCCTTGGATAAATTCCTAGCAGTGCTATTGCTGGGTCATAGGGTAGGTCTATTTTTAATTTTCTGAGGAACCTCCACACTGCTTTCCAGAGCGGCTGCACCAATTTGCATTCCCACCAACAGTGCAAGAGGGTTCCCGTTTCTCCACATCCTCTCCAGCATCTATAGTCTCCTGATTTGTTCATTTTGGCCACTCTGACTGGCGTGAGGGGATACCTGAGTGTGGTTTTGATTTGTATTTCCCTGATAAGGAGCGACGCTGAACATCTTTTCATGTGGGCAGGCTTTATTTTTTAGAGCATCTTTATATTCACAGCAAAATTGAGCAGAAAATACAAAAATTTCCCATACACCCCTTCCCCACATTTGCATAGCCTCCCCCATTATCAACATCTCACACCAGAGCGGTACATTTCTTACAAACCATGAACCTACGCTGACAAATCTTTAAACCCAAAGTCCATAGTTTACAATAGGTTTCACTGTTAGTGTACATTCTAGGGGTTTGGATAAATGTATAATGACATGTTATCTGCCACTGTAGTATCATAGAGCATATTTTCACTGCCCCCAAGTCCTCTGTGTTCTGCCTGTTCATCCCTCCCTCCCCCTAACTCCTGGCAGCCATGGTATTTGTTGCCTTTTCCAGAATGTCATTTAGTTGGAATCATATAGTATATACACTTTCGGATTTACTTCTTTCACTTAGTAATATGCATTTAAGCTTCTTCTGTGTCTTTTCATGGTTTGATAGCTTCCTTTTAGCACTGGATAAAATTCCATGGTCTAGCTATACCATAGTTTGTCCACTAACTTACTGAAAGATGTCTTCATTGCTTCCAAGTTTTGGCAATTACAGAAAAAAAGCTGCTATAAATGTCTGTGTGCAGGTTTTTGTGTGGACATAGGTTTTCAACTTATTGGGGTAAATATCAGGGAGCACAATTGCTCAATCATATGGTTAAGAGTATGTTTAGCTTTGTAAGAAACTGCCAAACTGTCTTCTAAAGTGGTTGTGTCATTGTAGATTCCCACTGACAATGAATGAATGTTTTGTTGTTGACATTTGGTGTTATTAACATTTTAGGTTTTCACCATTCTAATCGGTTGTAATGGCATCTTGTTGTTTCAGTTTGCAATTCCCTGATTACATATGATGTTGAGCAACTTTTCATATGTTTATTTGACATCAGGATATCTTTGATGAGATGTCTGTTCAGAGCTTTTGCTTATTTTTTAATTGATTTGTTTATTTTCTCATTGTTAAGTTTCAAGTGTTCTTTGTATATTTTGGGAGACCGGTCCTTTGTCAGATAGGTCTTTTGCAAATATTTTCTCCCAGTCTGTGTCTTATTTTCTTGACACTATCTTTTGCGGAGCAGAAGTTTTTAATTTAATGAAGTTCAACTTATCAATTATTTCTTCCATGGGTCATGCCCTTATATTTTTAGATATTGCTTTTTCCTGTTTGTATTCTCCTCTCCTTCCGGAATCCAAATAAGTATATGTTCATCTCTTCATTCTCTTTTCCATGTATCTTATGCTTCCATTAGAACTTTCATAGACCTGTCTTTCCATGCTACATTTTATTTTGCCTTGTTTATTTAGATATCTTAAACTGCAAGCTTCCAATTTTCATTGAAATTTTATTTGTGGAAAATCTTTGCATTCTCAAATTTTCCTCTCATCTACCAAGTACTGTCTAGAATGACTCCATGTTCTCAAAATGAAGGTTTTTTTACACTACACAGGAAGTATAAATTCAGGCTGAATGCAACATGTGGATTGTACTATCAGATTTTCAATGCTTTTCTTTTTCTGGCTTCTACTCAGCACCAAGTTCATGACAGTAACTATTCCTTGCCACAATAAAAGGAACAGGTGTTTAACATATTTCTACTTTACCCTTACACTGAAGATGTAGTCTACAGAATCTCAGGCATATGGTAGAAGGGAATATATTGTATTAAAATCATGAACCTGGTTCAGCTCTGGATTTCATCTCAAATATAAGGTATCTAGTGAGGCCACAGAAAGCAAAACTCAATGGTACAAGGCTTAGCAAATGCTTTCAGTATAAAAACCAGCTTCTGTGCTCCACTATCCTTTCTGAGTTTTTATTTTCACTAGAATTTTTGGTACGAAAATATTACTCACTTTCTTGCAAGATCACCAATGCATTTGTGATGATTTAAGTTATTTTATCCATAGTTTTGAGGATTTTTCAACAAAAAAGATCAGTTCATGGACCTAGTCTGTCACATAGGCGGAAATACAAATCTTTTACTCCATTTTCCTTCTTTTCTCACTAGTAGCCAACTTACATCAAGAGCAAATTCTAGAAATATGCAATATATATATACCTTTCCAAAAGTCACAAAAGAATAGCTTTGGTATCCATGTCCCATTAAATCTTTCTAAAAGCTTTATGCTCCACACTTCCCCTTGCTACTTACCCTGACTTTTCACCCTAGAAAAAGTGATAAGCATCTCTGTAGTTTCACTGTTTGATTCATGGCATCTATAATATTTTGTGTAGTTTTACAGAACCTATCATTTAAAAAAGCATTGAAACAGAACATAAAAATATTTCTTAACCCATATAAAATACCTTCTTTATGAAGCTAAAAACATTGCTGACAAGTGATCTGGAAAACATAAACAGAAAGAATGATTGTTCAATGTTGATTTTTAAAGATGCATTTAAAAAGAATACCCAATATTTACCAGGGCATGGTTTTTCCTGCTTATTTGCAATGACTGCAAAGGAAATCAGCATCATTCTTCTCATTTTTGTTTTGCTTTGCTTTAAGGGAAAACAATCCCGTGGGGCACCTGGGTGGCTCAGTTGGTTAAGCTTCTGACTTTGGCTCAGGTCATGGTCTCACGGTTCATGAGTTCTATTAGTGCAGAGCCTGCTTTGGATCCTCTGACCCCCTCTCGCTCTGCCCTTCCCCCGCTCATGCTCTCTCTCAAAAAATAAATAAATAAAAGAACCCCATGCATTTGAAAGTCCTTTTAGCAGAATTATTGTTTATTTTATATGTCAAATGAAAATTGACTTTAAAATCTTTAGGTTCTGCCTCTTAGAAAAAAATGTTTAGCACAATTATTATTTCTTAATAGCTATCCACAATCCATGTGAGAATAGGAGTATTGGTTTAAGAAATAGGATATTGGGGCGCCTGGGTGGCGTAGTCGGTTAAGCGTCCGACTTCAGCCAGGTCACGATCTCGCGGTCCGTGAGTTCGAGCCCCGCGTCGGGCTCTGGGCTGATGGCTCAGAGCCTGGAGCCTGTTTCCGTTTCTGTGTCTCCCTCTCTGTCTGCCCCTCGCCCATTCATGCTCTGTCTCTCTCTGTCCCAAAAATAAATAAACGTTGAAAAAAAAAATTAAAAAAAAAAGAAATAGGATATTGCCACTTTTGCTAAGCTGTACAAGAGTCAGTATATTTTGACAGATCTATCTAGGAAGCCAAATATTGTCACCATTTTATTCCTCTAATGATGATTTCACAGACATCAGAAAATTGCTTTTCCAATATATTGATCCTCAGGCCAACCAACAGAAATGAAGTTAAAGCCAGACCTTATAAAAATCTTTTAATCTCCTCCAAAATAACCAGTTTCATGATTTTATATGACATAAAACTTGAAGTCAAATTTAGTACACAATAAGCCATCCATCAAAGTTTATACCTTTGCTTCCATTGGCAAGGACTAGTCAGAGCAGCTAAGTAGGATAGGGGAGGTTTAACAGAGAAACAGGAAAACATCAGAGCAAAGAGCTTTTAGGTAATGTGTGGAGGGGAAGGATAGGAAGTAATCATAAAATAAAGTACTTCAGATTACTTGTAGCAGGACCATGCTGTTATTGTTATTTACGTAAGTGATTTACCTTCCTTCATTTTTCCTCTTGGGTTTTGCCTACATCCGGTCAGCCTGGTGTGCTTTATCCTAGTGAAGGAAACCAAGTGATGAAGTTAGCAAGATCCTACTGACATTTTTATCGAAAATCACAAACCTGTGAAAGATAACTTGCACCCTCTAGCTCAGAAGAGCTGTAGGAGCAAAGAGGCAGGGTCACATCTGGAGAAACAGGAACTTTGACATTCTCGCACAGATTCTCAGGCTCTCCGGTGCCTGGGTGGCTCAGTCAGTTCAGCATTCAACTTCAGCCCAGGTCATGATCTCACAGTTCAAGAGTTGAAGCTCCACACTGGGCTCTGTGCTGACAGCTTTGGATCCTCTATCCCCCACCCCTGCCTTCTGCTCCTTCCTCATTCAATCTCAAAAATAATAAATAATAAAAAATTTAAAAATAAAGGATTCTCGTGGCCTCAAGTGTGACTGATGGAATGGAAAAAACTAGATTCCTGAAGAGATTAGGCGATAGAGTCTAAGAAAACCCAATATTAAATATTAATATTGTGTCTTAGGGACAGTATGTAATGAATTGATGACCAAGGATCAGAAGGTTACATATATCTCAGGAGATATTCTTATGTACACCTGGTATTGAAAGTCAGATACTCTCCTTCTCCACACTAACTTCACCAGCCATTAAGGCTGGTCATGATAAATGCTACCTTTGCACTGTATCTTTTTGTCACTTGGAAAAAGGAGAATCATCCTACATTTATGAAGGCTAAAGGTTTTTTTTCCCCTATCAAAACGGGGCATAAAATACGTTTTTTAAGAGAAAATTATGTACTTTTTTCACATGAGTTAATGCATAAAATTTGTATTCCCACTACATTAAAAGTAGATATTAATCCTTTTTTAAGCCTAACATAGGAAGCTATATAATAAACCAAATTCGTGCCAATAAGAGAAGTCATTTTATAAAGGGTGATAAGAGGAATTCACCATCATTTTTAGAAGCACACTGGTATTTATTGTACCAAAAGGACCAGAAATAGAATGACAGCTGAGGAAGTCTCTTTTTGTGACAGAATTTTGAACAATTGTGAACATAGACTAATTTCAGAGTTCTTAGTCAGTGACAGCTATTGTATAAAGAAAAAGTGGTTTGAGATAGAATAAAGTGGATCATCAGAATGAAGGCCATGAACATGATAAATGTCCCTGTCTGTATCTAGGACAGACATTTCCCCTGACAGTACTGCTTATGAATTTAATATCTGAAAGAGAATTAGTTGTTACCATTAAGTAGGTGATGTATTTATATGAAATATTGAAAATAGTAACATCTACGTTTATTGTGTAAATGGTGTGCCCAGGGCACTGGCCCCAAGTTGAAAGTGTGTTTCACCCATTGTTAAGATTCTCTGAATCACATGGACTCCTCTGTCAGGCGTAGTTACTACAGTGGTGCCCAAACTAGGCTAACCTATAAACATCATCTTTATGGAATCAGATCCAAACATCCATATGGCATATTTTCTAGTGTATATGTTTAAGCTATTGATTAACCGAATGATCATAGAATTTCTCCTGCATGGGAGAAAGGTATTTTGAATACAAAATGTGTGTCCATTTATTGGTGACTCAGAAATGTCATTAAAAGTAAACCTAACTAATAAGTATGTTAAAAAGAAATTTTTTAATGAATGCTTGCTATACATCAATAAACCATTGAATTTCCAATTATAATACTTGAGCTTTATTTCCACATTTCAAATATTATCATTTTTACTTTTCAGTTTTTAAAAGATAATTATTAATGAAATATATTTTCCAGTATTTCTCCACTATTTAGGAATTGGTAATCCACTTAAATATTGTCTTATTTTTCTCCTATTCTTTTTTTTTCTGTTTCCTGCCTGTAATTTGGACTTTGAACATCTTATTAATCACATTAGGAGTGTAAGGTGCGAAGCCTTAAGAGAAAATTTACAA
The DNA here is from genome assembly GCF_018350175.1 of Felis catus. Taxonomy (NCBI): domain Eukaryota; kingdom Metazoa; phylum Chordata; class Mammalia; order Carnivora; family Felidae; genus Felis; species Felis catus. Next base: position 65,283,024 of record NC_058374.1, on the reverse strand, counting down.
CAACCCTAAAATAATTTTTTAATAATTTAATACAGAAATTAGAACATTGAAGTGAAGTTTTGCTTTAATAATAACCTAAAATATATGGCTATTAACTTTACACTGGAAAGAGATAACACAAAGCAAGGAAATATCATAAACAGAAGTTACGATATGTGACCTGTGATGTGATGTATGACAAAAATTGATAATTTCTCATCATCAATAATTTAGAAGGCAAACTGTTTGCTGACTGAAGCTCAGGCTCTAGGGAAAGTGGATAGAAAGAACCAGGATGTGTGTTGGCTTTTATTTACTAACTTTAGCAGATAGGCCCATATCTGAGCCTCAAACTTTGGTTCCCCAGATTTGTACCAGCAAGAAACCAACCTCACGAAGGATTCACTGCCAGCACCCAAATCAAGTGAAGGTATGGGTGAGAGCGATGATGCAGTAGAGCCATAGAAAGCGATGAATGAGGGAGTTCCTCTCTAAGGAGTTGAGTCTGTTCAGTATGTGGCAAAAGTGTTCTACCCAGATATTTGCTGGCCTGAGCAAACTGAAGCAGGGAGGGTCACAACAAAATGCACACTCTTCTTTCCACAGTACAGGGTTATCGCCAGGATGTGACAGCCCAGCCAGGATACATTTTCCAACCCCACACCAACGCCTGCCCTTCCCTGCATCCTGCTTGCACATGGCCATTTGATTAAGTCTTATCTTTGCAAAGCTATAGAAGGTATATGTGCATTTTTTAGCAAAAATTTTGTAAAAGGGTTGGGATGCCCCGTTATTTTACCCTTTTCACTGGCCAGGTAGAAACGACAAGGCCCAGAAAGCTGACATTTAGCATTCTGTTAGCATAAGGCATGTGCCACACATGAAGAGCTAAGTGAATGTGAGCTATCATTCCATTATTGGAAATGATTAGTAAATGTTTTTAATTCTTTACTTTGGGCGATTTAAAATTTACTGGCTTGAAAACTCTTTTCAAACTCATGTATTAAGCTTCCCATTGCGCTTGTCCATCCATACAATTCAACTTCTGCATACAAGCCACACCAAAACTAAAAAGAAAAAAATCAATAAAAATTCAGGCACATATCCACCTAGGAATTTTTTGTGGAAAAACTTCTTGGAAATTATTCAAGTATAATTATTGTATAATATTATATATTATTGTATAAATTGTATAAATTATTCAAGTAAATTGTATAAAATTGTATAAAATTGTATAAATTATTCAAGTAAATTATATTTGGGGAAAACTCAATACCTGTATGTATTTTTCCTGAGAGATATGTATATTCTAATATTTCAGACCCACTATTAGTATTAGTAGTGGCCAGTAATTAAGAGGTCAAAATAGATGGTTTAGCTTTGACCTGTGGAAGAAATAATAAATGAATTCATTAGTATGAGGATGTTCTCTAATGTATTACATATGTAATATCTACCATAACACTGCAATTCATGTCCCTCCACTGCAAATTTATAAGACTCTATCAGCTTTCCAATCTATTATATCTGAGATCATATACAGAGGATGAGTCATTGAAATGTTTCAGTCATGTTCAAAGAATGTGAACAGACAGCCCCTCTGGGTAATCCAAGTTCTAAGTTCAGGTAGCAAAGTCCCTCTACTTGATTCTGTGCTCAAGTCTGATTTATCTTTAAGGAAAAGAAAAAATATATGTATAATTTAAATATATACTGTACATATATTTTTATACATGTGTGAACATTTTACATGTATGTAAGCATATGTTTACATATGTTATATAAATATGGTTCAGGGAGATAGGTATAGAGAGAGATGTATAGATAGACACATAGATTGATCTCTAAAGAAAAAAAAGGTAGGGAAACAAATTGACTACATATTATTTTATTGGATATTAGTTCCTTACATTTGCACAAGGAGCATACTGAATAGTATGTTCCAGATTCTTCTGTATTAGGAAAAGCAGCCCCATGCATGCAGTCTCTTGACCCCTAGTCAACTGCATAAGAATAGACTTTGGGCCTGGAACACCTCCTTACCAAGAGATAAAGAGTCTTCGCAAACTATGCTGGACTTAGCACCTTGTGTGAGAATATATTTCCTTGTCAGACGCAATGTGTGTTCCTTTGCTCTACTTAAGCATTTATGTCATATGGCACCTGGCCAATCCCACTGCTTTATCTGTCCCCTGTAGGGAGAGGAGGGGATTAGGTCCTTCATTTTTGGCCACATCCCTGCATTGACTTCCAGGGGAAACCTGCTGGCAATAAGGAACCAGTGCCCACTACTGAAGCTCATCTTACTCTGTCTCTTCTCTTCATAAGTGTCATTCCTTTGAGTGTTTGGCTATATTGCGTTATTCCTTGGCAACTCCAATACCAAGATGCAGTGGACAGAAGGGTTTAGTGTTCTACTCCTGATAATAGACAAGAGGCATTAAGTTAAGTACTTCTCTAATTCCAATTGGTTAATACATTAGCTTCAGATTCCTGAGGGCACTTGATGAACCACCCCTAAACTACCTTCCCAAAGTCCTTATGAGGTAGGTTGACCAAAGAGATTATAAGTCATCCATAAAAGTTAAACACTGACCTATATATCCTAAGTCTAAAATAATATTCAGAATTAAATTGTATACCTATTGAGAAAGTGAAAAATATTCTTACTTCCTATTTGTGAATCTATTCTTTTCCTACCTAATGTGACCTAAATTTTCTTCATTTAGCAGGTGTTTATTGAGTGCCTCCAATGAACCAGGCACTGCCCTAGCAGATAAGAACAAAAAAATAATAATAATAAACAGAACAAAGTTCCCCTCCACCCCCACTTAGAGTCGTATACTTGTGGTATAGACAGCTAGCAAACAAGTGTAGAATCAGTTGAAGATAAGAACTATTGGGAAAAGAATCAGGGTAAATAAATATAATGTGATGAGGATAGTATTTGCATAAGGTAGTCCAAAAAAAGCCTCTCTGTAGGGATGACCTTTGAGCAAAATGTGAGTAAATTGAAGGAGTAAGTCATATGAATATCTGCTACAAGAGCACTTCCAGTGGAAACAAATCTTCTCTAGTTGTCTTCTATTTAGGCATCTTGTTTCACCCAAAAGATTACAATGTTCTTGAAGACATCTTCTATTTATTTTGTATCTACCTCAGATAGTAGTCTCAAAGTAATCTTATTATCAGTATATACAAAGAGGAGTAGTGGGATTTTTATGGAGATATTTTATATATGTACTAATATTAAAAGTAATACTCTGTGTGCTGAGAATGTAGTATCTAGTAGATTACAGAGGGAAATAGCCATGGCAGCTTGAAAAAAAAAACAGGTGAAAAATAAATCTTTGTCAATGACAGAAGAGGTCCCAGGACTAGCAACACATATGTGTAATCCACAAAAGTAAAATCTGAGGGCAGATTTTTCACTGGAATCTGTTTCTTTTTGTGACATGATTATGTGTCACTCTATTACATGGATACTTTTTTTTTTTAAGTAATACATTTAAAAAGCAGGATGAGGTTGAAGGACCAAGAAAAAAGATAGCAAATGTGCACGAGTGAAATCCAATTTGCCAGGATAATTAAACTTTTAGAGATCTAATATCCTTAAAATTTATTTCAGAGGTGTTTAACTACCATTCCCATTCTGAATATGTGAAGAAACTAATATGGAAAGGAAAGTTAGCCAACTTGAATTGCATTGTTTTCAAACAGATGCATTAATGGTAAGAAAATTTAGCAGATTAATCCACTCAGAATCAACCCATTCTCTTGCACTTCAGAAATCAAGAGTTTAAACCTTTTGTAATACTCTAGCTCAAAATGGAACTTGTGCTTGATTTCAACTAGCATAGAGTTATGCTTATTAGTCTTAACACTGTTTACATTTTATATTTTAGCTAAAAAATTTATATTCTTTTGACCGACTCTAAGACAAATTTGTAAGAAAATAGACTTCCTGGTGTACCTGAAATCTAAATAGATTGGTATCTTGATACCTGAAAATCTTGATATCTGAAAATATCAATTGGAAAAGATTTAGGAAAGAACAAAACAAGGCGATTCTTATATCACAGTAAAGGGTTCAGACTATAAAACCAGATGACCAGGATTCAAATCCTGACTCTGCCATTCACCATCCATGTACCCTTTGATGAGCAGTTAACATCTTTGTTTCAGTTTCCTTAGCTAAAAAATGGAAAAAATTAATAGACCTCCTTAAGTTTGCACAGAGAAATGAATGTGTTAACATGCATAAAAATAAGTGGACCGATACCTATTTTTGAAATATTTCAACACATAATACATACTGTGATATCTTTTTGGTACTAGTAATATGGCAGGGCTTTTAAGAAAATTAAATGAGATAGTTTATGTAGTACATATAAAAGGCTCAGCATAGGGGCTAACTACAAATGGTAGTTTTATTTTTTTTTTCAGTATATGAAATTTATTGTCAAATTGGTTTCCATACAACACCCGTGCGCATCCCAAAAGGTGCCCTCCTCAATACCCATCACCCACCCCCCTTCCCTCCCACCCCCCATCAACCCTCAGTTCTCAGTTTTTAAGAGTCTCTTATACTTTGGCTGTCTCCCACTCTAACCTCTTTTTTTTTTCCTTCCCCTCCCCCACGGGTTTCTGTTAAGTTTCTCAGGATCCACATAAGAGTGAAAACATATGGTACCTGTCTTTCTCTGTGTGGCTTATTTCACTTAGCATCACACTCTCCAGTTCCATCCACGTTGCTACAAAGGGCCATATTTCATTCTTTCTCGTTGCCACGTGGTACTCCATTATGTATATAAACCACAATTTCTTTATCCAACAAATGATAGTTTTAAATAGGAGCATTATCACCATCAAAATCCCTATCCCTAACCTTCATCTGGCAAATTCTGATATATAAACTAAGCAAAAGAAATGTCAGTGGGCCCAGTGCATGCCCATGAATTCTATGTATGGAACAACTTAGACCCAGACAGAAATAAGTATTGTTAGGGCACCACACAAGAGGTACCATTGTCTTTATTCCTGGATACAAGATTGAAATAACTATTTAGAGACTATCTTTCTAAAATGAATACTAAATTCAACTTCTTACATTTCTATAAGTTATAAAGACAGAGTGTTAATTGATAATATTAGAAACTACCCTATGAACTATATACAGTTTCATAAACCGAGAATTTCCATACAAATATACATGCAATGAATCTAGTTGCACATAATGGGATTCTGCTACTACTTTGCAAATCTTCTTCACTAAGGAATCAGAAACCCTTCATCAGACATAATGAAGAAAACTGTCTCGCAGATCTTACCCAATTTCTCTCATTTCTTCACATGGATTCTGAATTGTTGGCTAATCTCTTATGTTCCTTCCTATTCTGGTCTCATGCCAGTCTGGGATAGGCACTTGATTGTGTGAGGGCTTTTTATACTGATTGCAGACAATTCATGCTATTTCCATCTACAAGTACCAAAAGTTCAGGGTTTTAAGAGGAAGATTTAACCACGTTTCTATATCTCTAGCTATCAGTGTTCAAAACTGCAAAGAATTTAAGCAGATTTCTCTGCTTTTAATGAAAGACACAGAATGTCTTCCTTTAGATATTTATTACAAAGAAACAATTTCTTTCCATGTGCATAATGCCCAGCTTTCTTTCTGCCTTTCCACCCAGAGGATTCTATAATCTGTATTTATCTTTCACTTGTTGATCCACTCAACAAATATTTATTGTTTGCTATGCCCAAGAAACTCTCTGGGCCTGGGGACATACAGTGGACAAGACATAACCCACAGCTTCAGTGTTAACTGCATTTACAAAAAGAGTAAATCCTGTCTAATAACTTAGATAAAAGAAATTGTATATTAACTATATGTGAGAAAAGTCTTGGTTCCTATGATGTATTCTGAGTACTTTTATGCCAAGCTTCCTTTTAGAAGCCACAACCTGTTCTGAAAACCTTAACGGCAGTGTCACACTGACTGTTCTTCCAATGTCGTTTTCCTATATAGCCAAACACCACAATGTGGTTATGTGGTAGATGGTACTGGCTAGCGTAATTGAGATGAACTCTGGTAAAGATAGAAAGGTCTCAGGACTAGAAAATTCATAGGCTGTTAGATTGCTTTCACATAATGTACCTCCAAGGCTCATCCTTTTTATCTCAGATGGGTTTAAAACAAAACTTCTCCAGTTACAACTGCATTAGCTGTATAAGTAAATCCATGAGAATAGATACAAGATATTTCCACTTTAGCTCAGTTACTTAATGAAGCAATCATCTGAAGAACATGAGAGTAAAATATAATACAAAATAAGCCTGAAAAAAAGGGAAGAGATGCTTTAAAACAAATGCTAACACTATCAAAGAGAAGAGCAATGAGAGAAGATTAGAATAACTCTTATCCACTGATACAACAAATATTTTTTGAGCTCTTAACGCTTACTGTGACAGGTGCTGAAAGTACAACGATGAATATTACTCACTTGATGACGTATTAAAATTATAGAGTCTTATTGCAGAATAACAATGACTCTTTATTTAACTTGTATTAAATGTATGGGACTGCTTCAAGATTTTTTGAAACTGTTATTTTTTATTCTCAATTATTTGATGAAAGCCCTAAATTTTCAATCTTGCATTTCTGTTTCTGTATGTGTATGGATACACATTCATATATATTTCTAAACATAAGTTCATATATGTGTATATACATATTCTTTACTTATTAACAGAAGTACTCAATAATTTCATCTTATTTAGGTTTTTTTTCCCTAGAGGAACCCTTGAATACATGAAATTTTAGAAACAATTGAGATTAAGGATATAGTTAACAATGGAAGATATATGTATAAAGCATTCGTAATTTGGATATTTGTTTCAATTTATAGGAAGTCATTGAAAGTATTATTTATTCACATGGAACACTTATCCTCAAAACACCATTAAAAATTCCATTCTCACAAGATTGTTATATTTAAGACAATTACTTGATTAACAACCTAGAACTAAAATGTTACTAAAATGTCTTCTCAGCTCTTATTTCAGTGCGCTTTTACCTAACCACTGTTTTAAGAACAACGGAATGCAATCACAATATTGAAGAGAAAAAAAAGTCCCACCAAAGAAGATCACGATGATGCCAATTTGGCTGTCTAATAGCAATGACAACATTTATCATGGAATACAGGCCCTTTCGTGGCCTGACTCCTGCTTAACTTTTCCAGATTCTTCTTTTGTCATTTGTTGCCTTACACTTTATACTATAGCAACATTGAATGATGTACTATGTCCTCCCCATATTTTGTTGCCTGTCATTTCACTGTCTCTTCTCATTCTTCTTCCTCTGACTGGAATATCGGTGTCTCCCTCCTCCACTTTTTCTCTTATTCATGCACATTGTCCAAGTGTCGGCTCAGACATCTCAGATACCTTCCTTAGACCCAGCTCTTCCAGGCTGTTTTCTTCTCAGTATCCTAGGTATCTCTATCACTACACAAACCACATTGTAGTAGTAACATTAGGTTAAACCAAATGAAATTGCCATTATTTGGTTGATGTTGACTTACAAAAAGGGTGAGTCATTTTCTACCACCAGGCTAAAAGTTTCTTTGAGGTGGGTCTTATTACTTAATCACTGTCTATTCTTTCCCTGTTTAGAATGGACTCTAATACCTGTTTGTTTACCTGAATAAATAGGCAATTTATAAACAATTGCAGAAATTTCAAGGATGTTCCTCAAACTGTCCCACACCCTAATTTAAGCCAGTTTATGTCCACTCACGCCTCCAGTGGGTTGAATGCATGGTTAAACCAAATATTTTTGCTATATGCCTTGTTTTGGATAATGAAGCAGGGCTCCCTACAATGTTTTTTGTTGGCTGTTCTTGCAAATTGCGTGGCTTCTTTATGACTATATCTTCAACAGAGACCTGAGAAAATCTGTCCCCTAGCAACAGCTTTCTGTAAATTATACTCATAAGTCAATACAAGGAGAAGGGAGTGAGAGATGTGGGGTGAAGCATTTCTTGGTTGAGCATAATTTTAACTTGAGACAAGATTCAATTGATTCAAGCTGATTATGGACTGAACTGTCTCTCTCCCTCCTTTGCTTTGGTTCTGTGTACCTCAGCTTCATCCAAAAAGATTCTGCTTGCATCAACCCCCCTATGCCTTCCTGGAGCCGTTCAATCACTCCTGGCAAATGGGTTATGAATAAGAAGCCAACACATGATTTACTTCCTATGAGTCACAAGTCATCTATCCATATTTAGCAAATGCCCACTATGTTCTAGGAATTAAGGTAGGATTAGAAAGATGGGTAAAAAGGAATAACTCTTGCACTCAAAGAGCTCTGAGTTTAGTAGGAGGAATGAGACATATAAATAAACAAAGGCCAAAAAGAGGGAAACTCATATTAAAGATATATACCAAGCACAATGGCAATGAGAAAGAGTTTTCTCATGGGGCACCTGGGTGGCTCAGTCGGTTGAGCGTCCAACTTTGGCTCAGGTGATGATCTCACGGTCTGTGAGTTCAAGCCCCGCGTCGGGCTGTGTGTCAACAGCTCACAGCCTGGAGCCTGTTTCGGATTCTGTGTCTCCCTCTCTCTCTGACCCGCCCCCGTTCATGCTCTGTCTCTCTTTGTCTCAAAAAAATAAATAAATGTTAAAAAAAAATTTTTAAATACCTGTAGGATCTGAAAATTAGATAATCGGTGGCCTTGGTAAGAATAGTAATAGTGTCTACTGGAAAAGGATCCCAACCACTAATTGATTAAGCTATGATTTACAGATAAGGGAGTGGAGAAATCAGTAGTGAAGACTATTGTTTCTATGTGTATACCTGATATAATATTAATACTGAAATTAAATAAATTTGAATTGTGGAAAGATAAAAAGATAGAATACCTCCAAATACCTATATTTGTATAATCTTACTGACCATATGGGTTAGCTATCTTTATTTTCTGCCTTTTACAAAGAAGGAAATCAATAAACAGGACTTGAACGACAGAAGTAAAACCATCATGAGTTGGATTTTTTTCACATTAAATCCATTTTCCCACATTGTATGTACAATCCATCTTTCAAAGCACTTTGACATTTGGTATTGTCAACCCTAACAGGAATTTAAATTAGAAAAAAAAAAAAAAAAAGAATGAGATTAAGTGATTTGTTCAAGGTCACATTGTTATAAAACTTTCATCTTATCGAAGACTCTACCTAAAGGGCACAATACCCAAAGTCTAAAAGAAGCCAATGTTTATAATCGGTGTCTATTGTACATCCTTTTCTCCTCTGCTCCCATTTGCCAACCAAGCTGAGACAAAATAAGGTAGTGATTAACAAGAAAGAGGCAGGGTGCCTGGGTGGCTCAGTCAGTTAAGCATCCAACTCTTTATTTTGGCTCAGGTCATGATCTCATGGTTCATGAGATCAAGCCCCATGTCAGACTCTGCAATGATAGCAGGGAGCCTGCTTGGGATTTTCTGTCTCCCTCTTTCCCTGTTCGTGCTCACTCTTTCTCTCAAAATAAATAAACATTAAAAAGGAAAAGAGGCAAGACTCTATAGCCAAAATGCCTCTACTCAAATCCAGGCTTTGCCACTTACACTGTGACCTTGGCTAAGTAACTTAACTTTGCTGTGACATAGTTTGTTCATCTGTAAAATGGAAATAATAATAATTATACCTATGGCATAAGAGTGTTTTGAAGATTATAGGAGTAAATCGGAGGCAAACACTTTGAACAGTGTCTCGTATATAGTCAGTACTATATATTTATTTGCTATCATTATTATTTTTCTTTGTTGTATAATAACTTAGAAGATGACAGATATCAGAAGAGGGTAAATAGCCGGATCCATTCCTTCTAATTGCCAACACTTGTCAATCCAGCCATTCCTTTGAGTTGTTTAAAAAGGGAGATGGGGTACCTGGGAGGCTCAGTCAGTTAAGCATCCAACTTCAGCTCAGGCCATGATCTCATGAGGTTGGTGAGTTAGAGCCCCGTGTCTGGCTCTCTGCTGTCAGCACAGAGTCTGCTTTGGATCCTCTGTCCCTTCTATCTCTCTGTACCTGCCCCCCTCTCTCTCTTCCTCAAAAATAAACATTTAAAAAGGGAGACATTTTACCACAAATTCTGAGGGAAAGGGGTAAAGAATAATGAAAATGTTTAACTGAAACAAATTTTGAGGATGTTTTTATCCATGTCATCTCTTTTCTAAAATTACCCCTAGTATTGAAGGTTACTTTGATGTTTAACTTACCCACTAACCTCAGAAAAATAATTTCCATCTTTCCCCTTACATTATAGTAAACAGTACAGAGCCTGCTTGGGATTCTGTCTCTCCCTCTCTCTCTGTCCCTCCCTTTCTCTCTCTCTGCAATAAATAAGCAACTTAAAAAAAAATTCGAGATGGGCAAAAGGAGGTATGGGGGGAAAAGGCTAGGGAACAGAAATGTGAGAGGTAGCTGAGAGCAAATTTTGCAGACTGATTTCTATTTTCTCTGTTCTTATCTGATAGCTTCTCGTTTCAGCTTTCTAGCATTTGAGGCAATATGCTATGTCTTGAAATTTCATCTAATGGATGCACCAAGTTATTCCTCTCAAATCTGAATATGCTGCTAAGAGAGAAAAGTAGACCACACCCAATTTGCCATTATGTTTTTCAAGTGGTTAAACCAAATTAATGTTAGAAAAATAATAAAAATGTTCAAATAAGTAACGTGTAAAATTTGAAGGACTATAATGTTTATTAAGCATCATTATGTTCCTGGTCTCTAAAATAAGTACATTTGATCCTTGAGCAACACAGGTGTGAATTGTATGGTTCCACTAATACATAGATTTTTTTAATATAAATATAGTACAGTATACTGTACTATAGTACAGTAATATAAATATATTTTCTCTTCCATATCATTCTCTTAATAACATTGTCATTTCTCTAGCTTATTTTACTATAATAACACAGTATGTAATACATATAAGATATTAAATATGTATGAATCAACTGTTCACATTATCAGTAAGGCTTCAGGTCAACAGTAGACTATTAGTAGTTAAGCTTTTGGGAAGTCAAAAGTTATACATGAATTTTTTTTAACATCTTTATTTATTTTTGAGAGACAGAGCACAAGCATGGGAGGGGCAGAGAGACAGGTAGACACAGAATCTGAAGCAAGCTCCAGGCTCTTAACTGTCAGCACAGAGCCCGACACGAGGCTCGAACCCATGAGTCGTGAAACTGTGACCTGAGCCAAAATCAGATGCTTAATGGATTGAGCCACGCAGGTGCCCCCAAAAGTTATACATGGATTTTTTACTTCAATGTAAGGGAGGGGGTTGGCATCCCTAACTCCCAGGTGTTCAAGGGTCAACTGCATTTTTAATATATTATTTAATCCTTATAATTATTCTACGAAGAAAATATTAGTTCCATGTTGCATATAATGAAACTGAAGCTTAAAGGAGGCAAATAACTTGCCCAAGACCACAGAGCTAATAAGTGCAAACCTCTGTGGAATTTAAATGTGGATCTAATTTTATTCAGAAAATGAGGGAAAAAATAATATGAGCTCTTTCTAGATTGAGGAGAACCAAAAAAAACCACAACAGTTATTACCAAAATCCCTGAACAAAGAATATACAGATAATTAGATTGAAACAAAAAAGTAAATTAACATTTAATTCTCCTCTATCATAAGTGAACAAATTTTCTAGATTATGTATTTTTAGCTATTCACTATAAAAGGACACAAAGGTTATTTTGTCGAAATTACATTTGAACATATAGTTGTACCTATAACATGCACTTTCATCTCTGTGTGTCAGAGAATTGCTTGAAGATTTGAAACATGACTTTTGGGCATATACTCTTGTTGCTCGTGAAATATGTAACTATTATTTTCACTCAAGATGCAAATAATATTCCCAATTATTTTAATGATTTCCTTTCCTTTCTTTGCTATGGTAAAACCAGAGGTTTTTTTGGTTTTGAAATGAGGGGCATGATTCTTTATCTCCCTTTTGAAAAGTTATTGAGATAAATGAGGAGAGACTTTAAAAGAAATTAAGGTGTTTTTTAAAAATCATTTTTAAAGTTTCAGCATATAACATATACAGTCAATTCATTGCCTCAGTTTATATTAAAAGGAGGAGTCAGGAATACTGAGGCCAACTTTTTCTCCATTCACCAGAGAATTACACACATTTTTACATTCACAAGGAGAAAGAAGAGTTTTTGTTTTGTTTTATTTTGCCTTTTAAAGAGAAGTTCCTCTCAGTCTTACTTGCTATATATTTTATGAAAGGATCAGCCAGTCTCTATTCTATACAACACATGGGTAACCTTTTTGTTATTAGATTTAGATTCTATTGCAATATGATGCACCAAACATCATTATTATGTATTTTATGTAAGTTATTTGGAGCTAAAGTCAGAAGACATCATAATATATTCAATTCAATTCAATTCAGAAAACACTGATTGAGCTCCCTGTAGGAATAAAACAATGGAGTGAGCATTACCTGAATTCAGTGATTAATAAAACACTCTCCCTGACTTCCAGCATCTCACGTCTAGCTCTTGAATAGCTCTAATATGGGACAACATGTCATAAATTCTATAACAGACATTCAGAGTGTTATATTTGAGCTGTCATCAATAAGAATACTTATTCTAAATGTATCCTGTCCATGTTCTGATCCTGAAGACTTCACTTATGATTGTCAACTAACCATAATATGGAAATACAGCTTCTACCAAAACCAGTTGAGTTTGTTTCCAATAGTCTAGTCCTTTAGAGATTCATATGTGCCAAACACCGCATGCTGACATACACTTCCATACCCTCCTCTCTCGTGCCTGCTAAGCACTATGGCCAGTCAGGGTTTTTTAGCAGTACTAGCAGAAGAAACTCTGTTAGGTATACCCTATTCTCTTGAAATAGTAATAGTAATTAACAGTCTGACTTTTGTCTGGGAATGTTCTCCTTTACAATTGAGTCGATACAATCAAGAGAGATAGGCACGAAGAGATAGAAGGTGTTAACCACTGTCAGCCAGATGTTAGATTCGTCAAGTCAGCCCAGACAATCAGTGTCATTTTAGGATCCTCTCACATCCTGCCACTAGTCGTGCCTGGTTCTCTTATGCTTCCTCCTCTAAGGAATAGAACCTCTGAGGGCCATTTAAAAAGCCCTATCAGGGGGTACCTTTTTATGTCAAGACTTCTCTCCAAATAAGCTTGCCTTCAAAATATGGATTAACCCCTGAGGCTCAATTTCTACAGATGACCTGCTAAGTAACAATTAATTAATCCCAAAGGTAATCTGTGAGAGATAAATAATGAAACCATTTACCTCTGCTTCCTACCCTCTGCAAACTCCTCCTCTTCTGAACTATATGGACGCATTCTAGAAACCATTCCACTTGTTACCTACTCCCCTTCACCAAAAAAAACTTTTATTGATTGTGTTGCTATAGTAATTAATTAGGGGGATATTTGTAGGGACGTGGAGTTTCACAATCTAATCATATTATGTGATGTAAAAAGCACCCAATAAGCATTTATGTGGAACATATAAAAATATGGAACAAATACTAACTAGAGGAAACATAGTCATAAGGCAAGGCCTGTATCTTTTATCCTTGCTAAAAATCTTTTCTTGGTAAAGCCAATACCGCTTTATATATCCTCTAAGGATTTGAACTTGATCCTTCTCTTGGAACAGTTGTGAAGAACGTTACCATTCCCTCTGGCTGAAAAACAGCTACTGAGTTCTATTCCTCTGGGGGGGGGGTGCCGTGGGGAAATAGATAGAAGATAGATAGGTAGATAGATACATAGATAGATATTCTGTGCCAATATAATTTTCAGGTCACATCTTGGAAAACTAAAGAGATAAATAATTTTCAAGGGGGGCACTGAAAGAAAATTTCTCTTTTATTTTATTGTTTTCCACAAGCAGATATCTCATTATAAAAAAAGAATCACTGTTCTGCTGTAGTTGGAATTTTTTCCTTGTTTTAATATTTAAAAAAAAATTACATCAATTGATCATTTTTCTTGTAAGCAAAAATTTTGCCTGAAAATAAAACTAAAATATAGAGACAGTTTGTTCTCAATTGTGCTGCAATAAGCCCCATAAGTATTTGATTGTGCATGCAAATATAGGTACTGGTATTTTTATTAATAATACTTCAGAGAAAAGAATCAATGAGGGCAAGATTCTCTCAGGTATTGCTATCTTAAAGACCCAAATCAACTGAAAAGAGAACATCATAAAAGCATCTTCCTACTTAAAAAAAAATAAGATGGGGAGCAATTCATAAAATCTAGGAAGACAACTGTCAGGAAGCAGAAAAAAATCTCCTTAATACTATTAGAATCAGAGGACTGAAAGGAACCTGGGTAGTTTATTTGACTTACTACTGATCTCATATCTAAATCGTCTTACAAAGAAGATGCCCCACTTTTTGTTCATCTCCCAAGCAGAGGAAGAGTTCATAACATCCCAAGTAATTTAAAACTGTTTAGAAAACCTTTGGAAGACATTCTGTTTCATAGTTTATGTAAATCTCACCTCTGTTCTTTAAATATGTTGATATTCTTAGTGGAATGCAAGAACAAGTGGTTATAACCTTTATCTCATAACCTTTTCAGATTTTGGTGACTACTGTTGTCTTTCTCAAGGTGCTCTTCCAAAGCTAAATAAACTCATTTCCATTGATCTGTCTTTATATATGCCAAGTAGGTCATTTAATGCAATCTCTCAAGCATTTGAGTAACATATCTCTGAACCCTGCCAAATTTTTTGTATCTCCATTTAGTTGGGGAATCCAGATGTCATCAAAATAATGAGTGTAAAGATGATCTTGCACGATCTATAAATAATACAGTAATTACCTGAATGATGATTTTAGTTTTAATACTTTTAGTAGAGATTTATGAAGAGAATTATTTAGGCTATAATCTGGTTCTCAAAACAAAAAAAGTTCGTAGTAGGTGCCATGGCTTTTGACTGATTAAGTGATAGCTTGATGTATGCATTCAAAAATTCATCATGGTTTCCTGCCCTAATAGAGTAAGTGGTACCTCATTAACCCTTGTTGTAGAAACAAGAGTACTGACATATTCCATACATTGAACAACAGACAGCATAGGATTATAATTCTGAAAGAAAAGAAACAAATGATGTACACCATAGAATTGCCTGGGCTTTTTACCTAGAGGCATATTCTGGACTGCTGCCTAGAGAGGGAAATACAAACAGACTATGGGAGGGATCACTAGGTTGAGGAGACAGCAGAGTTCTGAGAAATGAAGATGAACGTTATCTAGAATATGGAGGACAGAGGGGAAAAAACATGCAAAAAAGAACTCCAGAAATCGGCCCAGGATACTCTTGAGTCTTTGACTGATTACTCTGCTACACATAAGTTGGCAGTGAAACGTATAAGACAAAATAAAGAAAAACCAGTAGGGAAAAAACACGTGTCAGAGTTTACACAGGCTAGAAGATAGCCAAATTTCAGTCAGCCAGAGGGAGAACCTTCACTGCACACCTGGAGCATTCAGGAGAAACTCCAGAAAGGCCACACCTTAGGAGTAAGGCTGACTTCATCCTAGCATAAAATTAACTCTGAACACACCCTAACAAATCTCAGAAAGAAAACAGAAGCCCAAAGAATCAAACCATTCTTCAAAAAATTATCTACTACCACAACAAAGACCGTTTAAAGGATAGACACAAAATCTAAACTACTCAACAACCAGACAAATGAAACATAAAAAGGTGAGCCAAAACCAGTCAACAGAAATAAGGTAGAAATAATAAAGATGACAGACAAACGGATAAGGGTTTTTAAAACAGCTATTAAAATACATTAAAATTTAAAGAACATGAACAAAATGAGTAAAAAAGGAAAAACCAGTTAGAACGTCTTGAGATGAAAAATGCAGTATCAGGGATACCTGGGTGGCTCAGTCAGTTGGGCGTCTGACTTCAGCTCAGGTCATGATCTCACACTCTGTGAGTTCGAGCCACACATCAGGCTCTGTGCTGACAGCCTGGAGCCTAGAGCCTGCTTCAGATTCTGTGTCTCCCTTTCTGTCTGCCCCTCCACAACTCGCACTCTGGCTCTCTCTCTGTCTAAAAAGAATTAAACATTAAAAAATTTTGTAATGCAATATCAGAAATAAAAAATATGCTGAAATAATAAATGTGCAAAAAGAAATTAATTTTGCTGTATGTAAATTATATTTCAATAAGTCTGGTTCCAAAAAAATATACTTAATGGAATTAACAGTTCTGTAGGTACTGCAGAAGAAAAGACCAAGAACTGGAGACAAATAGAAAATACACAAACAAGAGAGAGAAGAAAGGCACAAAAAACAAAAAAGTCTCAAGACTTAGGGGACAGTATGATATGGTCTAACATGTGTAAGTGTGTTCTAAAAGGAAGGGACAAATAAAATATTTAAATAAAAATAGCTGAAAATTTTCCAGATTTGTTGAAAATTGTTAATCCATAGAACCAAGAAACACAATGTACCCTAAGCAAGATGAGCACAAGAAAACTGCATCAGGTATAATATAATCAAATTTATAAAAACCAATAATAATGAGGAAGTCCCAGAAGTAGTTGCAGAGGAGAAGGGAAATAAAAAGATACTTGACATCATTAGTCATCAGAGTAGAATAAATTTAAACCACAATGAGGCACCACTACATATCTAATAGAAAATCTGGGGCGCCTGGGTGGCGCAGTCGGTTAAGCATCCGATTTCAGCCAGGTCACGATCTCGCGGTCCTTGAGTTCGAGCCCCGCATCAGGCTCTGGGCTGATGGCTCGGAGCCTGGAGCCTGTTTCCGATTCTGTGTCTCCCTCTCTCTCTGCCCCTCCCCCGTTCATGCTCTGTCTCTCTCTGTCCCAAAAATAAATAAAAAACGTTGAAAAAAAAATTTAAAAAAAAAGAAAATCTGAAACCAAACAGACTGATCATCCCAAGTGTTGATGAATGTATAGAGCAACCAAACTTTTCATATCATACTATTTCACAGGTGTAAAATGATATATGCAATTTTTTAAAAGTTAACAGGTATCTATACTATGACACAGTGGTTTCATTATTATGTATTTAATCAAAAGAACTAAAGATACATATCCATAAATTGACTTATTAAAGGAATGTTCGTACCAACTTATTCCAACCAAACCTGAGAATATTCCAAATGTCTACCAACAGGAAAATAGATAAACAAATTGTAGCACGTTCATACAACAGAATATTTATATTTAATTTAATTATAATTCAGAGAAATGCAATGTTACTGCCTTTAGAGATGGAGAAGGCAGGGCATGAGCCAAGGAATATGGGCAGCCTTTAGAAGTTGGAAAAAAAAAAACAAAGAAACATTCTTCCTTAAAGCCTTCAGAAAGGAACACCACCTGATGACATCATGATTTTGGTCCAGTGAGATGCATGGTGGACTTTTAACCTACAGAACTGTAAGATAATAAATTTTTGTTGTTTTCAGTCAGAGGTTTGTGGCAAATTGTTACAATAACAATAGCAAATGTCTATAGATCTTCAAACTCCAGTATTAACCAATAATCCTTAATAATATGCTATTTTACCTTTGACTAGCTAATCTTTATTTTAAGCTTAATTATAACAAGTTTAGTGAGTTTCACACCTGGCGAATGGACACTCTTCATCATCAAAATGGAATTGCCTAAGGGCACCTGGGTGGCTCAGTCAGTTAAGCATCCAACTCTTGATTTCTGCTCAGGTTGTGATCTCACAGTTCATGGGTTCGAGCCCCACATCTGGCTCTGCAGATGGTGTGAACCCTGCTTGGGATTCTCTCTCTCTCCCTCTCCCTCAAAATTCTCATTTGTGCTATCTCTCTCTCTCTCAAAATAAATAAATAAACATAATTATTTTTAATGGAATTGCCTAATGCAATTATGTGTCTGGAATATGTAAGAAAGTAAGGAATTCCAATCACAAATTCCTACACAAGGAATAAGCCTTGGTCTTATATTAAAATATTGGACCACAGAAATATGTTTATATTTTTTCAAGTGAAATACTCATTATGTTATATAACATTTTTATAGATGCTACTTTTACCAACTTTTTCATTAAAGATAAACTGTCTTTCCTAATCATATTGAAACAAAAAGAACTTCCATTGAAGTACTAGAAAGAGCTACACTGACAACAAAAAATAAGGTTGAAGATCCACGGGTGGGTGAAAGGGTTATAGAAAAAATCTTAATATGCTAAAAATAATTTAAAAAACTCAAAGCAGAGAAATCTGACAATGGGTCTTGAGAGCACCTGATTATATTACTGTTTTTCTGGAGCATCTGGGTGGCTCAGTCGGTTAAGTGTCCGACTTCAGCTCAGGTCATGATCTCACAGTTCATGGGTTCGAGCCCCACATCGGGCTGTGTGCTGAACTCTTATTCAGAGCCTGGAGGCTGCTTCGGATTCTCTGTCTCCTTCTTTCTCTGCCCCTCCTCCACTCGTGCTCTGTCTCACTCTATCTCTCAAAAATAAATAAATGTATATTACTGTTTTTCTATGTGATGCAATAACTGACTTTTATAATGCACTAATTGCCAAAAAAAAAAAAAAAAAAACGAACCAAGGCTTTCACACATGCTAATGAAACAGAAACAGAAGAAATAAATTTTTAGGAGATTTTCATTAAAACTGCCAAAGTAAATAAATGTTGATTTTTCAATGAATATTTGATTATTGGAAAATTTCCTTAAGAATCTAAAAGCTCAGTCAGTAGAGCTACCAACTCTTGATTTTGGCTCAGGTCATGATCTCACAGTTCATGGGTTCGAGCCCTGCATTGGGCTCCACACTGATGGAGCAGAGCCTGCTTGGAATTCTTTCTCCTCCCTCTCTCTCTGCCTCTCTCTCTTCTCTGCCCCTCTACCATTTGTGCGCTCTCTCTCTCTCTCTCTCTCTCTCTCTCTCAGAATAAATAAATAAACTTTAAAAACATTCTAAAAAAAAAAACACTAGAAAGTATTTTTGTCAGCTATTGACATACCTTAGTGCTAAAGTGTGACTTCTGCCTTCATATTTGCAATTGCAAGATGTTTAGAATCAATTTGAGTTTATCATAATGCTTAAAATATATTAGTTTCCCACAGATCCTCCCCCCCAATCCCTTCTTTATTTCTACGAAAAAAATATTCATATACTTAAGGCAACACATTTTTCAAACTCAAATATAATATTTTTACATACATGACAGGTTAGATAAAATGTTATATTTTACACCAAGGGAAAATTTAAGTGAGTATTTATTGAGGAGTTTAAATGACAATAATTATAAAAAAGGACTTTTTTTCTTTTCAGTTTGAATATAAAGCTTTTAATGTCTGGAATAGCAACTGTATTGAAGTCATTTGTTATTCTGGGTTTTAATGCCATGTTTCTTTCTGGTGAACAATAGTTTTGTCATTTGTTACCTTTATGGCATTCTTTACTAAATCTGTACTGAGAGAGAGACTGGGGACAGCAGGCTATCAGAGAAAATAAAATAAAACATCCTGAGGAATGAGACTTGCAGCCATTTACAAAAGAAAAAAAGAAAACCCTAGACAAAAAGTTAAAAAGAAGAAACTAATTCTGTCAGCGAATACTAATTTCTACATGTCAACTTAACCACTTCAATGCTGATTATGCACCTTTCAATTCTCTGAATAGAGTACAAGAAAGGAAAGTGAAGCAATACTCACAATTCCTTTTCAAAGAAAAACCCAACTAGAAGACATAGGCAAGAATTTTCACTCCACCCATATGGCAGAGTGAGACAGAGAGACAGAGAGAGAGCACAGTGTCACTATCAAGAATCTATTTTCCTGACACAGACCTTAATTTATGCACTTGTTCACTTTTTCGCTCACATTGCTGGTGGTAGAACCTACCTCTGAGAAGGATATCACAGTTCATTGCATCATTGGCAATTTTCTCCTGACATGGGTACCGACATTATAAGAGAATAGTTGCAAATGAACTCATAGGTCATAAAGTACAGTATGAAAAGCATTGACTTTGGAATCAAACGGACCTGGGTTTGAATTCTAATCCTAATCCTTATTAGTTATGTGAACATAAGCAAAGTTCTCTATAAGACTCTATGAATCTCTTTTTCTTTGTAAAAGAGCTATAATAATATTTACCAGAAACTGTAATAATATTTACTATGATAATATTCACTAGAAGTATAATATTTAATAGAAAATTTATTGCAAATAATATATGCAGTTGGGTAGCTTTCAGGAAAACAGGATTTGGTAAAGTTTTATGAAATACATTTACATACCCTCAAACTCATTTCTTCTAACTCTTCAGTAGTCATAGTCTGTGAGAATCATGTTCTTCACAACTTCACAATATAAATACCAGAACACAAAGAAAGTACAACAGCCCAAAACTTCCAAGATGTTTAATATATTTTTAAATAAATGTTTAACTTAACAATATGTTAAATATGGACAAATGATGTTTGAATTACTTCAACTTAAACATCAAAAATACAGATCTACAACTCTTAAAAGTCTTATGATGATGTTTATAGCAAGATAGCAAGAACCTCATTCAAAAGCCATTTTCAGCTTGAGTCTCTCCTATTAAGATAAGGTAACTGAAATAAATAATAGAAACCAAGAGTATAAGGAAGTTAGGAGCAATGAGGAATGAAAAGAAAATTTGGCATTACATAGCCTAAAAAAATAATGGAAAGTTAATATTTTAGCTATTTTCCATTATATTTCATTTCAAAATTGCTAACTTTTGTGGAGTACATTAAGATTCTTTTCATTTATTTTCTTTTCAACTCCCCATGAGCTTCACAAGAAGATTTTTTTTAACTAAAGCAGTAACTTTCTTCTCCCGCCAAGGAAGATACATAACTATAAATGCATGGAGAAAAGTCTACTTTGTGTCTGTCATTCAGAGGATGAGCAAGGGAGAATTCTTACTCTGAGAGTTATGTGAGCAAAATTCCTGACCCTTTAGGCTGAGCCTTCACAGTGGGACTTCATATTTAATTTAAAGTATTCTAGATTTTCAGGTTATCAAAATCAACTTTAGGTAAAATACAAAATCATATTGCAAAAGCAAGAGGTTTTTGGGGAGAAGGGGTGGGCAGAGGATTACATTGTTTTGGATTATTTGGGCACTCTTGTTTAACATAGTGTTGGAAGTCCTAGCCTCAGCAATCAGGCAACAAAATGAAATAAAAGGCATCCAAACTGGCAAAGAAGAAGTCAGACTTTCACTTTTTGCAAATGACATGATACTCTACATGGAAACCTGAAGGACTCCACCGAAAAAAACTGCTAGAACTGAGACATGAATTCAGCAAAGTCTCAGGATATAAAATCAATGTACAGCAATCAGTTGCACTTCTATACACCAGTAATGAGGCAACAGAGAGAAATATCAAGGAATCAATCCCATTTACAATTGCACCAAGAACCATAAAATACTTAGGAATAAACCGAACCAAAGAGGTAGAAGATCTGTATGCTGAAAACTATACAAAGCTTATGAAAGAAATTGAAGAAGACACAGAGAAATGGAAAAACATTCCATGCTCATGGATTAAAATGTCAATACTACCCAAAGCTATCTACACATTCAATGCAATACCAATCAAAATAGCATTCTTCTCAGAGCTAGAACAAACAATCCTAAAATTTGTATGGAACCAGAAAAGACCCTGAATAGCCAAAGCAATGTTGAAAAAGAAAACCAAAGCTGGAGGCATCACAATACCAGACTTTAGCCTGTATTTCAAAGCTATAACCATCAAGACAGTATGGTATTGGCACAAAAGCAGACACAAAAAGCAATGGAATAGAATAGAGAACCCAGGATTGGACCCACAAATGTATGGCTAACTAATCTTCAACAAAGCAGGAAAGAGTATCCAATGGAAAAAAGACAGCCTCTTTAGCAAATGGTGCTGGGAGAAATGGACAGCAATATGCAGAAGAATGAGCCTGGACCACTTTCTTACACCATACACAGAAAAATAAATTCAAAATGGATGAAAGACCTAAAAGTGAGACAGGAAACCATCAAAATCCTAGAAAACAGGTAACAACCCTTTTGACCTTGGACACAGCAAGTTCTTGCTCGACACGTGTCCAAGAGCAAGAGAAAGAAAAGCAAAAATGAACTATTGGGACCTCATCAAGATGAAAGGCACAGTAAAGGAAATAATCAGCAAAACTAAAAGACAACTGGTGAAATGGGAGAAGATATTTGCAAATGACATATAGGATAAAGAGTTAGTATCCAAAACCTATAAAGAACTTACCAATTCATCACCCAAAAAACAAATAATCCAGTGAAGAAATGGGCAGAAGACATGGAGAAGTGTCTACTTTTCCAAAGAAGACATCCAAATTGCCAACAGACACATGAAAACATGCTCAACATCGCTCATCATCAGGGAAATACAAATCAAAGCAACACTAGGATACCACCTCACACTGGTCACAGTGGCTAAAATTAACAACTTAGGAAACAACAGATGTTGGCAAGGATGTAGAGAAAGGGGAACCCTCTTGAATTGTTGGTGGGAATGCAAACTGGTGCAGCCACTCTGGAAAACAATGTGGAGGTTTCTCAAAAAATTAAAAATAGAATTACCCTACAACCCAACAATAGCACTACTAGGAATTTATCCAAAGGATACAGGAGTGCTAATTCATAGGGGCACATGTACCCCAACGTTTATAGCAGCACTTTCAACAACAACCAAATTATTAAAAGAGCCCAAATGTCCATCAACTGATGAATTAATAGAGAAGAAGTGGTGTATGTATATGTGTGTGTGTACACACACACACACACACGTGTATGTATGTATATATGTATATATACATATATAATGGAATACTACTCAGCAATGAAAAAGAATGAAATCTTGCTATTTACAACAGTGTGGATGGAACTGGAGAGTATTATGCTAAGTGAAATAAATCAGTCAGAGAAAGATAGATATCATATGTTTTCACTCATATGTGAAAATTGAGAAACTTAACAGAAGACCATGGGGGAAGGGAAAGAAAAAAAATAGTTACAGAGAGGGAGGCAAAACATAAGTCACTCTTAAATGCAGAGAACAAACTGAGGGTTGTAGGGGGTGGGGAGGCAGGGAGGCGAGGAAAATCGGTGATAGGCATTGCAAAGGGCCCTTGTTGGGATGAGTACTGGGTGTTGTATGTAAGTCAACATGGGAATCTAGTCCCGAAGTGCATACACTGTATGTCAGCCCACTTGACAATAAATTATATAAAAATAAAACACAACAAAAAAACAAAATAACATTTTTCCTTAGAGTTCTTTAAGACAATGACTTTGAGAAAATTCTTAAAGAATTCCTTAAGGAAATGATTCATTATGCAAATGATTCCCTAGGATTCTTTAAGAAAAGAAAAATTTTTATTTATTTTTTTAATGTTTATTTATTTTTGAGAGAGACAGAATGTGAAGGGGGGAGGGTCAGAGAAAGAGGGAGACACAGAACCTGAAGCAGGCTCCAGACTCCACACATCAGCACAGAGTGCAATGTGTGGCTCAAACCCACGAACCGTGAGATCATGACCTGAGCTGAAGTTGGACATTTAACCAGCTGAGCTACCCAGGAACCCCAAGAAAAGAAATTTTTTTAATTCTTTAAGAAAATTTCCCTAGAATTCTTTAAGAAAATTGTTTAAGAAAATGAGAACAATATCTTTTATTTATTTCATTCTAAAACCTGATTGTATGAGGCAAGTGGACAAAATCTTTAAAAGATCTGTCTAGTTATATGAGTTACAGGTCTTAAGATTCCCCATATGTCTGCTCCCGTATTTGATCTCTATATGAGAAAGAAGTTACCCTCCTAAAAATTGGCCACTCGTAAGATATCTTCATAAGGAACCTCATATTTCTAACTTACCTTGTTGAAAAAATCTGTGGAAAGAGGAAATGAAAAGAGAGAGAGAGAGAGAGAGAGAAAGAAAGAAAACGAAGAAAGTATGGATGGAAGAAAAGGGAACAGAAAGTAGGCTCCAATTGTGTGCTTCCCTTGTTCGGCTGCCCTTATCCAAAGTGACCCTTTCATCCTTTGAAGATAAAAGTTAGGGGGCATGTCTCTCTTGCCTTCTTTTAGTAAACCGGATACCTAGAAAAACAGTTCTTTTGGTCATGAATGCTATTCAATTGTGTATTTTGTTAGAACCTCCTTTTCACCAAATAAAGTTAGTCCTGACCCGTTTCTCAGCAGTGAAGAAAGGGAGCCTGGCAAACATCTGCCTTTTCAGATTTGATTCTCAGGTCCATTGTTTACAGTGGTTATTTTAGCTTGATAGGGCCCACCACTTAAGGAGATAAATCTTTTTTTTTTTTCTTTTCCTTTCAGGCATGCAGGGGAACATGAGCTTTGTGATACCTTTTATTTTTCCTGCAAAATAACAAAATTGTTTATAAAAAATGCTATTTTTGATTCAGTACAATCACCTGAGATATGATCACCTTGTGTTTTCTATTTTTCACCAACACTTTTATTATATTTTATAATGGCATTGGAGTGCCACAGTTATTGCTTAACCTAGTTTTGTCTTGAACAAGACAGCAGAATTGTTGTCAAATGCTTGCTTAACCTTAGCATACATCTCTACCATTCTTTCATCCACATTCGAGAGTCTAATGTAATTTTATTTTGATTGAAGACATTGAAGCATTCTCTTTAAGGGAGCCCATGTTACAATGTTCCCATTAAATCTAAGACCTTCAACCACTACTCCTCATTATTCTATCCTACTGCAGTCCTTCCCCTTGCTCCCCATATCCACAGTAACATTCATGGTAACAGTAATCTGCACCTTTTGTTTCTTTCCATTCTTTTAAGAGTCTTCTCAAGGTGTTACTTAATCAAGGGTAGGACTTGCAATAAACAAAATCCACCTCTCACGTGCATAAGCAAACAAAAAGCATTTATGGGACAGGTGCTAGGGTATCCCACAGAACCAAAGGGCAGGATAAGAAGCCTGACCCCATAAAAGACAGGGACCAGGCAAAGAAATAACCCCGGTCACCACTCTATTTTTGCCTCTATTTGCATGTTTACTCCTTTTGTCTCTTCCTCTATTCACACCTGACTTAACAGAGTCAGCCTGTACATGGCCCTCACCTGCCTTGTCTCCAGTTCACCAGACCAACTAGTGCTTTCCTAGTCAAATTCCAAGTTCTGATAAGTACAAATCCGATAGTTATCCAACACAACCCATTAACTGTAACTAAGGATTCAGAGTCATATAGTTCAAATGTGGCTATCAAGGTCCCATCTTGGGGAACAGGTAAATGGGTTATTAGTGAAAAGTGGTATGTGCTAGACATGTCCCCCAAAATGTTCCTGATACTAGGTACAGGATCTGTCAAATCTGTCCCATTTTAAATATGTGAAAACCAATGCATGTTTTATTTAATGGTCTTGTCTTCAAAGACTGGGGGTTTAGCCTTAGTTTTGTCACTAACGAGATTTTGGAACTAAGTCAAAATCACTTCAGACTATATAAATTTGCAAAGTTTCTTCTAGCATTAAAATATGGTAATTCTGTGTTCACCTGAGATTGGTACTTTAAATGATCAATGCTCCTGCATGGATAATATTTTATAGCTTGTATAATATTGGCTGACTTTTCCTGAATAGTTACTCGGGGCAAGACACTATTCTAAAAGCCTTAACATCTATTAACTACAATGCGATTCAGACACAAACTTCATAGGTAAAGGGCACTGTACCCCACAAGACGTCCCTCACTTCAGATGCCAACTATAAGCTTGAGAGTTCCAAGACTACCCACACTTCTCTCTGACCAGCTGGGTACAAATTCAAGGTTCCTACCACCCCTCAGATTCAATAATTCTCTAGAATAGCGCATGACAATTCGGGAAGGCACTCTACTAACAGTTACAATTTTATTATAATGTAAAGTCAGGACCAGCTGAAAGAAGAGACGCATAGGGCATAGTCTGGAAGAGTCCTAAATATGAAGCTTCTGAGACCTTAGGAAAATCACCCTCCTGGTGCATCAACCAGGAGATGCACCAACTGGAGAAGCTCACCTGTGCTCTGGTGACCAAAGTTTTTATTGTGGTTTCATTACATAAGTATGATTAATTGAATCATTGGCCATGTCACTGAGCTCAGTCTCTAGCCAGCCTCCCCAGAGGTCAGGAAGTCAGGGTGGTATTACATGACTCAGAGCCCCAACACTCTAATCATATGGTTGGACTTTGGCATGACCAGCCACCATCCTGAAACTATCCACAAGCCCACCATGAGTTACCTTGTTAACACACACACACATATATGGTCCAAGAGGCCTACCATGAATAATAAAGACACTCCCTATCATTCAGAAAATTCCAGGGAACCAAAATCACAGCCAACTGAATTCTTTATAATATAATATTAATTTATTTAATTCTCATAGCAACCCTTTAAGGTAAGAATGAAAGTTTTCAAAATTTTATAAGGCAGAAGGTGGTTAAGTAACTTGCCCAAAGTCCACACCTGCTAATAAATGGACAAAAAATCTGTGTTAGATCCTGTGTTTTTATTTATTTTTTTGTTTTGTTTTTTAATGTTTATTTTTGAGAGAGAGACAGAGACAGAGACAGAGACAGAGTGTGAGCAGAGAAAGGGCAGAGAGAGAGGGAGACACAGAATCCGAAGCAGGCTCCAGGCCCCAAGCTGTCAGCACAGAGCCCGATGCGGGGCTTGAACCCACAAATGGTGAAATCATGACCTGAGCCCAAGTCAGATGCTTAACCAACTGAACCACCCAGGTGCCCCTAGATCTGTGTTTTTAAATGATATGTACTTTCTCCTTCAGTTATTTGGCCCTTGCTTAGAAATCTGATCAAAAAACTACATGCCGCCGTCTATCACCCTACAACACTACACATGTGATGAGCACTGCATAATGTACACAGAGGTTGAGTATGTTGTACACCTGAAACTATTGTAATGTTGTTTCAACTACACTCAAATAAAAACTTTTTTAAAAGGTCTAAATAAAAATAATCACATACCCCAAATCATAAATAATAATTCTTTGACTTACCATGTCATACTTTCCAACTCAAAAATAGCAACATCCTAGTCTTTTGTTTTCAAAAGAAAGTGTATTTAAAACCAGTGCTGTTTGTCATCTTCTTCCCTTTAAAACCACAGAATAAATTATAAATCTGTGGGAAATGTGGACCTGATAGCTTTATAGCCATTATCTTCAAAGTGACTGAGTACAGAGAATGTGGTAGGCATCTTTATCCAACAGTGGTGTCTAATATGGCAATGGATAGAATGATTAATTCTACTCACTGCAACAAACTGCCCCCAAATCTCAGTGGCTTCACACAATAGATTTCTTTTTCATTCGCACATAGTCCTGTGACGGTTGGGTAGCTCTCCTCCGACTGGAATTCAAGGGTCTGGGCTCCTTACCTCATGTGGTCAAGCCATCCTGGAGCTCTTTGCTTTTAAGCACACAAATGAAAGAGAGCACTTAAAGAAGGTGAACCAGATAATTAACCCCTTAGCCCAGAAATGGCACGTGTCACTTCTGAGCATATCGTATTGTCCAAAACTAGTTGGGTGGCCAATTTAATCATAAGAAGCCTGGAAAATCAAAATGCAACACAGGAATATTGCTTAGCATTATTAATAGTGTCTGTCAGAGTCTGCACTTTAGTTACCAAATATCCATTTGATCCCTTCTTCCTACTTGGGGAAAACACGCCTCCACAAGTAGCCAACACAAAGACCCAGCGCCCTTAAATATGGCATCCAGTGTTCTTTCACTAGCTGTGTGGGCATGTTATTTACCCACACTCTGCTCAGTAAAATTGGGAATATTATTGTTCATACCTTAAAAAGTTATGAGAATCTAGTCTCTAAATCCTATCCATTAGACAGTATTCCAGGTTGTTCCTATGAACTGAGATGCAGGTTATATCCTTCAGTACATGCCCATATACAATGGTAGTACAGAGACAAGACAGTGCCACTGGATACTCCTTCAGAAATGGAAAGGGGCGCCTGGGTGGCTCAGTCGGTTAAGTGTCCAGCTCTTGATCTCTGCTCAGGTCATGAAATTGCAGTTCGTGAGATTGAGCCCCACATCAGGCTCTGCACTGACAGCACGGAATTTGCTTGGGATTCTCTCTCTCCCTCTCTCTCTCTGCTCCTCCCCCTCACATCTCTCTCTCTCAAAATATGTAAGTAAACATTAAAAAAGACAGAAAGCAATAACTCATCACTAGCAGCTCTGAATTGTGAGAAAAAGACAGTGGAGTCTCCCTGCCCTGACAGGATAGAAACCTCTGGTATTGCTGCCCTCTGAAAACAACTGCCTTGCCTGTAGTTCATTGTGACCTATACTAACACTCTCCTTGGGAGGTATACAGTTGTCAAAACTACCTTCTGTTTATAGAAGGCTGGGGACACAACAACAGTTTTAAGCCTTGGACAGCAAAAGGTTTTTTATTCCATGTTCTGAGTTCTTTGGTAATGTCATTCCTCCAGAAACCTAGTAGTCTTCTTAGTTCTGGTTGCAGTTAGTTCTGTATGCTAGTAGTCACACTCAAAGTTTATCTTAAATATAATTCTCAACCTGATTTATTTCTGTTTCTCTTTGCTGGTTTCTACCATGTCTTTCCTGACGATTTCACTGTGATTACCTGAGACTATCTAGCAAGTGAATGGGAAAACTACATCCTTAGTCTCCTCTTTGCACTGAGACACTTAATTCAACTGAAAAGTTTACAGAGACTTTGCATCTTTTGGAGGGGGGGGGGCAAGAAAGAGATCTAGAGATCTAGTTTTTAATCCTTGAGGCCCTGAATTAATGGACTCTATTTCCCCTCCCTTTTTAAAATAACTTTTTTTGAGGTATAACTAACCAACAATAAACTGGATATATTTAAAGCATACAATTGGATAATATTGACATGTATATATCCATTAAACTACCACCATAATAAATATAATAAGTTGGACTTCATCAAAATTAAAGGCTTCAAAACATACTGTTAAGAAAATGGAAATACAAGCCACAGACTGAAAATATTTACAAATCACATTCCTCATAAAGGACTTGTAACCAGACTATGTGAAGAACTCAAAACTCAGTAACAACAAAGTAAAAACTCAGTTAATATAGAAATTGGCAAAATATTTGAATAGACATTACTCCAAAGAAAACAAAGATACCAAATAAGCACATACAAAGATGCCCAAGGTCATTATTCACCAGGGAAGTGTGAATAAAAGCACAATGAAATACAACTACACCCCTATGAGAAAGGCTAAAATTGGAAAGACTGACCATATCAAGTGTTAATTGGAGCAACAAATACCTGAATATGAAGCCAATATTGCATACTTCTGAAACCTCCGCATCTAGTACCAGTTTCTGTTTTGGTCAGCTACTTAGCTGCTCTACAAATAACCTCCAAATCTTGGTGTCTTACAATGAAAGTTTTAGTTCTTGTTGGTACAAAGTCCTGTGTGGTCTAGAGGCTCCCCTGAGTGTAGTCCAGGGGCTCTCTCTCACTGCTGACTAGGAATCAGGGCTCTTTCAGGCGCATGACTTCATTATCCCAGAGTTCTTTCTTCCTGACCTTATAGACAGTGGAGTGGGTGAGGCAGAAACACCAGTTAGTGAACCATCTTGTCCCATAAGTGACGCAAATCACTTTACATAACTTTACATTCTTCAGAACAAATTACATGGCTAACCTAATTGTCTTCTGCTACAAATAGTTAATAATTAATTGTCTGTTCTATTTCCCTACCTGTGCTCTGGAGTCTGTCCCCTCCAGGTTTCTGAGAACCTTTGTCCCAAGCTTCATTCTCTCCTCTTCTAATACCTTCAACTATTGGACAATTTCCGATTTCCAGATTATTGAAAACATTTGGGTTTATTCCATGTTCCCTTACAAGCACCTTCCTCTTTTTAATCCTAGTGTCTTACAGTTTCACGTTTGGATGAGTGTTTCTGTCTACACAGTCTCCCAGCCTGATGCCTACCCAGCACAGTATTTAGATTGCTCTTGTGCCACATGAAGGGCCCTCCCATAAAATTTAACTGTTCTTACTCAGTTCTCATCCTACTCAATGCCTACTGCACTCTTCATAACTCCCTTTCCTAAGAGCATATCTTTGTTTTCTGGTTCTCCCCTACCTCTTATGGCATAATCTCACCATAATACTTTCCTCCTCAGTACTCTTCACTGTGGCCCAGTGCTTGCCCCTTTTCCCTTCTCCCTTTCATGATGTTAACTATATTTACTGATTTTTTCAAGTGCAATTAATACTAAAGTAATTCAATGTATTTCTATAAATATTCTCTCATTACAGAGAATATTCTCTCATTACAGTTCTAGAGTTAGCAAGATTGCCCCAGCTAAAAATAGAGTCAAAGATGTGCTAAAGGGAAGGGATATTTTAACTACAACCTTTCATTTTTTAAAAATTTTTAAGTGTTTATTTACTTTTTTGAGGGAGAGAGTGTGCAAGCGGGGCAGGAGTAGAGAAAGAGGGACAGAAGATCCAAAGCAGGCTCTTCACTGACAGCGGTGATTCCTATATGGGGCTCAGACTCGCAAACTGCTAGATCATGACCTGAGCTGAAGTCAGACACTCAGCCAACTGAGCCACCCAGGTGTCCGTAACTACAACCTTTCATTTTTAAGGCTAGTCGCAATATTCTGTGATTTTACCAATATCGTACTACTGCTAGCTGTCAGGAAAACTGAGACTAGAACCCCATTTTCCAATATCCTATCCACTAAGCTAGGCTGATTCCCTGATTTTTACTAATTCTTTTCTGTTTCCATTGGTTTTTAAATGTATTCAGAGTAAGTCCCAGATAGGTGAAGATATAAATCTTCCACAGAATAAAGGTATCTGAATAAAGAACCAAATCAAAGTAAAAGCAAGTATTATTAATTATGAAACACTTGAGTTTATTTTTATTCTAAGGAGAAACACTCATTCATTTATCTCATTTAAAATTTCAATTTAAGTTTTTAAAATTTTAGGAGTATGAAAATCTCAAAAAACACTTTAATATTAAATGGTGCTTTCTTCTGATAAACAGTTTTAACCAGTTTTTTTTTAATATAAGAATAATCCCCACTTGAAGTGTTACTAATTGAGATTCAATTAGTTATTTTATTTAGATTAATTTGTCATATTAATCTTTACTACTTATTGTGATAAGTAGTACCATTCATTTATTCTCTGAAAGGCAGCAATTCTAAAAAAGTAGCCAATTGGAAATTAACTATCCTAGTGGAGATTTTCCATGGATGAACACAGCAGATGTCCTATAAAGACAAGTTTCGAAGTTCCCCAAATATTAATTGCTTTGTATAAATGCCAGGGGTTTCCATGATCATGATACAATGTTGGCGTTTTACTTCTTTTGAATTCAGCAGTTTGTATTCTAGAGATACTCAAAATGTTGTTAATCTGAAGCAATTTATTTAAAGATTTTTAGAGACTTCTTTACACTATCTCTACCAAATATCTTTTTGTCAACAGAGATGGGAATGTTTTGAACTGAAACCAAAAATAAGAGATAAGCAGTCTAGAAAGCATTCACTTCATAGACACATACTGAGAGAATGTATGGGGGAACATACATGGGGGAACAGGTATGAAGAATAAGTTTAGCTGTTGGGTTATGTACTAATATACCCTCAGCATCAGAATTAAAATGCAACCATTTGTGGGGCACCTGGGTGGCTCAGTTGGCTAGGTGTCTGACTTTGACTCAGGTCATGATCTCACCACTTGTGGGTTCGAGCCCCGTGTCGGGCTCTGCGCTGACAGCTCAGAGCCTGGAGCCTGCTTCTGATTCTGAGTCTCCCTGTCTCTTTCTGCCTTCCCCCCGCTCATGCTTTGTCTGTCTGTCTATCTCTCTCTCTCTCAAAAGTAAATAAATGTTAAAAAAAATATATTTAAAAAAAAATTTTTTTAATACAACCATTTGCTTATGGTTGAGGTCATAAGATTCTAGTTGCTGGCCTCCTAAAAATATTCCATTTGAAAGACTCATTTCACTGAGATTAAAGTACAGCCTAACAAACCAAATACTTTATAATGAGACAATTTGTGGGCTTCCTTGTCCTTGCCAAAAAATAGAAGAATCTAATAAAAAGTTGAACACAATAAAATTATAATATTCTAAGACTTACAAATAGGGAAATTGGTAATAGTAAGGGTCAATATGAAGGATGGGTAATTAGGGGCGCCTGGTTGGCTTGGTTGGTTAAGCGTCCAACTTCGGCTCAGGTCATGATCTCACGGTCCGTGAGTTTGAGCCCTGCGTGGGGCTCTGTGCTGACAGCTCAGAGCCTGGAGCCTGTTTCAGATTCTGTGTCTCCTTCCCTCTCTGCTCCTCCCCTGTTCATGCTCTGTCTCTCTCTGTCTCAAAAATAAATAAACGTTTAAAAAAATGAAAAAAAAAATGAAGGATGGGTAATTAGCCAAGAGATAATCTGAATAAATTACTCTATAGATACAGTGTAAAGAAAGAAAATTACACTCTATTCTCAGTTTTTAAGATTGTCTTTAATTTAGGTTCTATAGATGAGGAAAGTCTTACATGAGCAACTAGTCAAATAACAATGAGTTGGGACTGAATAAAGGAAACTGAAGAGAAAGTTTGGTTATAGGTATGATTTTAATATGAGGAAAATTAGAATTAATGCTTTTGTCTGTTGCTTTCTGCTTTGAAGTATAAGATCCATCCTCCACCCTTAGGAAATTATAGGAAAGGATTTGATGCATCTTACATAGAGATTGTAATGGAAGAGACCACATAGCTCAAGCTGGAACTTCACCAATGGCATTGTCTATCCTTCAGGGGCTCTGGATGTTGAGTACTGGACTAAAGAGCCCTCTATATTTTGGATCTGTGTCCATGTCCATTCTAAAGTCTCTTTTATGGTATCCTTTCACTCACCAAATTCTCCCTATGTTTCTTGGAGGAAGATAGTTAAGCAACATAGTACATAGAATTGTTTTCTTATCACCTTGATTGGGAAACAGACCAGTTTAATACTTTTTAAATTATTTTATTAAGTGGGCTCCACACCCAGCATGGAGCCCAACATGGGACTTGAACTCACGATCCCTAGATCAAGACCTGAGCTGAGATCAAGAGTCAGACATTTAACCAACTGAGCCACCCAGGTGCCCCTAATACATTTAATAACTGGAAGTAGACTTGTATGAGAGAAATGACTAGAACAGCCTTCTAACTGTTCTCCCTGCTTCCTCCAGTCTATTCCCCACACTGGAGCCTGGATTATCTTTTGAAAATGCAAATTTAACCACATCCATCTCTGCTGTAAACTTTCAATGACTCTCCATTGATCCTTAGCATAATCTCCCCTCATAGTCTCACTCTTCCTTAACCCTCACTCCCATCTTTCACCAGCAATGCCTCTCTAGCTCTTCTGACCAGCTGTGCTGAACACCTTTCCCTTCCCTGAGTGCCCTTGTTCTCTGACCCATGCCTTTGAACATGCTAGGCTCTCGATCCAACACACCCAGTCAGCTCAAACCTTATCATCCCTGCTCCCCCTTCTTACCTGATAACACCCAGGCTCCAGAAAGCCTTCTCTGATCCTGAAATTAGATCTGGCCTCCCTGATTCCATAGCATCTTTTGAGAAAGCTAAAACACTACTAAAACAGTTCAAACACTAAAGTTCCAATCAGCAGTTCCTGTTCAGAAACCCATGGACAAAGCATTCTTGGAATAATGCCTCAGATTAGACACATGGATGTTATATTCTTTTATCAGAGAACATAGAAGATAGAAGAGATAGAAGTTCCAGTCAAGATTCAAAGATTCTAGGGGCGCCTGGGTGGCTCAGTCGGTTAAGCGGCCGACTTCAGCTCGGGTCATGATTTCACGGTCCGTGAGTTCGAGCCCCGCGTCACGCTCTGTGCTGACAGCTCAGAGCCTGGAGCCTGTTTCAGATTCTGTGTCTCCTTCTCTCTGACCCTCCCCGTTCATGCTCTGTCTCTCTCTGTCTCAAAAATAAATAAACGTTAAAAAAAATTTAAAAAAAAAGATTCTGTGTAACAGTTACCAAGCAAAACCACAATACAGACCATCCTGCAGGAGGTTTCTGACCCCCTCACCTCTCCTTCCTTCCTTAGTACTGGCTTCAAACCTCTAGGGGTCAGAATTAGTAACTAATGGTTCAGCAGTAAAAGAAAAGAGAAAGAAGCTGCCAGCCACATCCTCTTTACCAGTTATGGATGTCAAACCTACAGCAGGACCTAGATGACAAAAGCAAGCATGGTCAAGCTTCAAGCCATGGTGATTCCTATAAAGGCGTTATGTTGTGGAGTTCACAGTGACATGGAATTAATGTTCTGGGCAGGTTGCACAGTATAAACTAGATGCATCAGGCAGGAAAACCAGGATTATACCATGTCATATGAGTTCACTAGACTGAGGAAGTTTTAAAAATTCCCAGGGCGCCTGGGTGGCTTGGTCGGTTAAGCATCCGACTTCGGCTCAGGTCATGATCTCACGGTCTGTGAGTTCGAGCCCCACATCGGGCTCTGTGCTGACAGCTCAGAGCCTGGAGCCTGTTTCAGATTCTGTGTCTCCCTCTCTCTCTGCCCCTCCCCTGTTCATGCTCTGTCTCTGTCTGTCTCAAAAATAAAAAATAAAAATAAAAAGTAAAAAAAAATTCTCTGTAATTTCCTAGAAATTGGTTTTTAATTTAGCATATATGGACTTTCTGATTTCTTGAAAAGTAAGAGTCCTTATGAGCCTCTTGCAGCTATGGCAATCTCATAAGCTTTTTGGGGTTTGCTTTTCTTCTCATTCATTAAAATCTCTTTAGCCAGTTTTATCCAAACCCACACCTTTATTTACCATCTAGACCATAATGGCTCCCAAATGTGTACTCCCCAGTAAAGACACCTCCTCTGAGCTCCAGATTCATAATACACTCAAGGGTGTGTATTATATGTAAATGAAAATACTGCAGACTAGCTAAGAGTCTATACCATGACTCTCATGTGGCAGACTAGCTAAGAGTCTATACCAGACTCTCATGTGGCAAACTTACATGTCTCCATGGGCTAATCAGGTAACATAAATGATTGAAAGCAATCAAATGCCAAGGAATCAGGTGTGGTGAGGGCTATTGCTAGCTGGAAAGCACATGCCCTTTTAAAGGAGGTAATCACTACTCTACATTGACCAACTTCTGCTCAATGGGAAGACAGGTTCAGTAGCACCAGGTGTTGCTACTTCGCAAGGGAAACTAGAACTCTGATAATAGTGTAAAACTTCTCTATTAAAATGATGTGCAATCCGGGGCAGTCAGTTAAGTGTCTGACTCTTGATCTCGGCTCAGGTCATGATCTCATGGTTCATGGGTTCAGGCCCCTCACTGGTCTCTGTGATGATGGTGTGCTTGAGATTCTCTCTCCTCTCTCTCTGCTGCTTAAAGTGCTCTCTCTCGCTCTCTCTCTCTCTCAAAATAAATAATCTTTAAAAAAAAAATAAAATGATATGCAATCCAAACAAAGCACTTTGCAATATGGAACCTTCTGGTTTGTAGGGTCTAGTAATAGTGGTTAAGAATGGATTCAAAATCATCAGAACCTCCATATCAGTGCTAGATGGTCTCATCACTTCCTTGGGAGGTAAAGGTTTTTTTGTGTTGTTTTATTTTTTTAATTTATGTATTCATTCTAAGAGAGAGAGAGAGAATCTCAAGCAAGCTCCATGCTGCCAATGCAGAGCCTGATATGGGGCTTGAGCCTGTGAACCAGTGCAGAGCCTGGCATGGGCCTCAAGCCCATGAACCATAAGATCATGACTTGAGCTGAAATCAGGAGTTGGATGTTTAACCAACTGAGCCACCCAGATGCCCCAGGAGATAAAGTTATAGGGAGAAGAGTAAGTTTGGATTTGTAGGTTGGACTTATAATCAAGAATCAGCAAGAAGGAAAGAATTGTTCTTCGACTATACCTTCAAATGAGAGCTGGCTACCTGGAATTGTGAAGTATAGCTTGGAAAATCTGGCACATTTGGACCAAATTTGTGGAAACGATTTAAAAGACTGAAGCTTACTGAGCCTTGAGGGTTCGCTAAATGCTCGCTATTGGTTAAGCTAATGAAAACTAAAAATGACCAAGATCCTTAGTAAAACAGTACCACAGGTATGCCTCATAATCTTGAAGTCATGAGAGGAAAGGTATCAGTGGGCAGGGATAAACCAGTTCATCAATTCCAGCTAAAAGCATTGACAGTCTCCCTATCCCCTGAATCAATGTAGGGCTCAGCTTAGAAACAGGAGTCCCGGATCTGCTTCAAGTATGGCAAGTTGATCATGGTTTTTGGTACCCAGCTATCCATCTATAGCATTTCATAGTCCCCAGAAAAGGCAGGAATAGCTGTACACTGGCTGTAGCTATGACAGAAAGACATTTTGTGGCAATCTGTATCCTGAGGATTTTAACACTAATTATAGGAGTAGAACCCCAAAGGAGGCAAAAACTAAATCCCAGAATGAACATATTGGCTCCCAGACATGCCAGTAAAAACTGATTGGTACAACCGTACTAAGCCTGGTAATGTCTTCAGATGAAACTGAGAGAAATCTCATTCACCTCAAAGAACGAGAAGAAAGGGATATTGGACTGTGAATGGGAAGGGACCCTGGGAAGGCAAAGTGTATGCTGTATACTTCTTTATGGAGCACTACAGAGATTTTTTGCTAAGATAAAAATGTAATGAGGTAGAGAATTTCAGAGGGTTTGGGGAGCCTGATTCTAACAAGGAAAACAAGTGATAAACCATGATTGCCAGGGAGCTATTGGATGGAAAAGAACAATTGTCAGGAGTATGGGGCATAACCATTGCCAAGAATAAGGAAAGGAAGAGATGTGAAAGCAGCCAAATGGCACGACGGCTGCAGAAAGAGAGGCAGAGGGAAAGATATTTAGCAGTTGCCCTGAGTGGGAAACTTTGAGCAGAATGAGCAATATCTGAAGATGTTTTTAGGAAGACTTTCTTAAGTGCTAAGCTATATAAAGTCACTATCTTGCTACTTTGAACAGATCAGCCATAAATGTGTTCTTCAACCTCTTAACTTTTTCAAAGACTTTTTAAGACTAAAATTCATAATGGAGGTGTTGGGTTGGGGGAGGTGAGTTGCATAAACAGGAGGAGGCAGACCAAGCAGACTGCTTACAATCCAGTTACATTTGAGGGCCCTATTTAGTATCAACATTTGGTTAAATAGCAGACTTCAAAGTGAAATCTCCATCTATGGTAGTATTGGAATCTAAAATACATATTTTGGAAAGTGTGTAAGGAGGAAGATCAAAATCTCTGAAAGCTTAGGGGTATTCCCTCCTAGCACACATCAGGCATGGCTTCTCTGTAGCATGCAATGCTGTGTGTATTATTATGGCAAACTCCCCAGGGTAACGTTGCCCACAAACACGAGAAACACTTACTAAGGAGGGACTTTTGATGTCTACTTATTTAGAGAGGCACCCACTTTGTAAGAAATCTCAGTGCACAGACTAACAAAGTTTGACAGGTTTGTTCAGTGCTGTTGGGTATAATTGATTTTAGATTATCCTGATTAAAGAAAGTCTAATTTTCAAACTGTTGTTACATCAAAAGTCCCTATTGAAAAGAATCCTTGTGAAGAGCTAATGACAGTTTTGGCTTAATTACTTTCCTTAAAATCTCCCTGAAGTAGAAGAAACAAACAGAGGTTATTCAAGCTTATGAATGTTTTAATACTTCAATCCACATGACAGTGGGGAAAGCTTGATATAGCAAATGATAATTTACAAAACATATTTTCCTCTTTTCCTATTACTAAGTGGAAATAAAATATAGATTATTACTGTTACTTAGGGAAAGAATTTGAACCCCTTGATCTGATTATAGACAACTATCTGGGGGACAAAAATGATATGGGTGATGGTGTAAGAAGAAAATTACTTTTGAAATGAGTACTTCACAATAATTATTATCATTAAGAAAGCTGCATCATGCAAGTTGGCTACTGTATTCTTCTAAAGGAAACACACTGCCCTTTCCAGATTCCTTTATTTACAGATTGATTCATTTCCTGTTTTTGGAATCTAATGTATCAACTGTTAATCCCACTTTGACACACTAAGTGAAATTATAAAGGCTTGAAAGGGTTAAAACATCTCTTCAAAGATCTAAAATGCTGCCCCAGGGGCGCCTGGGTGGTTTAGTCGGCTAAGCATCCTACTTCAGCTCCAGTCATGATCTCACAGTTCATGGTTTCGAGCCCTGCTTGGGGTTCTGTGCTGACAGCTCAGAGCCTAGAGCCTGCTTCAGATTCTGTGTGTGTGTCTCTCTCTTTGCCCCTCCCCCACTCGCATTCCATCTCTCTTTCTGTCAAAAATAAATTTTAAAATTTTTAAAAATAATAGTAAAATGCTATCCCAAAACACCTCAGGAACTAAAACACTACTCAACTCTTGCTGCACATTAGAATCAGTTGAATCGCTTTAAAACCAAAACTACCAATGCCAGGCCCTCCCCTCACAGTCTGGCGTGGGACTCTGCAGTATTTTATATAAGCTCCTCAAAAGTGAGTCTGATGTATAGCCTCATTTGGAAACCACTTGAATCAAGAAATACTGGTATTTTAAAAATCAGTGAGCAATTAACAACTGGAATTTATTATCAATTTTAATATATTAAATGTGACTTGAAAGATTAACTCAACACCAGAGGATGTTCACCTAGTAACTGACCTCTCTCCGAAGGAATAGTAGCACAATATATAAGCCCTACCAGTGCTGTAATCTAGAAC
Source organism: Felis catus (assembly GCF_018350175.1). Taxonomy (NCBI): domain Eukaryota; kingdom Metazoa; phylum Chordata; class Mammalia; order Carnivora; family Felidae; genus Felis; species Felis catus. The sequence goes on along the minus strand of NC_058374.1, from coordinate 65,244,056 downwards.
TATGCATAAAACCACCCAGATGTTCCAAAATTGGGAATTGCTATTTCGCATGATGCAAGAATATAAAAGAATGTATCATTATTGCAGCTTATCAGTTATCCATATCAAGCTATGAGAAAGTACCTCAATCACCACTATAAAATGGCATTGTCACATACACAGGCATACCTCAAAGACATTGTGGGTTCAGTTTGAGACCATCACACTAAAGCAAATACCATAATAAAGGGAGTCAAAGGAATATTTTGATCTCCCACTGCATATAAAAGCTAGGTTTAAACTGTAATATTGTCTAGTAAGTGTGCAGTTGCATTACATCTAAAAAATGTACACATCTCAATTAAAAAATACTTTATTGCTAAAAATGCTAACCATCCTCTGAGCTCTCAGCAAATTATGAACATTTTGCTGGTGGAGGGTGTTGCTTCAATGTTCATGGCTGCCAGCTGGTCAGAGTGGTGGTTGCTGAAGGTTGGCGTGGCTATGGCAGTTTCTTAAAAATGAGACAACAGTGAAGTCTCCCACATTGATTGGCTCTCCGTTTCATGAATGATTTCTCTGTGGCATACAATGCTGTTTCATAACATTCTATCCACAGAATTTCTTTCAAATTTGACATCATTCCTCTCACATCCTGCCACTGCTTTATCAGCTAAGTTTATGTGATATTCTAAATTCTTTGTTGTCATTTCAACAATTTTTACAGCATCTTCAGGAGTAGATTCCATCTTGAGAAACCACTTTCTTTGCTCATCCATAAAAAGCAACTCCTCATCTGTTAAAGTTTTATCACAAGATGGCAGCAATTCAGTCACATCTTCAGGCCCCACTTCTAATTCTAGTTCTCTTGTTATTCCCACCTCATCTGCAGTATTTCCTCCACTGAGCTCTTGAACCCCTCAAAGTCATCCATGAGGTTGGAATCAACTTCTTCCAAACTCCCAGTAATGTTGACGTTTTGACCTCTTCCCGTGAGTCACAAATGTTAATGGCAACTAGAACGGTGAATTCTTTCCAGGTTTACAATTTACTTTGCCCTGATTCATCAGAGGAACCACTACCTATGGCAGCTATAGCCTTACACCATGTATTTCTTAGATGATAACACTTGAAAGTCAGAATTACTCTTTGGTTCATGGGCTGCGGATTGGATATTGTGTTGGCAGGGATGAAAACAGCATTAATTTCATTCTCATTACACCTTTCCATCAGAGTTCGTGGGTGGCTAGGTGGCTAGGTGCAATGGCCTGTTGTCCATTGATAGAGCACAGGCAGAGTCGATGTAGCATAATTCTTTTAGGCCCTAGAATTTGGAGTGTGGTCAGTGAGCATTGGCTTCAACTTAAATGCAACTTCACCAGCTGCATTAGCTTCTAACAAAAGGGTCAGCCTGTCCTTTGAAACCTTGAAGCCAAGTGCTGACTTCTCCCTAGCAATGAAAGTCCCAGATGGCATTTTCTAATGTAAGGCTGCTTCATCTACATTGAAAATCTGTTGTTTTGTGTAGCCACATTTATTAATGATCTCACCCAGATCTTCTGTGTAACTTGCTACAGCTTCTTCGTCAGCACCTGCTGCTTTGTCTTGCACTTTTATGTTATGGAGACGGCTTCTTTCTTTAAATCTCATAAACCAGCCCTGCTGTCTTCCAGCTTTTCTTCTGCAGCTTCCTCACCCCTCTCAGTCTTCAGAGAATTGAAAAGAGTCAAGGTCTTGCCGTGGATTAGGCTCTGGCTGAAGGGGATGTTGTGGTTACTTTGATCTTCTGTCCAGACCACTCAAGCTTTCTCCATATCAGCAATAAGATTGTTTTTTATTTTTCATGTGTTTGCTGGCATAGCACTTATAATTTTTTTCAAACTTTTTTTTTTTTTTTTTGCAGTCACAACTTGGCTAAATGTTTAGTACAAGAGGCCTAGCTTCTACCTATCTCAGCTTTCAACGTGCCTTCCTCACTAAGCTTAATCATTTCTCGTTTTGTTTTTTTTTTTTTTTATTTAAAGTGTGAGACATGCAAGTCTTCCTTCACTTGAACACTTGATTGGCCTAATTTCAATACTGTTGAAGGGCACCTGGGTGGCTCAGTTGGTTAAGTGTCCAACTTCAGCTCAGGTCATGATCTCATGGTTCGTGGGTTCGAGCCCCACATCAGGCTCTGTGCTGACAGCTTGGAGCCTGGAGCCTGCTTCGGATTCAGTGTCTCCCTCTCTCTCTGCCCCTCCCTTGCTCATGCTCTCTCTCTCTCTCTCTCAAAAGTAAATAATAAACATTAAATTTTTTAAAATAAACATTAAAAAATTTTTAAAAGAAGGAGAAAAAGGAAAAATGTAGAAGAAAAGAATCCTTAAAATTTTTTTCAATATTGTTGAGTCTCAGAGAATAGGGAGACATGAAGTGAGGGAGAGAGATGGGGAAATAGAACAGTCAGAATACACACAATATTTATAGGTCAGGTTCTCCGTCTTATATGGGTTCAGTTCATGGTACCCAAAAACAATTACAAGGGTCACATCAAAGACCACTAATCACAGATCACCATAACAAATATAATAATAATGAAAAAGTTTGAAATTTTGTGAGAATTATTAAAATGTGACTCCGAGACTTGAAGAGGGCAAAATCTATTAGAAAAAAAAAAAAAGAGCACTGATAGGTTTGCACAATACAGGGTTGCCACAAACCCCCAATTTGTAAAAAAAAAAATGCAGTATCTGAAGGCACAATGAAGCGAAGCACAAGAAAACAAAGTGTGCTGTATTTATTTTACAGGTAACATTTGGCATCTGTTGCTGATACATTCTATAACTGGAGAAAGTTACGTGGAAGAGACAAATCTTTTTTGAAATAGGATAAGGAGGAGGTATTTGATCTATCTCACATGTGGTACAGTTTATTCTTCCGCGTTTGTTTAATTACTATCATGTACGTTGTTAAACAGTGAAGATAGTAGGACATAGTAACTTTGAAACATGCAATCTTTCTGCATCATATCTCTTGTTGCTTAGTGACAAAAATTCATCCTTTTACAGGCCTCTAAGTTAGGCCTAAGCCAAGAGAGCCTTTATAAATATTCTCCTGAATTAGAAATTTTAACTTTCTTTTTAGAAAAGTTTAAATCAAAAAGACTACTTTAATGAATTTTATTTATTTCTCATCTTCAAATGAGTGATTGGACCAGTTGTTATTTAAATTCCCATATAGCTGTAATTCTACATTTTAACATAAATGTAGCTATATTATAGATACACTGTAATAAAAACTGGTTAGGGAGTAGGGTTGGGGAGAGTGAAAAAGCCTCACAAGAAAAAGAAAACGTGGCTCCTGACCTGAAGATCTTATATAACTGAGCACATACAAGCATTTTTACTCAAGCATAATGGGAATTTCCAATCACTGAGTACACAGCTATGAAGTTTCACATTCTTGTCCTTTGAATCGTTGATCTGACTGAAATTATTTGCATCTTTTATATTTCAATTTATACCTATTTTATAAATTTGTGTTACTCAGAAAGTCTACGCAATTGTGTATTGAAATCTGAGAAAAAAACAGAGTCAGTTGATTTTACTTTATTTTTTTAAGATGTAGTGCATTCCTGGTATGCATATGATTAAATAATTCAGAGCAATTTTGCTTTGGATGTAATCAAGACAACATAAAACTTCTCAGCAGTAGATGAACTGGAAACTGGAAGAACCGGCTGTGGCAGACCCCTGGGAGAGATCAGTGTTTTATTTTGTCATGTTTGGTATGCAGCCTCATTTTGATTTTTATTACATTGGGCTTTTCTTTTTTACTTCTTTTCCTATAGCCCCTTTGTGAAAGCAGTATTACAGCATCTTTAAAAATAGCATTTTGAACTGAGAGAAGAGGACAAAACACCACTGTGGGATGGTGATTTGGCTATAAAAATCTTCTTTGAGCCAGAGGATTGGTTTGTGACTAACTTTATTCAGATTTGCTCATTTAATATTGGTAGTATTTCAAGTAAAAAAATATGTTCTGTCTTCCAGAGGATACTGTTAATTCATAAGATGCTTAAGAGATGCTGGTGAGGTTGAAGACAAAAGCATACAGTGTATTTCAGCGTGTCTGTCTGTCGTCTGACATGGAATGGGCTGTGGAAGTCCAGACTGTTATTTGTGCAGGGTGCAGAAAGCTATTGGACATCATCTTGAACAACTACACAGACTCTGGAGCCGTTGTAGTTTCAGTAGGGTGCTTAAGTAAGGAGTGAGGGATGGAGAAGGACACTGGGGGGTGTGAGTATTCTTTTTGCGCTCTTGCATTTGGGTACCTAGGCAATGCTCTAAGGCTGATACATTTATGCAGTACCTTCTGTGTGTCAAAGCACTCTGCCATATATCCGTCACTGTTATCTAATTGAATCCTTCCAATGGGCCTTTGAAGTAACTAATCTCTCTGTAACCTGAATTTCCCCCCAAGTCTTACCTGTCTGAGTGTACAGAAGAGGTTCTGTTAACACTAACATCCAAATTGCAGTGGCACTTAGCCCTCCCTGTGTGACAGCCGTCTTTACAGGATCTCACCATGCATGTCTCATGTAGCTTAAGAGCAAGGCCATTTCTTTTCCTCCACTCTGATTCTCACACTGGTGAGGTCAGCACCAATCCTTTAGAAATGCTGTCTCCAAGCTCTCCTGCCAAGCAGAGCTACCCTGGGTCTGCAGCTACCCTTGGATTCCTCAGCATAAATCTGAATTGGGATCAGTGGCTGCATAAGGTGCTGTGAGAGGGTTATTGGAATTCAGGGTAAAAGATGGCTTTATCCTTGGGACCCCTGGGTGGCTTAGTCTGTTAAGCGTGAACTTCAGCTCAGATCATGATCTCTCGGTCTGTGGGTTCGAGCCCTGCGTCGGGCTCTGTGCTAACAGCTCAGATTCTGCTTTGGATTCTGTATCTCCTTCTCTGTCTGCCCCTCCCCTCTTCACTCTCTGTCTCTGTCTTTCAAAAATAAATAAAACATTTAAAAAAAACTTTAAAAGATGGCTTAATCCCCATCTCTGTGCAGCACTTCTCTACCTGGACCTGAGGTTACATTCATTGTACCATTGTTGCACACACACACACACACACACACACACACCCCTCACCTCACTAATTATTGCTCCATCAGTTTCTTTTCTTCACTCCTCTTTCTGCTGGGGCTCAAAACAAATCCCAAGTCCATGTTAAAAGACATAGAGACAATTCCCCTTCACTCTCTTCATCTTCCTTCTTTCAGGTATCACAGCACACTCCTCCCCACCTATCCCTCTTTCTTTAGAAACCCTTACATGATACCAACTTATGACAGTAGACATCTAAAGGGATTGTGTATCCATCTGTTCCACACAGATGGCCAGACTCTGAAACCCATTTTGGAATCAGCTGGAGAAACTGGCTAAAAGTCCCTGTGCAGCATATGAAACATGGGCAGTGTAGACTCCAAAGGGCTGTGTTCTTCAAACATTACAACGCTTCCCAACACACAGGCATAGAACTTGCCTGGTTTCAGACTCAGTGTGCATCAGAAGACTTGTCACCAAAAACCATTCTCAACACCTAACATATAATGATTTTGAGGGAAAGAAAAATAAGAAGTATAGAAAGCGTATTCTGAATTTTACTACTTAAAAAGTTTGTGTTATTTGAAAGATAATCATGTGCAGGGGTACTAAGAGGCATCAGCATAAAACAATAGTATCCAAAGAACAATGGGATCTGTCTGAGGAAACTTCCCATTTTCATGACTTTTAAAGGAAGCAGTGATTTATTATTTTCAGAAGTATGATTATTTTTTAATGTTTTTAATTGTACTATTTATGCTATACCGAACAATGCACATTAATCTGCACATTTTCGTTTGCTAAAACGTCTGAGCTTGCCTCACAACTCAACTCTCCTGAGTTTCATGGAGGACATTGAGGACTCCCCTGATCTCTGGCCAAAACTCTGTGATCAGTGCCTTACTCTGACACTCATGACAGAGGTTCCAAATGCATTCACAGTAGACAGGGCTGCACCAGATAGAACTTCCTTCTCTTCACTCCTTGCAAAATGTTTGCATTGCACTGTCACTCTTCCTCCCACTGTACTTAATGTCCCTGACAAAACATTAAGGCACCAGAAACCCCACTGTTTAATAATAATACAGACTGTAATATTTTATTGGTACTTTTAACTTTTAAGGCACTTTGCTCACACGATCATATTTTATGCTGATAGCAGTCTTTTCAGAGGGCTGGAGCTGAAGTCACTAGCTGACTTGTACATGCGACAGGGAAGAAATGGTTGAGAGGCATGCTGAGGACCATCCACTTTGTGGGTGTCTTATCTCTTTCATCAGAATCTGCTGGTTTTTTAACACATATGACCGGAGGCCTTGATGTAATGACTCTGGTCGTGTTTTGATAATTTTGAAAAGTCATTATGAAAAAATTGAAAATGAACTTTTATTGATTCACTTTTTCATTTGTTCATTAAAAATATTCATAAACACTCATTCATGTCTATAGATTCAGCTAGGGGAAAAAAATAGTCCAAAACTCCACTCTCACAGAGTTTATATTCTAGCAAGCAGAGAGTCCATAAATGAAACAAACAGGTAGTGTACATATTGTGCAACATGCTAAGGAGACAAAGCAAGAAGCAGTTGGTGGTGGTGTGCATTTCAGACAAGGTGCTCCCGGATGGCTTCACTGAGAAGATGACATTTGTGTAAAGACCCAACAGAGAAAGACACTAAGAAGATTAGGTTTATATAGTTTACTGTATAACCCACAGCTTTTAAATTACGTTCATATTTATAACATCAGTTCAACTCACCAGGGACAGTATTACAGATGAGGAAATGAACCTCAAGGATTTGCCCAATATCATGGAACTGGTTAGAGTCTAAGCTGGATCCAGAACTAAAAAAAAAAAAAAAAAAAATCCCTGGTCACTGTTGTTTCCATTATACAAACTCTCCCTCTGTAATTGAAGACATAACATCTTTTTTGGGTCCATGGAAAAACAGGTTTAATAGTGGATTTTAAAATTTTTATTGTAAAACTGTTTAAATTTAAAAGGCAGAAATGAAAGTATTTTAAGATCTTTTATCACACTGCAATCATATTCAGTTACTCATATTTAGTACAACTAATTGTTTTAGCAACTTTTCATTTTGTCTACTTAAATTCAATTAAATAAGTTATATTAAGTACCAGCTATGTGGGCAGGAAAGTGTTCTGTTTTGTGAACAACAGAATAGGATTAAAAAGCCTAAATGGTCAAATGAGCCATCAAGGAATTCATCCAACTATATTTTGCGATTGTGACAAACTAGATCCTGAAATGCTAGTTCTTGGGGTCCTAGTTCTGGCTATATAGGACACATAATATAAGCCCTCATGAGGTGGTGCCTCAGTTCTGATGTGCAAAATCTCAGAAACATGGGGAGGTAATTGTTGCTATTAACATTTTTCTTAACATATTTGGAAAACTACACAAAGATGCTCCTAATCCCTCAGACCCGGAGGACAAATAATGATACTTTGGGTAGATAAAAAGTCTCATTGATTGCTGTTCTCATTCTTAAGATCAAAAATGAGAAATGTAGTTATAGCTTTCTTTCCACAGCACTGAACATTTAATGCAGGTTTTCTTTTTTCAAGCTAAGTGAATGGCCAAGTCCTACTGGACTTGTTTTACATTGCTCAGAATTTTATGAGAGCCAATAGGCAGCAACTTAGCAACAGTGTGCTAAATTTCAGGATGGCACCGTTTTCACCCTGCCTCCTCACCAGTCCTATGGAGTAATCGCCAGTAAACACAGGGGGTGATATTAGACTCCCATATTGCAGTCACAGTAGCTGCAAAATGCATTTTTCTCAGGCCCCTTTGAAACCGACCACTTCATTAGGCAATGGACATGCTGGTCGACATCATCTCTGCCTCCTATAGTTCTCAAACTCTCCAGGCTTGCCTCGCTCCCTCATAATAAAATAAGCAATTTTCTCTAACTATGCTCACTGTTGCCCCTGTTTACTGAATTAGAGTTTCCAGGTTTGGTAATTGGTCTCCTGCAAATGTTGCAGCCACAAGTGTTTCTTATCACTCAGCTGCTGCTGTTCCCATGGCAACAGATGTGTTTACATTCACAACGTTATTCAACTTTTTTTCCACCTCTGCAATTCAGTAAGAATAAAAATTGATGTGTGAAAAGGAAAGATATTGCCATAAAAAGGGACAGGAAAGAAAAAGGATTTTTAATTATAGGAATTAATAAAATATTCAACACCTACATACATGTTTGAATATTTTATTAATATCCAAAACGAAGCATGTTTACTTTTAGAGGAAAGCAGTGAAAGCAGGGACTGGTGTCTTTGTGAGATTTACTAAATACTTTAAAATCAGAAATAAATATATATCGGGAGAGCCTGGGTGGCTCAGTTGGTTGAGCATCCAACTCTTGGTTTTGGCTCAGGTCATGAGCTCTGTTTCATGGGTTCAAGCCCTGCATCAGACTCTGTGCTCACAGTGTAAAGTCTGTTTGGGATTCTCCATTTCCCTGTCTCTCTGCCCCTCCCCAACTCACGCTGTCTCTGTCTCTCTCAAAATAAATAAATTTTAAAACAAAAAAAAAGAAATATAAATCTTATTACAGACATGGATGTAGAGAAAATCGTACTTAATACAAAGGTAAGAATTGAAAAAATTGTGTGAAGACAATGGTTTTCACAACCTCCTGTAAATTTTTTTCTCCCTGATCTTAAGATCTTTGGGACCTATTGTGGGCTGAATGTTTGTGCTCCCCCAAATTTCATATGTTAAACCCCTGACCCCCTATGTAACAATATTTGGAGGTAGGGACTTTGGGAGGTAATTAGGTTTTAATGAAGTTATGAGGCTGGGCCCTCCATTATGGAATTACTGCTTTTATAAAGAAGACCCTCCAAGAGCTTTCTCTCTCTATACACATTCACCAAGGAAAAGCCATGTAAGCACACATCAGGGAGGTGTCTACAATCTAAAATAGGTTTCTCACCAAAGCCCAGCCATGCTGACACCTGATCTCAAACTGCTAGCCTCCAGAATTTTGAGACAGTAAATGTGTTTAATCCTCCCAAACTATGGTATTTTGTGATACAGCGCCAGCAGACTAAGATAAGGCCCTATCATTGAGCCTGTAGAAACGAATTAGTCAAGACTAAGCTGCTTCAAACATTGTAAAGTAGAATAAATGCTTTTTCCCTGTGAAATATGCCCTGTGAATATGATCTGTGTGTCCTCATAACTTACTCTAAGGTGAGATAAGTTGCAATTTGAGGAAAGCCCTGGTCATACCTTGGGTCTGAAGTCTTTCTGCTCAGTTATACCTGGAAATGGAGGCTGAGAACCATTTTTATCCCTGCAAGTGTCCTGTCGCTGATGTGTAGAAAAGTTGCAGGCAAGAGAGTGTCATAGAATCATTCCATGCAGCTGATCAGGAGCTAAATAATTTTAAATATAAATAAACTATTAACCTCCACTTGATTTACTTTCTAAGGAAGTGGGGAATGAGGAGGATTCTTTTGTTTTGTTGAGTGAAGTGGTGAAAGGGAAAAGCAAACACAACGGGTAGATTGCTAGGCTATAGATCTACCAAGAAGAATAAGGTCTGAGGAAAGCAGCAGGGAGGAAGACAAGTAGTGGAAGAATAATAAGAAAGGTAGGCTGAGAGCAGGGCCCGGGGATGGGGGTGTGTAAAGGGAAGGAAGTAAGTGATGTGGATAGTTGCCACATGTAACGAAACTTTGGGGGAAGGCAGACAATATCTAAAGAGAGTTTTAAAGATTATTGTGTTTGCCATGTGATATAATCCTCCCTTTGCTGACTCATTAAATGGCCTTAGAAAAAATCTAGATTATTTTTCTGTTTTCTGTTTTCTGTTTTAAGTTGAACTTGGATTTAAGTTATGACATGATGATGAGGCTGTCAATAAGATAAACTTTAAGTTTTACTTGTCTATATTAACTGCCAAGACTTCTTGGTTTCCTGCCTCATAGGACTTAAATGACTCAACTACCCTCCTTAGATGTGGGTATTTCTAAATCAGAATGGCAGGCCTGAATTTTACACAGTATTCTTGCCATCTTTGTCTTCTGCCTCTCTGTCTCCTTATGGTCCATTTCTGAAATCTCAGAACTATCCTTGAATCCCTCTGCCTAACCTCTAACTTTCTGTGTATCTTCTCCATTTCATTAAAATAAATTAACATCCACCTGGTAATTCTATCCCCATCCCAAAGCATTGGTTTTATAGTAGAAAATCAATATCTGTAAATTCTTTGGAGCTCTTTCCATCAAAAGGTGGAATCGACTTCTCAAACCCAGGCATCTATACTGGCTCCGTGACACTCTGCCTAGTAGAGAGCAGTAGAAATGGTGTTGTATGACTTCCAAGCCAAGGCCTCAAGAAACCTTTATCTTTATTCCCTCTCTCACAGTGTTTCTCAACTTGAGCACTATCAACATTTTAGACCAGGTAGATCATTCTTTATTGTTGAAGCTGTCCTGTGCAATGTAGGATGCATGTCTACCACTAGATGCCGGTAGCAAGCATCCCCACTCACCATCTCACAGCCCTTCCCTTGGTAATTAACTTAGTAATCTTAATATTTTAATTTACAGTCTTTTGGATTTTTAACATATATAACCAAAATATGTACAAATAATCATTATAACATATTTCTTTTTATTACCTTACTTCACTGACTGGGAATTTAGTATTTTTTCCTAATTTCCAGGAGAAGTTTTTAAACATTATCAAGTATGATATTTGGTATTGATTTCTAATAGATATACTTTAATAGATTAAGGAAATTATCTTTGATTTCCTAGACTGGTAATAGGCTTTAAAAGGTTTTTTGAATGTATGTTGAATTTTTAAGTCTTTTCTGCATTAAGATAATTATATGATTTGTCTTATTTTGTTAATGTGGTAAATAGCATTGATTTATTTTTTTATTATTAATTTTTCACTCTTGAAATAGGCTCAACTTATTTGTGTTTTATTATCCTTTTTTATTTATTACTGGATTCAGTTTCCCAACAATTTTAGGGTGGTTTTTTTTTCATCTATGTTTATCAGTATGGCTGGTTTGTAATTTTTCTTTATTGAAATGTCCTTGTTCAGTTTTATTATCAAGGTTATATGGGCCTTATAATATGAATTTGGGAGATGTTATGAATACTTTTTTTCATTTGCCCCTTCAGATCCTTCCTCTGTCCTTTTAAATGTTCAGAAAGTTTGATTGCTAAGAACAGAGGCAACCTGGCTGTCCTCTCTGCCTTCTATTTGCAACTGGGTATGGGAGGCAAAGATTGGAGAGCAAAGGACAGGAGGAAGAAGTGATTAGGTTATTTATTCTTTCTACTATCTCTAGGTTTATCTGTGGCTACTTTTCTGTTAAACTACAGATTCTGCTTGGAACCCTTTCTTGTGTGACTATGCCTGTCATGGTCCCCTGATAACCAGGTTCCTTCTTCTTGCTTCTTTGGATCTGGCCGCAGTAGAGGCTTCCTACTGTTGCAAGCCCAGAGGTGCCTCACCATCTTTTGTTTCTACTCTTCACCATGTCCACACCTCTATAAATAGTTCACTCCTGGGGCGCCTGGGTGGCGCAGTCGGTTAAGCGTCCGACTTCAGCCAGGTCACGATCTCGCGGTCCGGGAGTTCGAGCCCCGCATCAGGCTCTGGGCTGATGGCTCGGCCTGGAGCCTGTTTCCGATTCTGTGTCTCCCTCTCTCTCTGCCCCTCCCCCATTCATGCTCTGTCTCTCTCTGTCCCAAAAATAAATAAACGTTGAAAAAAAAATTAAAAAAAAAAATAGTTCACTCCTTCAATTCTCTTCAGTTAAACCTTTTTATACGTGCTGTATTTCTACCAGGATTTTGACTCAAGATGTGTTGTTTCTAGAACTGGACCAGTGTTATGAAGTGAAGTTCAAAATGGAGCTCTGAGTTTCAGTTGTTCACATGCTCAATGAGCACATGGATAATCCTGCTGAAGGAAATGTGGCACAAGTATTCTATGGCATACAGCAAACTTCACAATTATTTAAATTATCACTGGTGGTGGCATGGGATAGAATACTAGAAGAGGACAAGGTGATGGGGGGGGTGGCTCTGGGATTTAGTTGCCATGGTGGCAGTGTTGATTACAAAGATACTGAGGTAAGCTACTTACTTATGAGTGTACTGGAGACCTTATGAAAGTAAAAGCACAAAATTAAAATAAAATTAAAATTAAGGCTTTGGATTTCTCAGTGAAGTCATGAATGAAGAACCACAAAGCTTTCATGATAGCCTTAAAGAACTTCCTTATCTTATGTAACCACAAGGTGGACTTTGCTGAGCATCAGACCACAGATCTGATTGTAAGATTTACGGAGTTGCAAAGTCTGTTAACCTGCTAAGTCCTCTATGCTAAGGAAACTGTTTGGAACGAGTGGCACACTACTTGGAGTAGGGAATTGGGGCAGATAAAGACAAGGGTGAGAATTTTGGATCCCATATTATCTTGAAATTTTTGCTAGTGAAAGGGCCATTGCATCTCACTTTGTACAAACAATTACTCCTTTGCATGAATAATCTTCAATGACTTCAGCTGGGACAGGTACTTTGCAGGAAACTCCCATACATCTGTCATTGTCTTGAGACCTGTAATGAGAATTAGTGTCCAGCCTAGTCCAGATGGAGAAGTGTAATGTCTACTCTTAGGAAGAGATAGCATATATACCAAAGGAATTACAAGGTCTTGCCAAATTGCCTCTATGGGAGCTTAGAGAATAGGCATGGTGATGGATTCTGGACTCCATTGTTCCTTCTTCATTTATTCTCAACTCTAGAAGCATTTCTGTGTCCTGTGTTTGTTCTTCCTGTATTATTTAGAGAGCTCTTTTTATAGTTCACCACCTTTTAAAGTTAATGGTTATTTTAACTAAATTCTCTCTGTTGAAGTTATTAGAGTGGTTTCTGTCTCCTGATTGGACCCTGCCAGACAGTTTCATAGAGCTTGCAGTAATGCCATTTGAACCTGCTCTTTATTTATGGAAGGAAGATTTTAGATGACTGTTTCAATTTACTTAACAGTTATGATCAATGCATCTTTCTAAATTTTTCTTACATTTTCTTGCATTATTATATTTAGTAATGATTGTACATACCTTGTGGGTCACTATTATTTTCCTTTTACTTGATGTATGTATTTTAGAAATTCCTTCATACCAACTTTCAGTCCAAACTATCATCATTGCTTACTTTGCATCTCCACTCATCATTGGACCATGGCACTAACTGTATAACTAGACTTCTTGCCTTCCTTAAACTTATCCTCAAATATCAGTTATTTTTTTTATGAATATATGTATCAGATCATGTCATTTGCCTGCTAAAAAACCTGAGAGATATCAAAATTTATTGTCTAGCATGGATTCTTAACTTGGCTCCATGAACGAGCTCTAAGAGTCTAAAATATTACTTGGAATTCTATGCAAATTCATAGTAAGAGTATCCTCAACACTTAGCATATTCTTGGAAGAGTCATGACACTCAAAAATTAAGAACCACTTTTTAGAATATTTACAGCATTTATAATCTTTACATGAATTATTATAAAAGTACATAGTTCTCATTCCAGGATACAAGTTTAAACATTCTCAGTAAGTATACTTGCAGGCTCAATGGCCAGTGCTTGAATTTTACAGTAAAGATTCTTGTCACCAGGGTGGGAAAATCCATGCAAAAATCATTCCAATAAAATGCTGAGTTAATAACATTTACTTCTGCGTGGATGTGCCATCAATTACCAAAATTCTTGGTAATTATGTATTTATTATTAAAACTCAGGGGGCACCTGGGTGGCTCAGTCGGTTAAGCGTCCGACTTCGGCTCAGGTCATGATCTCATAGTCCGTGAGTTCGAGCCCCGCGTGGGGCTCTGTGCTGACAGCTCAGAGCCTGGAGCCTGCTTCGGACTCTGTGTCTCCCTCTCTCTCTCTGACCCTCCCCCATTCATGCTCTGTCTCTGTCTCAAAAATAAATAAACATTAAAAAAAATTTTTTTTAAAAACTCAGAATATCTTTGCACTAAGGTACCACATTCTTTTTTTTGATTTTTAAAAGGTTAAACTTTTATTTAGAATATTCCCCTTTCCAAACTACCCATTTCATAATGTTCTAAGTCAATAAAGTGTTATAATCATTGGAATAACAACACAGACAGAAGGTAACATTTATTATAAGCTTACTCTCTACTAATATGGTGCTGAGTACTTTTACATGTATTTCATTCTCAAGACAACGCTATGAGGTAGAGTTTATGATTATTTCTGTTCTATGAGGAAACTGAGGTTTGAAAAGTTAAATATATTATCTAGGGGGCGTACAACTGATAAATTTTAGAGACAAGAACTGAGCTCTTTAAAATTTATTCTCTTTACCAAGTGTTAGATATGTTGTCTTGTGGCTTGGATAGAAACTACTAAAATACGGCTTCTGGAAGATTTCTGTTTTATAACCAGTAGATATTTTTCTGGAATTACTTAAATTCTTACTCCCTCTGCCTCCTTCCACCCTCAGAAAATGCTGATTATAATTATGTAATCAATTATGATGTGAGCAATACCCCCATTCTTAAAAAAATTATTTTTTTATTTTAATCACCTGGTGCTCATCACACCAAGTTCACTCCTTAAACCCCATCACCTACTTTACCCATGTTCCTACCCATCTCCCCTCTGGTAACTATCACTTTGTTCTCTACAATTAAGAGTCTGTTTCTTGCTTAGTGTCTCTCTCTCTCTCTCTCTCTCTCTCTCTCTCTCTCTCTCTCTTTTCCTTCACTCATTTGTTTTATTGTTTTGTGGTTGTTTCTGAAGATTTTTCTCTGATTCTTTCTTGTCTTCTTTTTCGTGGTTTTTGGTTTTCTTTAGTGATATGTTTGGATTTTTTTCTCCTTATTCTTTGTGTATTGATTAGTGGTTTTTTATTTGTGGTTTCCATTAGGTTTATATATAACATCTTTTGCATATAGCAGTCTATATTAAGTTGATTGTCATTTAGGTCCTCTCCTTCCCATGTTTTAGGTATATGGCATCATATCTTACCTCATTCTTTTTGTGAGCTTTGACTGATTTTTTTAAAGAAATATTCATTTTTACTGCTTTTATGTTTCCTACCTTCATAATGTCACTTTTGGCCTTTCATTTCCACTCAGAGTCCCCTTTAATATTTCTTACAAGACTGGGGCGCCTGGGTGGCTCAGTTAGTTGAGCGTCCAACTTCAGCTCAGGTCATGATCTCATGGTTTGTGACTTCAAGTCCCACATCGGGCTCTGTGCTGACAGCTCAGGGCCTGGAGCCTGCTTCGGATTCTGTGTCTCCCTCTCTCTCTACTCCTCAGCTGCTCACATTCTGTCTCTCTCTCTCTCTCTCTCTCTCTCAAAATTAATAAAGATTTTAAAAATTTTTAAAAATATTTCTTACAAGACTGGTTTAGTGGTCATGAATTCCTTTCGTTTTTGCTTGTTTGGGTAACTGTTTATTTCTCCTTCTATTCTGAATGATAACCCTCCTGGATATGGTAATCTTGGCTGCAGGTTTTTCCCATTCAGCACTTTGAATATGTCATGCCACTCCTTTCTGGCTTGGAAAGTTTCTGCTGAAATATCTACTGATAGCCTTATGCTGTTTCTTTTGTATGTAACTATCTTCTTTTTTTTAATACTGATTTTAATATTTGTTTCTTTATCACTATATTTTGCCATTTTAACTACAATATGTCTTGGTGTGAATCTGCTGCTGTTGATTTTATTTGGGGATCTCTATGCCTCCTGGGTCTGGATATCTGTTTCTTTCCCCCCCAGATTAGGGAAGTTTTCAGCTATTATTTCCTCAAATAAACTTTCTGCCCCCTTTTCTCTCTCTTCTTCTGGAACTCCCCTGGTATGAATGTTACTACATTCAGTAGAGTCACTGAGTTCCCTAAGTATATTCTCATTTTGCATAATTCTTTTTTTTTTTGCAGTGTAGTATCCCCTCTTGCAGGGCTTGACACTTTGAGAAGTATCCCCAATGTGTGCTGCATGTGCTCTGTTGTTGTGTGCTTTATCCTTCAGGCCAATCATCTGCAGAGGCCCTCATTGCCTGATACAGGCAGTGTTTGGTCCCTGGCCTGAAAGCAGTGTGTTTTAACTAGATGTACTCTGGTGAAATGAGACCTGTCACTGCCTGGAATGGAAGCCTTGCAAAACTCCCAGGTAGGGAGAGACAGAATGTTGATAGGGGTTTGGGCTGGTCTTCCGGAGGGGAGTCTCCACACTGGGACTGAGGCAAGCATGACAGGGGAGGGCAGTTCTTTCAGAGATGCCGGTGGGGGGGGGGGGGGGAAGGGGGAGGCAAGGCTTAGCGTAAGCCAGTTAGGTAGTGAGTGTGGGCTTTGCACTGGTTCCCACAGGTGGCCCTGTGCTAATGCTGAGGGGCAGGGGAGGGAAATGTCACCTGCCAATGCCTTTGTTCCCAGAGGGATCTCTCTGTGAAGGCTTCCTCTCTGTGACATGCTCCAAGATGAGCAACTAAGCTCCCTACTGTGTGCTCCAGGTGCACTTCAGATTGCTGTTACCATGCTGTGTGTCCATGGGTTCTTTACTGTCTTCTCACCAAGAGCAACCCCAATGTCCTCTGAGCTTTCCCAGAGTCAGGCACACTGACCTTTAAAACTACAGGCTCAGGGCACCTGGGTGGCTCAGTCAGTTAAATGTCCAGCTTTGGCCCAGGTCATGATCTCATGGTTCATGAGTTCGAGCTCCACATCGGACTCTCTGCTGTCAGCACAGAGCCCACTTTGGATCCTCTATCACCCACTCCCTCTTTGCCCCTTCCCCGCTCAGGTGCTTTCAATCTCCTTCTCAAAAATAATGAAAAAAAAATTTTTCAACTCCAGGCTTTAAGTCCCACTCTTTGCAAGAACTCACAAAATTTGGAACCCCCCCCCCCTCACTTTCTAAGCCAGTTGCTGTTGGGATTCATCTTCCCTGGGCACTCCCCTGTATGTTAGTCTGTCTCTCACCCTTCTCTGCAAGTGCAACTTTCTCCCCACTATAGCAGCTACAATTCATTTCTTTCCCAAGCCGTGTCTCCACACCTCTTACTTTCTTCAATGGAAGTGCAATGGAACTTTCTTTCTTTTCTACCTTTAATTGTGGAGTTTGTTCTGCCAGTCTTAGGTCAATTTCTGGGGTATTATGGGTGGTTTGATAGTTATCTAGTTGTATTCATGGTATGTAACAAGCCTAGGGGCCTTCTATTCCACTACCTTCTTCTCCTCCTGCCTAAATGCTCCTTTAAAAATACTATTTGAACTAAAGAGGAGAGGTATTATATATATTAATAATGTATATTATATATAGGAGGAGCATAGATCAAAGCTGTTGTTGAGGAGAAGCCGCTTTTCCTCTACCTTCTTAGGTTTAGTGACTAGGGCCTGTAAATTTATAATAACAAAACACAGATTAACAGGAGAAAAGACATGCAATTTTTATTAACATTTATTTGCATAGGAGTTTAAAAAAAAGAAGTGAAACTCAACGCACTGGTTAGACTCAGGAGTCTATATACCATTTTAACAACAACAACACACAAAAAAAAGGCAGTCCTTTGGGCTTCAAGGAATGATAAGTTAGGGGAAGTGACTAGCAAATATATGGAGAAGATTAACGGGAGATAAAAATTTAGTTATTCAGATTTCATTCTGCCTCTCTGTGTTAGGTGATGAGTTGCTCTCGTCTTCCCATGACAGGAGATGGGGATACCTTCACAAAGGAGGGATTTATGCCCTGCTTTTAGGTAGACAAAGGGAAGCAGAGAACCTTTCCTGCGTCTGTGGATTCTCAATTGCCTTCAGCTCAAAATAATCCTTATGCTAAAGTTGAATATCTTGGGGAAGCACATACCCTCATCTCCTCCACAGCAGTTCAAGTTAATTTTGAGTCTGTGTCACTTTGCTTCTGGTTTAGTTTAACCCTTTTAGATACTGCTTGATTAAGTAAAGTAAGATTAGTTACATCGTTAGCTATAATAACAGAGCAATGTTGGGATTTAAAAAAAAACAGGCTAGTAATCAAGTCAACATAGGAGCTCTTCAGTGACATTCGATCACATTCAATTTGTAACGGGTAATATGGTCTACTGCTGTCCTGGTTCAAAGGGCATTTCAAACTGGTTTTGCCTTATCCCCTGGCTGTCAGGGAATAAGACTTTCCTTTTAAGTCAATGTGATTGCATGAAGTATCTGAAACTCCACAACTATGAGTTTCCAGGATGATCCGTTGGTGGATTGTCCCCTCAGTGTGTCAGTGGTATGTGGGGGTTTGTTCCAAAAAGCACAGGGTTCGTGAAACTATTTCTTGTTCATGTGATTGTTTCTCCAGCTACTCCAGGTCTCCTGTTCTTAATCTGCTGCCCTTTATATAATCACCTTGATATGAATTCACTCTCTGCATGTGTGCTTGGGAATTTTTTGACATTGGGAACGCTTTGTTCTTTTTTCTTCAGCTCATGATTTGAGTGTGGGTTTTGAGAGTGGAGAGTGAGAGGCCTTTGGGTGATTGAAAGAATTTCATGACTGCAGGTATTGGGGGAGGCGAGGGTGCCAGTTGAAGGAAAACCAAATAAATTAGCTATATTCCTCTATGTGTAAAATGTAAGCTCCTTCCCCTAACCTACAGGACACTTGGACCTGGCTCCAGCCCACTTGTTTGCACATTAGTCTGCACTTTCTCTTCCTTCCCTGGAACAGCCTTCCCTTGGCATGGTGGGCTCCTTAGTGTCATTTAGTCTCAATTCCAGCAACATCTACTCATTGAGGTCTCTCCTCAAATGATAAGTAGCCTGCAAGTCACTCTTGCATCATTCTGTTTTGTTTACTTCATGGCACTTGTCACTGTCAGAAGTTGCTTCACTCATACATTCACCTGCATGTTGTCCAACTCCGATGGAACATAAACTCCAGGAGAATAAAGACTGGGTATCTCTCTTTTTTACTGCCGTATCCCCAGTCCCTGTAATGTTGCCTGGCAGTAAGTCCTAAGTGAATATTTCTTTGCTCAGTGATTGACTGACTAAGAGAATGATTTGGTGAATTATGTGGAAGGTTAGGAGTTCACTTAGGACAGCTGTTTGCAAATTTTTTCCCCAGGATCCTATCACACTCAAAATTATTAAGGCTGCTCAAATAACTTTTATTTATGTGTTGTATGTATGCTATTTAATGTATTAGCAATTAAAACTGAAAAATTAAAAATATTTATTAGTTAATTTATTTACAAATAGTAAAAATAATAAATCCATTACATCTTAACATAAAAAAAGAAGCTTTTAAAATACAAAGTCAAGGCACCTGGGTGACTCAGTTAAGCGTCTGACTTTGGCTCAGGTCATGATCTCACAGTTTGTGAGTTCAAGCCCCACATCGGACTCCATGCTGACATCTAAGAATCTGGAGCCTGATTCAGATTCTGTGTCTCCCTCTCTCTCTGCTCCACCCCAGCTTGCGCTCTGTCTCTCAAAAATGAATAAACCTTAAAAAAATTTTTTTTGAAGGAATATTGTGAATACTAGTACAATTTGGTGATGCTGCCTTGTTTCATGCTGGCTGGGACACCTACAGTTTTCCCCACCATTGTTTCTGCACTATCAGTGCAGAATTTTTTTACAGGGAAAAAAAATTAGTATTATTATAAAAATAAATGTTGACTTCATCTACCTCTTGAAAGGGGACCCCCCCACACACACACACCAGAAATGTTCTAGGGCCACACTTTAAAAAGCACTGCCCTAGGGGAGCCTGGGTGGTTCAATTGGTTAAACATCTGAATTTGGCTCAGGTCATGATCTCACAGCTCATGAGTTCAAGCCCCACATTGGACTCTGTGCTGACAGCTTGGAGCCTGGAGCCTGCTTCAGATTCTGTGTGTGTCTTTCTCTCTGCCCCTCCCCCATTCACGCTCTATCTGTCTGTCTGTCTCTCTCTCTCTCTCTCTCAAAAATAAATAAATAAATAAATAAATAAATAAATAAATAAATAAATAAATAGCACTACTCTAGTTCATGGTTGCTATAAGCCAGAGATAAGATACAGAAGAATAGTTGACACCTTCTAAACCCAAACTTCAGTCTAATTGAATTTACAAATACTAAGTTCAAGCAGTGTTTTCTTCCTATATTCCCTTATATATAAATATATGTCCAGAAATGAGCCCAAAGAATAAGGTAGCAGGTTAGAGGTACCTTATACAACTATTATGGAGGCTCATTGCTCTATTATGATCTAGGCATTGCTGATCTTCTGCATATGAGACAGGTCTTATATTTGTGCTCTATGTCTTAGAAACATTTCTACCATTTTCTACCTGTGGATAGAGTGAAGAGAGTGAGAAAAGATTATAGGTAGTAATCCATAAGTTTTAAAATTCTTTTCCTAAAAGTGGTTCCACAATATTACTGGCCAAACTTTTCAAAGAAATTAGAATTTGACCAATTTTGATGACAAGCCATCAGTTAGAAACTTGAAGGTTCTCTTTACCCTATGAGAGATTTCTCAGGCCACTTGCTTGCACAGATAGCCGTGTAAAAATCTTAATTTTATTCTGTTTTGGGCATGCTTTGTATTTCCACATGCTTCCTATTATAGTGCAAGTCTATAAGCAAGGCTCTTTTATCCATACTTATGGACATTCTGCAAATGCTGGGAATTTGGCACAAGGAACAACCCTCAGCAATAAAAGTAGGAAATAAAAACCCCACTTTCCTTGTCCTTCACTGAGATAATTCTAAATTCCTGAGAGCATCCCCATCTGGACCTAATCCCATTGCCCACAGAGGTAACCCACCTCATTTAGTGCACCCTTTAATGGCTTTTCTTCCTTGCTTCTTGCACCTTCTCAACTCCACTTGTGGATCCTGGGATCCACTTAGATAAACCACCTACACTCAAGTCCTTTTTTCAGGAATGGCTTTTGAGAGATCAAACAAAGACAGAATTTTCCCTTAAATGAAGTCAGTGGTAATGAACAAATCTCAAGTAGTGGGCTTAGTTGGGAGGCAGGGAAGGAAAGAGGGAAGCAATGTCACCTTTTACTTGACAGCTGATAATGTGTTCTAGTCATAATATTCATTGACATGCCATTATGTTAAGAAAATCTTATACAGGGCATATTCTCAATTTCAAAGCATGGATGTTTTCAAGCCTAGTTTCTGGAGCTATATCCCCACCAACATATTTTTCTCATGATATTTGGTTTTCAGAACCACTAGATTTATCTGTGGAGTCCACTTTTTGCTATCTGGCAAAACTTACAGATTTACAATTTATATTTCCATATTGCTTTCCCTTTCATTCTCTTTAACTACTATCAGTCTGGCTTATAGTAACTTTTAAATATATGAGTGAATACAGGGGCACCTGGGTGGCTCAGTTGGTTAAGCGTCCAACTTCGGCTCAGGTCATGATAGCACATTTCGTGGGTTCAAGCCCCGCGTCGGGCTCTGTGCTGACAGCTCAGAGCCTGGGGCCTGCTTCCGATTCTGTTTCTCCCTCTACCTCTGCCCCTCCCCTGCTTGTGCTCTGTCTCTCTCTGTCTCTCAAAAATAAATAAATGTAAAAAAAAATTTAATATATGAGTGAATACAGAAGGAAGAAACAAAGGAAAGGAAGGAGGGAGAGAGGGACAAAGGAAGGAAGGGAATACAACCATATTTGAAATTGTATTTGGTGCTAAGCCATGCAGTTCTTTCTACAGGGCAGGTTTGATTTATTCTGCATACATAAATTACAGTATTTATGAATTACTTGGTTATCTGTAATTCTTAACAATCAGCCCAGGTACTCCTTACTGTCAAGTGAGAAAATAAGTTTCATATATCAGAAACTCAGAAAAAGCACTGAGATCTGAGACGCATTCTTCAAAGGAAAGGAAAGTCTAAACACCAAAGCAGAGTTCAATAGAGGGAGTCAAAATAAGACATTCTAAGTTCTTAGCAGAATGATTTCATTCAGGAATATTTTACTCCTTCCATAGAATAAAAATAATTCAGCAATCAAACACACAGAAAGGAAAACAAAGTGCATGAAGTTTCTGGGCCCTTAAAAACATAACACAAGTTTATCTACATGAAGATTAAGTGAATTATGAGATATCTTATGAAAATTAAAGTAGTGATACTCTTATCATACAATCCAGCAATTGCACTGCCTGGTATTTACCCAACAGAGTTGAAAACGTATGTCCACACAAAAACCTGCACACAGATGTTTATACCAGCTTTCTTCATAATTGCCAAAACTTGGGAACAGCCAAGATGTCCTTCAGTAGGTGAATGGATAAATAAACTGTGGTCCCTCAAGACAGTGGAATATTATTCAATGCTAAAAAGAAATGAGCTACCAAGCCATGAAAAGACATGAAAGAAATGTAAATGCATATTACTAAGTGAAAGAAGCCAATCTGAGAAGGCTACATGCTTTAGAATTCCAACTACATGACATTCTGGAAATGGCAAATCTATGGAGACAGTAAAAAGATTAGTGGTTGGCTGGGGTCAGGGTGAGGGAGAGATAAATAGGTGCAACACAGAGGATTTTTATGGCAGTGCAACTACCCTGTATGATGCTGTAATTGTGGGTACATGTCATTAGACATTTGTCCAAGCATGTACACCAAGAGTTAACCCTATTATAAACTATGGACTTTGGGTGACAATGTGTCATTGTAGTTTATCAATTGTAACAAAGAAACTACTTTGGTGGGGGATGTTGATAATGGGAGAGCCTACACATGTGTAGGGCAGGGAGTACTCTGTACCATCCGTTCAGTTTTGTTGTGAACATAAAACTACTCTAAAAAATGAAGTCTGTTTTTTAAAAATACTAAAGTAGTGCATAATTTAGTTCTCACCATCAATTATCTATGTTGAACTTATGCATTCAAGGTTATTATTAAGAAGTTATTTCTGGGGCGCCTGGGTGGCTCAGTCGGTTGGGCATCTGACTTCGGCTCAGGCCACGATCTCGCGGTCCGTGAGTTTGAGCCCTGTGTCGGGCTCTGTGCTGACGGCTCAGAGCCTGGAGCCTGTTTCAGATTCTGTGTCTCCCTCTATCTCTGACCCTCCCCCATTCATGCTCTGTCTCTCTCTATCTCAAAAATAAATAAATGTTAAAAAAAAGAAATCCCCATCAAAATGAAATCCAAGTAAAGAGAAAAATAATCTCAAAATGCTTATGATTTTTTATTTTCTCCACACCACTCTTTCCAAATCATGTTTTTACAAAGGGCCTGGCTGTGCAAAATTGTTTTTAAAAATATTTTCAGTAAAATTCTAGTCCAACCACCTTGGAATGTGTGTGATCTTTTCTCCCTCACTCAAGAATTAGACTTTTTTTGTTTTCTTTCCAAGACAAGCAGGCTTTAGTTCAGTTGAGGAAATACAATAAGTAACTCATCCAGGCTATAATTTCAAACTGTTGAGCTTCTGGCAACTTGCCCCTCCTCACCATTCTCTAGATATTCCTCCTTTTCTCTTCTTCACTCCCACGCACACACAGTCCCCTGATATCCTCCATGGAAGCATCACGTTTGCGAATTGGGATGATGGGAAGGCTTTGAAGTTGCTCAGGCATAATAATTTGCTTTCTATTTTTAAAAACAGATCTACTGGTAAAATAAATCAAGTGTTGGGCAAAATGGTATAATCAAATGTTTATTTCGTGCCTCTTTCTGAAGAACAAATAAAATTTTCTCTCCATGGGGACAAGAAATGATTTGGAGAATTGGAATAAACTTCACCTCTCTGTCCACAAATTCTTGATCTTCAAATATTGACTGTCTTGATGAGAAATGCAGATGATCCCCAGCAGGCCCAACTCAGACAGAGTTCCGGGAAGCTTAATATGTGGCCACTCAGTAACTGAGATATCAGTGCCTCTAGGTTCCTTTGAGTGGTCCAGCCACAAACTGGATCCCTCATGGTATGTATTGTATTCACAAGTTATAATTCACAGTTGTGTAATATAATATAATCCTTTGCTTCTTCTCTGCCTGGTTGGAATGGAGGGATAGGAATTAATAAATATCAAAGTGAACCCAAGCTAGCAGCAGGAAAAGAAATGACATTTTATTATTTATTTATATATAAATATGTACCCCAGTGTTCTTCCTTCCAGTTTCCTGGTTATCTTAATGATGGGGCCACATTGATCCCGTAGTAGTCATTTTCTTTTTTTTTTTTTTCCTTTTTTTTTTAGTTTGAGACAGTGAGAAACAGCATGAACGGGGGAGAGGCAGAGAGAGAGGGAGACACAGAATTGGAAGCAGGCTCCAGGCTCTGAGCCATCAGCCCAGAGCCCGACGCGGGGCTCGAACTCACGGACCGCGAGATCGTGACCTGAGCTGAACTCGGACGCTTAACCGTCTGAGCCACCCACGCGCCCCCCTAGTAGTCATTTTCAAAAAAGATAAATGCTGATGTCAGCCTCCATGCAGCATGACTTAACAGACATTAAATACCATTGCCAGAGCAATTTCACCAAAATCCCATGACCTCAAGTATACTAGTGATGAACACTCTCTTCTTAACCACTCTCTAGAAGCATGGGTTCTAGCAGCGTAAAGCTGCGTCCCAAGGATGGCATCCCTTTAAGAGGCACCCCCTCTTAAAATGCCTCCTGAGGAAGCTTACAACTATAAATCCTTCCTCTGCTTCTTTGAGATGTAAATCTTCTGCTGTTCAAAACTGTCTCTTCAAGGACCTAGGAACCATCTCTTTGAAATAAAACACTGAAGGAGATACCTCTCTCTCTCTCTGGCTCCCAGACGATGTGGGAGAGGAAGGGCCTAACTTCAGTGGACACCTTGCTCCAGCTTGTATAAACACCCTAGTCATAAATATACAAGAAGCTTCTTCCTCCTCTGGATGAGTGCCAATTAGCTAGATGGCCTAGTTGGATGTACCAAACACCCCCTTCACACTCTCCATTGCCTCTCCTTTGGCACACCTTAGTGTTTAAAAAGTCTCCTTTTATTTCAGCAGAATTGAGCTCAAGGTTCTCTTCCCTACTGTAATAGTTATTACTGAATAAAATTTGTCTTTATCACTATTAACTAGTGTCCAGCTTTATTTTTGATATCAGTCCCAATTCAATGAAGGAAACAGTAACCATTCTAGGAATTTCAAGCAGAAGAAATGTTGGGGCGTCTGGGTGGCTCAGTCAGTTGAGTGTCCAACTGTTGATTTTGGCTCAGGTCATGATCTCCCAGTTTGTAGGATCAAGCCCCACACAGCGCTCCATGCTGATAGCACAGAGCCTACTTGGGATTCTCTCTCCCTCTCTCTCTGCCCTTTCCTGCTCATGCTTTCTCTCTCTCTCTCAAAATAAATAAACACTTTTAAAAAAGAAATTTAAATATAGGTAGTTAGGTATATACAAAATATTGGAAGAATGGAGAATTGAAGGTAGGGTTACTAACTCCTAAATAGGAGAAATTTTTACAATGAGGGGGGCTCTACTGATAATTACACTAGTATTATGAGTATAAATCAGGACTGTTCTAGACATACATATGTATGATCAACCTATTAATCATACAGATATATGATCAAGTGGCCACTAACATGTCAAAGTCACACCAGTTAGCTGCTATTCAGGGTTTTGAAGCTTCTACCCCTACTGTTGTTGTCTCAACCCTAAAAGGCTCACACCCACAAAGCTAGAGACAAGGGGAAAGTCTGAGGTGAGTCCCCACCAAATATCAGCCAGAGTGTGCTTGTCAGGAAAACAGTCTTCTTTTCTGCCTATCCACTGTGTCTGAGTACCTCTAATCAGTAATACCTGATTTGTATCTGGACCCCCTAGCTGTAACTGAGTCTGGAAATGTCCTTGATAGATTTCTAATTTGTCAACAAAGGAGGAAGATAAAATGAAGGTTCAGAGAACCAATATAAGCATCTTACCGTAATCTATCATACCAGGCTATTTGGCCATGATATCAGACTGAAAAAAAGTCTCTGTCATGTCAGAGCTCTAAAATGTGAAATATTAAGATTTCCAAGTCCCCTCAAGATTGCCTGAATGAACTCTGGTCAACCTGACTCAGGACCATTCATTGGTTTTACCCATTGTTAAGTGCTGATCCTAATTCTATTTACTGTGAGAAGGAGGCAAAGATGAGAAAGAAGTTTTTTTTTCCCTGAATCTCTGTTAGTAAGTTATCAATACATTAATACTTTTTCAAAGCAGCAGATAGAGTTGTTTACTACAGGTATAATGAAAAGAGCATTAAGGATCCATGTGTTCAAGAGGAGGGCTGCCTGAGGAGTTATAACTACAATGATACTTTGGTTCAGTTTATGTTCCAGCTCCTGAGTGTATTGTGGAATACTTACTAAATCTATTATTTGGTTTGTCTTTTGGGTGTTCCTGTGACAGATACCAACGAGCAGCAGGTAGCATCTACTGGGGAAGAGATAGAAGAGGGAGAAAAACAGAGAAAATGACCAAAAGACAGTAACAGAAAAAGAGCCATAAGGAGACAAAAAGACCCAGAGAGATATGGAGAGACAAAGGCAGACACTTGCACCTCCCGCACCAGGATACAAGTGTCCACATGTGTATATAGGTACACACACACCCTTACAATAAAGGAGCAGGACGGATGAAAGAAGAGACGGAGAAAGGAGTGCACAAAAGCAAAATGAGAGAACAAAAGTAAAATCAAGAAGACAAATATAGGGGCACCTGGGTGGCTTAGTCAGTTAAGCATCTGACTTCAGCTCAGGTCATGATCTCACAGTTTGTGGGTTCGAGCTCTGCGTCAGGCTCTGTGCTGACAGTTCAGATTCTGCTTCGGATTCTGTGTCTCCCTCTCTCTCCGCCCCTGCCCCACCCTGCTTGTGCTCTATCTCAAAAATAAATATTTTTTAAAAATTTTTTAAAAGAAGACAAAATATAAAGATCGGGGAAAGTCTTTATAATGCTGAAGCTATGCAGAGAATCATTATAGCACAGGAAGAAATTTCAGGGATTCTGCATCTGTTCTTAATTTGTTTTGTTTCTGGGTTATTTCATTGTTTTTGTTTTGTTGCTAATTGAAGAACATCGCATAAACATACATTCTGATTATGAAACTAGCTTTTGTCTGGAATTAAATTGGTGACATGCAAATTTAAGAGATGTTGAGACAAAATATTTTTTGAGGTTTTCAAATGTGTAATCTATGCATCCTTCATCCCATATTGCTACTAGGTAGATAATGTGAGCACCTGCTTTGTTGCAATAATTTTGGTGTTGAATCAGATAGGCATTTCCCTTTGGTACAGTTGAAATTCTAACATGTCTCCTGGTTCCAGTTATTTAGGCCATTGTCCTCTAAAGTATTATTGCTGATTTTGTACACATTCATTAACTTATTTTTTCTTGCACTTTACTATTTCCTTTAAATTAAAAGAAAATCTTTTAATGAAGAGTATTTTTTCAAAAATTAGTTGGTGAACTATCAAAGACAGTTTCATTATCAGGAATTAGGGTTGTCTACTGTCAGCATATTGTTCAATGTTGTTTTGAGGTTCAAGCTCATTTAGCAAGACAAGAAAATGAAATAAGCTGCACAAGTATTGGAAAAGGAGAGACAAAATTATCATTATTCCATGTAATCTGATTTAATAGCCTCAAAATATAAATATCCAAATAACATATATATTCAGAATTAGATTCCTGGAGACAAGAAATATTTCAAAATCAATATCTTCTATATATGAAAATAACCAGTTAGACGGGTGGCTCAGTCAGGTAAGCATCTGACTTCAGTTCAGGTCACAATCTCACAGTTCATGAGTTCAAGCTCCACATTGGGCTCTGTGCTGGGCTCTGTGCTGACAGCTCAGAGCCTGGAACCTGCTTAGATTCTGTCTCCCTCTCTTTCTGCCCCTCCCCCACTCACGCTCTTTCTCTGTCTCTCAAAAATGAATAAACAAAAAAAATTTTAATGAAGTAAAATAACCATCAAAATAGGACAAATACTTTATTTACAACTGTGGGAAAAACTACTAAATATCTAGAAATAAATTTAGTAAGAAAGGCATAAGAGCTCTGTGAAAAAAATTCTAACAGGACATAATAGAAGACCTAAATGAGTGAAAAGAACAGCCACTATTCACAGTGAGAAAACAGAGAGTCTTAAAATCCTAATCCCACCTGAACAGATCCATAAGCATAGTGAAATCCAAATTAGAGTATCAAAATAGGGTTTTGAAACTAAAGAAAGTTCAAATGTCAAGTGACAAAATAATACGAACAAATTACTGAGAAATTTTTGATTAAAAAAATCACAGATAGATACATGTCCCATGACATATGGAAAAAATAAAAGTTACTATTAATCAAAACACTGTGGTACTGGTACAGAAATAGATAAAGCTAGGTATACATGGAAATGCAATATATGATGAAGCTGACATTACAATTAATTTGGGAAAAGATGAGCCGTGTAATGAATTGTATCAGGACAACTAATTATGATTTGGAAGAATTTTAAGTGAATTCATAACCTCTCAACATATATCAAAATGTTAAATATTAAAACGCTAAATGTAAGCAATTTATCTCTTAAAAGATTAATACATATACATGATATAATAGTCTACAATCTTTTGATGATTTGGGGAGAATTTCTAACATTGGAATTAATAAGGAAAAATCTGACATATTTGACTACATAAACAGTGAAAACTTTTGCATCATGAAAGACTTCATTAAGAAAGTCACCTAAAAAAAAAAAAGAAGTCACCTAGTGTCAGGCAAGGAAAAAAATTATAACACATATAACAGACAAAAGGCTAGTATCCCTAATGTGTAAAAAATGGTTATAAGTTAATAAGAAAAAGACAAGCCAATGGAAAAATGGGCAAAAAATACTAGCAGGCAATTCACTGAAGAAAAGTATAAATGGCTTATAAACATAAGCCATGGTTGCAGTTGACATAAAAATAAGAAAATAAATTTTGCCTTTGAAGACTTAAAAGGATAGCATCCAATGTTAGCAGAAGCATTGGGCAATGGGAACTCTTACAATATAAATTAATATAATTTATGTGAAAGTAATTTGTCCATGAAATTGTAAAGTGTATATTTCCCTTAACCCAGCATTTCTTTTCTAGGACTCTAGCCCACATATATAACATGAATCACAAAGGAATTATCGTAGCATGATTCCATTTTTGTTAACGTGTGTGTGTGTGTGTGTGTGTGTGTGTGTGTGTGTGTGTCTGTGTGTGTCTGTGTCTTTGCATTATGTATCTATAGCTGGGTTCCATAAAAAATTAGCACAAGGTTGGAATGGATAGGCACAAATGAGTACTTTGACAAATAGAACTGAATGGGAGAAAAAGAAGATTTTCATTTCTTTATATATTTTAATTTTAAAGTAGTGCCTTGGGGCGCCTGGGTGGCTCAGTTGGTTAAGCGCCAGACTTCAGCTTAGGTCATGATCTCACGGTTTGTGGGTTCGAACCCCACAGCAGGCTCTGTGCTGACCACTCAGCCTGGAGCCTGCTTTGGATTCTGTGTGTCCCTCTCTCTCTGCCCCTCCCCTGCTTGCGCTCTGTCTCTCTCTCTCTCTCAAAAATAAATAAACATTAAAAAAATAAAAGTAGTGCCTTAAACAGATGAATGGATAGAGAAAATGTGGCATATATACACAGTGGAATACTATTCAGCCTTAAAAAAAAAAAAAAGAAGGAAATCTTGTCACTTGTGACAACATGAATGAAACTAGAGGGCATTATGCTAAGTGAAATAAGCCAGACACAGGAAGACGAATACCACATGATCTCACTTTTACATATAGAAACTAAAATAATGTCAAATTCTCAGTAATAGACTGGTGGTTATGAGGGGCTGGAGGTGGGGTAAAAAGGGGAAATACTGCCCAAAGGGAACAAATTTTCAGGTATAAAATGAATAAATTCTAGAGACCTAATGTATAGCATGGAGACTATAGTTAATAATAATGTATTCTTAAAATTTGCTAAAACAGCAGCTATCAAATGTTCTCACCACACACACACGCGCACACACACACACACACACACACACACACAAATGGCAACTTTGGGCTGTGATGGATATGTTAATTAATTTAATTATGGTAATCATTTTACCATGTATACATACAACAAAACATCACATTGTAGTATACCTTAAATATATACAATTTTTATTTGTAAAAAATAAATTTAAAAATTTTTAAAGAAGTAATTTTTAGAAAAGTTAAAATGGTAATTTCAGGTACATCTATGTGACTTTTATTTGTAAACTGAATGTAAAGTATTTGACTTTAAATTATCTCTATCTCTACCTCTTTTTGTAACAAATGTGATTTTATTTAATTCTCCCACATATTCTTCGGTTTTCAGCTCTATTTGTCACATCAGTCACTCAATAAATATTTGCTGAACAAATGAATTAATAGCCAGACATTCTCTACACTTTATCTGCCTATGGGTACCCTTTTTCCTTCGTAAATACAATAGCTAGTTTTGATTTCTGTTGAGCTGATTTAGCACTAATTATTCATCAAATTTATCAGCACTATTTTTTAAAATAACTTTCATTTTCTTACAGCTTTAGCTGCCTCTCGTTCCTCATGTCTCTTATACTTGCCACCTCTCCTTCTTCAACTCTCAGAGTGGAAAGCATGCACTTGTTGACATATTCTGTCCATGTTCTCATTTTTAATCATTGAATTAGACATCATATAAGAAATATATACTTTTTTAATTAAAAAATAATTATGTGAAACTATTTGAGGAATTATTTCTTCCAGTTGAAGAATAAATTACTGGGCTCAATCATGTTTTATTATTCTAGAAAAAAAAATAATTTCCCAATTAAGAGGAGGGGAAAGGATTAATTTAATTGTGAAAATAAAGAAATATATTCCCATAATAAAAACAAAATGTGTTGAGTCAACTCAGATTTCTACAGTGATAATAAAAATATTCTTTGTTCTACCTAAAGTCCCTGATTCTCAAGTCCAAGTTTATCTGTTTGGTTTAGGATGAGTCTCCAGTCAAGACTGTTTATGCAGGCGCCTGGGTGGCTCACTCAGTTGAGCATCCAACTCTTGATGTCAGCTCAGGTCATAATCTCACAGTCGTGAGAACCTCTGTCCCCCTCTCTGCCTCTCTCCTGCTCGTGCACGTGCCCTCTCTCTCTCTCAAAAATAAACATTAAAAAAACAGCTATTTTTATATCCATTTTAAAGGTAAAGAAACAAACCTAGATTAATAACTTGAACAAGATTTCACAGTTGGAAATGTTAAATCTGGGACCCAAATCAGGTCTATCCAACTCCAGAGTTTGTGCTTCTATACCAAAAGCCACACCCACGAATTCTTAAATGTCGTTCTCAATCAGAACATTATCACATGGGTCTTCAAATAAGTGTTGCTTTTCCCATTCCATATTTCATTATCAAATTTCACAATGCTAATTTTAAATATAATGAGATTCATTCTTATTTAAAATGTAAATGGGGGGGTGGGGAGCCTGGGTGACCCAGTTGGTTGGGTGTCTGACTTTGGCTCAGGTCATGATCTCATGGTTCGTGGGTTCCAGCCCCGCATCGGGCTCTGGGCTGATAGCTCAGAGCCTGGAGCCTGCTTCGGATTCTGTGTCTCCCTCTCTCTCTGTTCCTTCTCCACTTGCACTCTGTCTCTCTCTCTCTCTCAAAAATAAATAAAGATTTTTTAAAAAAGGAGTTTTCTCTAAAAAAAAATGTAAATTGGAACCTTAATTACTTAGCTTTTAAGTAGACTTTATTGCTGTCTATAGAAATTCTCTGCCTATTGGAAAAAGATGCATTAAGAAATGACCAGTACTCTGATATAATTATGTTCATTTGTCTCTGGAGTTTTTCTTAGCATTTTAAAATGAGCTAATAGTGCAAACCAATTAACAAACAAAATGAGATTACATTCAGACTGCAAAGCCAAACACCATTCCTGGTAAATATAAATATTAATAATTAGAGTTTTAATTAGAATAAACTTTTAAACCAAAGGAGGTATAGAAATAAACATAGCAAGCACAAGTCAACCTCACAACAAGCAACTATTTTAGCAGAAAATATAGAAGTATAAAAGTAAACTCTGTAAATTCTTATTCTCCTCCTCTCAATCTTACCATTTATTTAAATACCTTTGTTTCCAATTTTGAATACAGACATCAAATAGCGTTTCCAAACTGAGCCAGCATCAGTTTACAAAGAGTGGTAACAACCACTCCAGGTCTTTGTTAACAACCATAATGAGGAGGAAACAGAAAATAATGAAGTCAACTGTCTGGAAGTGTTTTCTTCATGTAGAAGCATCTTGAGTTTTCTCTGGTAAGACTTAGGGCTCCTTGCCCTATTTCAGGTTATAACTACTGTAACCTTAAAACCCTTGGAGGACACATTCTGGACCTGACATTAAAAAAAAAAGGCTAAAAAAATTGCTTTATGAGCAACATAAACCACATAATTAACAGGGTGATTATGAATAGTTTAGATACTTACAGAATTATGTGCTCCAACCATTGATAGAGGCCCTGTTAGGTAAAGTGCAATCACTGAAAAATTAAGGAAGACAAATACTGTGTTATCCTAATAAGAAGCCTTATTTGAAACTGAGTTTACAGCAGTAGGAAAGCCAAATTATCTGTCTTGTCCATGGTGCTAGCTATAATAGACAGTTAGGTTTTTAAAAATGTATAGAATCAATAGGGCACTGGGAAGGAAAGTCCATACAACATAAAACTATGCAGCCATAAAAGGCTAATGAAGGAGCTCTTTATGACTGTTACAGACAGATGTCAAAATAATAATATTAAGAGAAAGAAATAGGATATAAAACTGTGTTAAAGTATGTAATAATTTCCTTTAGAAAAAAAATGTTTAACTTAGAGGAAAGACTGTGAATGTATTTTGGATTGTTTTTACATAAAATATCTCTGAAAGGGTAACACTGGATACCCAGGAGAAGAAATGGATAGCTAGGGGTGGGACACAGATTTTTCATTGTATATTTGTTCATTCATTTTAATCAGCATATACTGTGACCCAGGAACTCCCTAGCTAAAAGTTTCCCCTATGAATATAAACATATTCCAAAATACAAATACAAAACAACATTCACTATAGCAACATTATTACTAGGAAAGAACTTGAAAAAAACTAAAAAAGCATCAATGGCTGATTGCTTATATAAGTTGTGGTAGATCAATCTACTGAGTATAATTAGCAAGGGAAGGAGAATACCTGTGTACCCCAAATAAAACTGTCCCTCTGTCATCCCAGAGGCCTAGCTCTTTATTTGCTACCCACCAGTGAATCTTGGGGAGCCTGTTTGGTAGTATATTTGGTCTCTTGGGGTTTGGAGAGAAAAAAAATCCAGGAGAAATACTACACCAGCATGTCAAGAACTTCAAAGCGTCTAACATTTTACCCTACCTGAAAGCTAACAAGCTAGTTTGTTGGCCACAGTTTTAAGGATGCTTCCAGAAGACACAGACTCCAGAAATAGAGCATTTTGCTCTTCACAGAAATGCTAATAGCCAGAGTTTCAGCATTTTCCTATGCTGTTCCCTGTGCTCCAACTCCAAAAACATGACCCAAAAGGTCCAGGTGACACCTGCACACACAGTGGGTTGTATTACAGGAGATGAATTTAGAGCTTAGGGAACACACATCTCTTATAATGGCCAGTAAGATGCCTGCCCTTTGCTCCACAGGTGTACACTTTCTCTAGTTTGCAAGACTGTAAACATTCTCCACACCAGCCCCCCAAAACAGGAGTGTTACACAGTTCTTTTATCCATAACAATGCTTTCCAGTGAAGTGAAACTAATCTGAATACCTTTTAGCCCTGAGTGTTACCATTGATCAATTTGGTGAAAGTCAAAGACAAATTTCATACCACTTTTTCTAGTTGAATGACTCTATCATTGTAGGGATAGCTATCTACAAAATAAACATAAATAACAAGTCAGTTATCCCTCTGGGAAGCTCCTCAAAGTAACATAGGGTAACTTCAGTTTGGTAGGATTGCTATAGGCAGCTGAGGGGAACATAATTAACTCAAATTTTTCCTTA
Source organism: Felis catus (assembly GCF_018350175.1). Classification (NCBI taxonomy): domain Eukaryota; kingdom Metazoa; phylum Chordata; class Mammalia; order Carnivora; family Felidae; genus Felis; species Felis catus. The sequence continues at coordinate 65,209,848 of NC_058374.1, read as the reverse complement.
AATCCTTGAAAGTGTCTTATGACCATCTCTAAGATGGAAATCACTGTATTTGTGGGACAGAAGCAAATTAATGCCTGGTTTCAACACAAGAAGTACATTTCCAGGCGTGTATACGGTGCCCCTGGAAAAAAAGAAGTATTGTTTACATTTCAGGGATCCCCAAGAGGAGCTTACATCAGGCTAGGAACCCAGGTTGATAGTGCCTCCAACGTAGCATGTCAGCCAGCTAGTAAGCCTTAAGATTGCCAGTTCAGTTTAAATAATTGAATCTGGTTCTTGTTTCTGGAAACAATTACCCAAGGAAAGTCAGCCCAATCTGTCCTGTTTACATAGGCCACCAGCCAGGATGGCCCCTATTTCTAAATCTCTCACAAAAATCATCTGTCTGTATCTCTGGGTATCTCCCCATCTTCATTCTCATACCTGTTGCTCAGTCATTCCAGTGGATGGACAAATGCCACCTGGTCAGTGTGTTAAAAGGTTTGGATTTCATTTGTTTTATAGAAAAGTATGGGAAGGAAGAATAGTAAACTTTAACAGCACAGACACTGGTGCTAAGATGGCTGGATATGGATCCTGATTCTGGCACACTTTTGCTAATATTACCATCGATAGGATTAGAAAAAAATATTTAAATATTAGGAAACTATCAAGCTCACAGTACCACCTATGAATTTCCAAACTCTATAAAGTTTTAGCTCAAATTTTAAGGGCGCCTGGGTGGCGCAGTCGGTTAAGCGTCCGACTTCAGCCAGGTCACGATCTCGCGCTCCGTGAGTTCGAGCCCCGCGTCAGGCTCTGGGCTGATGGCTCAGAGCCTGGAGCCTGTTTCTGATTCTTTGTCTCCCTCTCTCTCTCTGCCCCTCCCCCGTTCATGCTCTGTCTCTCTCTGTCCCAAAAATAAATAAACGTTGAAAAAAAAAATTAAAAAAAAAAGCTCAAATTTTATCATTGGCAACAAATAGTATCAGTTGTGTTTCTTGAAGCAACAGGCTCACTTTGTTCATTTTTTTGAGAAAATATCCACCAAATAACCAAATCTGAATAACCATAGTTTGTCAGCCATTTTTTCAAGTAAAAATGTTCATTGAAAAAGCAGTTAGTTCAACTCACAAATCAAATGATCACACAAGGGCTTTCTCTCAAGACAACCATCATACTGCCAAGAAGGGCTCCATGAACACTTCCTACTTTGTCATATAGAATATTAAAATGATGTATACTCAAAAGTTGATATTTAGTCAAATTAATAATTTGTTCTTCTTTATCAAAGACAACCTTAAGTGAAATTCATTTGATAATTGACAGGGTTTAGAACATGCTGCTCCCAAAATGTAGCACTTCGGCATATTGAATATTTCACACTGAAGGGATTTGATAGGTACTTGGGTCCCTCAGTTGGCTGAGTGTCCGACTTCGGCTCAGGTCATGATCTCGTGGTTCGTGAGTTCCAGTCCTGCGTCGGGCTCTGTGTTGACAGCTCAGAGCCTGAAGCCTGTTTTGGATTCTGTGTCTCCCTCTCTCTCTCTGCCCCTCCCCTGCTCATGCTCTGTGTCTCCCTCTCTCTCAAAAAAATAAACATAAAAAAAATTTAACTGAAGGGATTTGAGAAACAACAAACACAAGAAGGACTCTCTTTCATCCCCCTTCTCCCCTAAAGTAGGTCGTAAACACTCAAGTGAGAGGTGCCCTCTCTATACCTGGAAGAAAGGAGCATCCTTATCTCCAAAGATGGAAGGATATCCAAAGGAATCCAAACAAATAGACCTTGCTAAGACTTTACTATCCTTAGCTACCCATTTGTCCTGTCACATTTTTCTACAACTTTCCACTCTTCATCAAACCTATTATAAAAATGCTCAGGCTTAGCTACTTCTTCAGGTCTTTATTTCTTTACAAAGACTCCTATGTCACATAGAATTAATAAATTTATATGCTTTTCTCCTGTTAATCTCTTTTGTCAGTCCAACTTACAAAGCCCCAGCCAGAGAGCCTAAGATGAGTTAGAGGAAGAGATTTTTCTCCCTTACTCATTGAAGAACAAAATAGCTATTAGTATAGCTTAGTGCTATTGACTTAATTTGTACTCAGGACCAGCATTTTTACCCACCATTGTTTTGTACCATTAGTGCAAATGTCAACATAGCAGAAAAGACAAGTAACTTCTTAGTACTATTGTAAAAATAGGTTTGATCTCATGGAACCCTTAAAGTGTTTTGGAGACCCAGGGATTTTCAGAGCCCACTTTAAAACTTCTGGTCTCTGTGAACATGATAAACTCCTAAACCAGGGCAAGTGCAATAGAAATGAAACAGGAGGGCTGTGTAGGAAAATTTTTGAGTAGGATACACAGGATTTAATGCAAAGTACATGTGCGAAGTATAGAAGAAGGGGTCAATTTTACTGAAAATTGGCTGACTACCTGGTGTTAACATAAGGAACAAAAGGAAGTGGCCATAAGATCAGCAATGGTTTTGGAGACATCTCCTAAAAACTATTTTTTCCTGACCAAAGAAATACAAGGAGCAGTATTTTGTTTAGAGACTATGATCCCAAGTGTAGATCAGTCTATGACTGAAGTTATCATCTAGGCCAGCTGCCAGTGGAACTATGACAACTAGGTTGAAGGAATTGTAATTATAAATCTAGAAATACCTAAAAGAGGTATTTCACTAAATTCCCATCTAGGCATCAAATAATAGAAGATTCTAGCTACACTGGAGATTGGGACTACAACAATAACAAAAGATGACAATGGTAGTGCAAACATAGGGTCCTTGACATCAGATGGAAAATTTGGCTAAGACATTAGTGGACCTCAACAGAAGAGGGGCACCTTAACAAGGATATTTGGTGTGACTCATTGTCCCTGGAGCAAACATCAGCAGTTTCAACATTGGACATCATACTCCTTGCAATAAGCTTCAAGGATCATCAGTAACATTGGCATCAGAGCATTCACTGAGCTTCAGCAACAAATCTGCTATGGGATTTGCCACAAAAGAATCTCCATTTGAGCCAGAGTAGGAAGAGTTGGGTACATGATAATCAAAGGGCTAGAACATGAGAGACAGTGTCTGGAGAGCTCTCTGAATGTTCTTTGTGAAGAATTTACAGCAGGATTTGTGTTCCCACAAGGATGTAAGAAAAGCAAGAGAAATATTGTTCTGAGGTATTATTTTTCCTCCTTTGGGTGATAAAACCTAGCAAATGATTGATGATTGGGTATAAACAAAACCGTAATACATGAAAATTAATTTGGGGGCTATTCTTATCTTCCATAGACATTGGCTTGATCCAAAAGTCTATTTAAACAAATACCTATTTTCCCCCCAAGAAATGTTGATTTAATTACAAATCAGAAAGTGGAGAAGTTTCCCTTTTTGATAAAAACTCATTTGCTATGGTTTTATTTTATCCTCAAAGACTCCATCTGTGTGTGATCATTAATGATAACCACATAATCACTACATAGCCTGGCATTTTTAATATCTATTTTCCATTCTATATAATACTAGCCCTTGGAGAAATTAAGTTGCTACATCATATTTTATGATGGTTAACCTACCCAAAGAATTTCTCTGTTTTGTGAAAAATGTATTACATATTCACTAAGAAGGTCAGTAACCTGACCACAGCTAAAATGCAGTATTTTACTATATGTAGCCTTTTTTTTAGTTTTTCAATGTTTATTTATATTTGAAAGAGAGACAGTGCACCAGCAGGGGAGGGCATAGAGAGAGATGGAGAAGAATCCAAAGCAGGCTCCAGGCTCTGAGCTATCAGCACAGAGCCCGACATGGGGCTTGAACTCACAAGCCATGAGATGACCTGAGCTGAAGTCAGATGCCCAACCGAGTCACCCAGGCGCCCCCTGTCGAGATACCCCTGTCGAGGCACCCAAGGAGATAATTAAAAAATGATGAACACAAAATATATGCTGAGTACTTATAAAATGTTGCTTATCTTCTATTATCTAACAAAAAATAGGCCATGAATAGAAATTACCCACCAATCTCCCCCTCACCACTAATGTCTAATATACTGGCCTTTTAGCCATTCCTCAAACATGCCAAGCTTGTTCCTGCTCAAAAGATTTCGTACCTATTATTTCCTTTTGCACTAGTTATGTATTTCTGTATAACAAAACACCTCAAAACTTCATGACTTAAAACAATATGCACTTATCATCCCACAGTTTCTGGGGGTCAGATTCTGAAGTGGAGCTTAGTTGGTGCTCTGGCTCAAGGTATCTTTTGAGATTGCTGTAAGATGTCATCTGGGGCTGTCATTTGAAGCTTAACTGGGGGCTGGAGGGTCCACGTCCATTACAGCTCCTTCTTGTGGCTGGCAAGCTGGCACTGGGTGTTGGCAGGAGACCTTAATTCCTTACCATGTGGCTCCACTCCATATATTTGCTTGAGCATCCTTGTTATATGGCAGCTGGTTTTCTCTGTAAATGTTCCAGAAGATCAAGGTGGAAATGGAAATACCTTTTAAGTCCTAACAGAATTTGTACACCATCCCTTCCACTGTAGAATCTGATCACACAGACCAATCCTAGTACATGTGAGAGGGAATACACACAGGCATGGATCAGGAGGCAAGGATCATTGGATCATTGGGGGTCATCTTGGAGACTGGCTACCACCCTCCTTTTCTCAAGCCTTTTTTATTTTTTTCCTTAGCTCACCTGATTCAGGTCTCCACTGAAATGCAGTCTCCTCAAAAAGGTCTTTTACCTATCTAATATAATTTCAGGCATTGGTAGGTGCTATGAAAGCAATATAAGGTAATGGGATAGAAGGTAATAGGTCAAGGGGAATCTACTTTATTCATTCCCTCATGTGTTTATTTTTTTTAATCATCTATCCCAAGAGAAACTTTGTCTATTCTTGTTCATAATACAGGCCAGTTATGGAATACAGTGCCTAACACAGAGTAGGCGCACAGTAAATATTTTTTGAATCAATGAATGATTTTTGAAGCAGTGGTAATGAATTTGCAATTAGCACTTCATGCTCTTTTACACTATTTTGTAACTCTGCACAGAGAGAAATACTAGCAGAAACCTGAAGGATGACAAGACTAGAGCGCCATAATATTTCCTTTTCAGTGAATTATAGTGTGTGGTAGTAATTAAGTTTCCACATCATTCAATATGAAATATTTTTACCTTTCTAAGTGAAATTTTCAGGATTTATGAAATATTTTAATTATTGTATGTATTATGTATATATGTATGTGAATATTTTAAATATTGAAGTATAATAACCAGTAAGCTATCAGGAGAGGGTATTTGGAAATAACTGTAGATAAAGAAAAATAATAATTTTGGAAGGGACTTAATCTCATTGAAAAACATTACTTAACTATTTAATACTTCTGGTTCTGGTTCATTTCAGTACCTGATGTACATGTATATCATCATTTTGTTACTGAACTGAATGAAAAAAGAAGTGTGCTTTGTTTTATTTATTTTTTTTAAGTGTGCTTGTTTTAAACCAACATGGGAAAATTGCAGCCCTGTTCTCCTAAGTGCAACTCTCCCGGAGGCAAAATTGTAATTTACCCCTTCCCTGCTAATAAGAATATAATGAAAGTTAAGGGGCGCCTCGGTGGCTCAGTAGGTTGAGCATCTGACTTTGGCTCAGGTCATGATCTCACAGTTTCTGAGTTCAAGCCCAGGATCAGGCTCTCTACCATCAGTACAGCTTGTCTGCCCTCAGCACAGGCTCTCTCCTGCCAGCACAGAGCCCGCTTTGGATCCTCTGTTCCCCTCTCTCCGCCCCTCCCCCCACTCACACTCTTTGTCTCTCGAAAATAAACATTAAACAAAAAGAATATAATCAAAGCTAAAGCCCAATGCTTAAGTTTCATCTAAGATGCTGTATCTTATACTCTGTACCATGAAAAAAAAATGATTAGAAATGTTCCCGAAAATACTCATTTCTGCAAAGTCATTTGCACCTATGCAATTAGATTATCATGGCAATAATCTGTTCAGACTAATAGCTCTCATTGCAAATGCAATTATTCTAGCTTTAATCCGTTTTAACTGAGTCAGAGAGCAGAAATGGGTAGGTCAGTCAGTAAATGAACCTCTGACTCCAAGATCAAAGTAAGCAAAAGGATGTTCATTCTAAAGTGGACTGCTAAATAATTTCTGGAATATGGTAATAGAATTATGAAAATGGAGAGAATATTAGAAATTATCCAAGCTCCCTTACCAGCCACAGCAGAAGTTTTCCCCACAGTATCCAACCTCTATTTGAAATATACCATGTTTGAGGTCTCTCCTCTCAAAGTATTTTTAGAAAATCCGAGTTCAAATGTTGCTCCAAAGTAACTCTCTTTGAAGTTTCCACATTTAGAACCTAGCTCTATTCCTTGACACATGACAAAACAAGGCTAATCCTTTCTACCACTGGTCAGCCCTTTCAGTTAGTGATTCACATACTTGGGTGCACATTGGAGTTATCTGGGAAGCTTAAACTACTAATGCCTAGATTCCGTCAGCAAAATTCTTATTCATCTTGTCAGGGTGTGAGTCGGGGATCTAAAGTTTCAGAAGCTTCCCCCACCATGTAATTCTAATGTGCAGGCAGGGTTGAGGACCACTGTGTTTGCAAAGAACTGTCTCATTCCCAACACTTTTAATCTTCTCTTCCCAAAACTAATTGTTCCTCTTTCCTTCAGTTATTTTTCACAGGACATAATTTCCAGAGTCCCTCATCATCTTAATCCCCTGAATATGCTCTACCTCATTGTAGTCAATCCTCACACACAGAAGCTAGCAGTTCTCCAGTGGTCTGACCCATGCAGACTAAGGTTGCCATTGTGATATCTTATTCTTTGTAGATTGAATCACATTTGTAGTTGAATAACTATGTGACACTGGTAGCACATTGTGAGCCTACTGTCAACTAAATCCCTTAACTCCTTTTTATGTGAACTGACGCAAAACCATGAATCCCCAACCTGATTGTACAAGGTTGATTTTCTGAATTTCCTACTTACTTTTATCATCTCTTAAGTTTGTTTTCATTTGTTCTATTTTATTAATTTTTTAATAAATCATTATTCAATAGCCCAGGGCCAAGATTAGGGTAAGGCAAGTAAGACATTCACCTCAAGGACAAAATGTAAGGGGCACCAAAGCTGTCAGAAATTGAGGCAATTTTTTTCAGCTTTTTTGAGGTATAATTGAGAAAATTGTAATGTATTTAAAGTATATAATGTGATGATTTCATGTATGTATACACTATGAAAGGATTCCCACAATAGGGTTAATTAACACATAACTTACCTCTTTTTTGGTGAGAATGTTTATGTTCTACTCTCTTAGCAAATTTCAGTTATACAATATAGTGTTATCAACTGTAGTCACCATGTTATACGTTAGATACCCACACCTTATTTATCTTATAAATGAAAGTTTGCATCCTTTTATCATCCTATCCTCATTTCCCCCACCTCCTAGCCCAGACAACCACCACTCTACTGTTCCTATGAGTTCAGTGTTTGTTTGTTTTAGATTTCATATGTAAGTGATACCATCCAGTATTTGTCTTTCTCTGTCTGAATTATTTCACTTAGTATAATGCCCTTTAGTTTCATTCATGTTGCCACAAATGGCAAGATTTTCTTCTTTCTCAAGGCTGAATAATATTCTCTGGTGTGTGTGTGTGTGTGTGTGTGTGTGTGTGTGTGTGTGTACACCCACACACCCCACATTTTCTTGATCCATTCATTCATGACTGGGCTACTGTGAATAATGCTGCAATGAACATGAGAGTACAGATACCTCTTTGAGATAACAAATAATTTTTTTAGGTTTTTTAAATTTATTTTGAGAGAGAGAGAGAAAGCACATGGGTGAGAGGCAGAGAGACAGGAAGAGAGAGAGAATCCCAAGCAGGCTACATGCTGTCAGTGCAAAATCCCAACGTAGGGCTCAAACTCACAAACCATGAGATCATGACCTGAGCTGAAATCAAGAATCAGATACTTAACCAACTGAGCCACCCAGGAGCCCCTAACAAATAATATTTTCATATAACATTTTAAAAAAAACAATATAGGGGCGCCTGGGTGGCTCAGTCGGTTAAGCGTCCGACTTCAGCCAGGTCACGATCTCGTGGTCCGTGAGTTCGAGCCCCACATCAGGCTCTGGGCTGATGGCTCAGAGCCTGGAGCCTGTTTCCGATTCTGTGTCTCCCTCTCTCTCTGCCCCTCCCCCGTTCATGTTCTGTCTCTCTCTGTCCCAAAAAATAAATAAACGTTGAAAAAAAATAAAATAAATAAATAAATAAATAAACAATATACATGAAAACAATCCATGATAAACAAAATATCAGAATTTTAAATCAGATTATTCTTTGTTTGTTTTATGACACTGTATTATTATGCAATGGGAACAGTCATTTCCAAGCAACCTGTGGTTCACAGGCCAGGCTAGCCATCAAGCCCCCACCTCCAGCCCACCCCATCACTACCACAGTGGGTTATAAGGGCTGACAATGATATGCAAACAGATTGAACAGATTTTATATATATACATACATATATATATACATATATACACATATGTATATATATATATATATACACGTATATATATATACGTATGTGTATATATATATACACACATATATATGTATATGTATATGTATATGTATATATGTATATGTATATACACATATATATATGTACGTATATATATATATATATACACATATATACGTATGTGTATATATGTATATATACACACACGTTTTGGGTCATAGGGTTTTTATTACCTTTTCCATTTGGTTCATAGTATGTGTGGATATTTTGACCAGTGTATATGGGAGCACATATTTTTCTTTTTATCTCAGACTCCAATTAAGTTGCCCCACAGCACTGCAATAACCATTTGCCCCTATCCCCAGATTTATGTATGTAATTTAATAAACACAATTTTTGTATTTTTGTCTAAAACATTGATAAATATATCAATCATGACAAATTGAAGTTTAAACATTAGTTCTCTGGTTCAGAAAGCTTGCTCCAGTTTGAAAATTGTTCAAACAACTAAAATTAACTTATCTGTAGTCATTTGCTTCACAATTCTCCATCTTCATATTTCTGTACTTAAGAGATGCTCATCATCTACTAAATTGAATTATACTCTTAGTACTTGATAAATTAGAATACCTCATTTTGGGTCACTTGGGTGGCTCAGTGAGTTAAGTATCTGACTCTTGATTTCAGCTCAGGTCCTGATCAGGTCCTGATGTGGGATTGAGGCCCACATCAGGCTCCGTGCTGACAGCACGCAGCCTGCTTGGGATCTGTCTCTCTGCCCCTCCCCTGCTCATGCACTTGCTCTCTCTCTCTCTCTCTCTCTCTCTCTCTCCCTTTCTCAAAACAAATAAACAAATAAACTTTTTAAAAAAGTCTTAAAGAAAAGAATACCTCATTTTACATATAGGCAAAAATCCCAGAAAGCTTACAGTGTTTTATTAAAAATGCATTGTAAATTTTATTGTCTATACTTTTCATTTACACAGAGAAGAATCACTAATTCATTTGATTTACTTAGAACAATTACCTCTATAAGTGTTTTTTTTTTATTCAAAAGAGCAGAATAAAGTGGAAGCAATAGAACATCACAGTTTTACAAGTACAAGAAAGAATTTTCTAACACCCAGAGATGTTCAGACTTAAATGATTTCCTTGTCACTAGAAGTGTTTAAGCATAAGATCTATACCACTTGCTGTGAATGCCATAGCAGGAAATCAAAAGTGTAAGAGGAGCTTGGATTTGATTACTCCAGAGGTCCTTTACAGCTCTAGAGGTCTGTGATAAGACCCCACAAGATAAGCAGTATTATAGGGTTCCGTATAAGTAAAATTAGGTTGTTCTTTAAGCTTGCTATTGTATGTAACTATGGTTCAAAATGATATTTGGGAAGGAGCAATGTAATTATTTTCATGATTTCAAACCCAAGGGCTAAATAGACATTGTGAATAGTCCTAATCTCCTTCTAAACATGCACCATTTTGTCTACACCCTGCGGCACTCATTCTATTTTCTGCCTGCATTGCCATTCTGAACAGCACATTCTATGGATTTACTACTTATTTGTGAACTAAAGCATCATGTTATTCTATTTGTTCTAAAATTGCCTCTTTCCTACCTCTGAGGGAAAATTAAAAGTTATTTCTATTGTCTCCATACTTCTTTACACAAACTGAATTGATAGGTACTAAGAAAATGTTGATGACATATTTTACAAAATTATGTTTACGGTAGCCCAAGGAAAGAATAAATTTTTATTCCATTAGAAATGAAATACATGTGGGGCGCCTGGGTGGCTCAGTCAGTTAAGCCTCCGACTTCGGCTCAGGTCATGATCTCACGGTTCGTGAGTTCGAGCCCCGCGTCAGGCTCTGTGCTGACAGCTCAGAGCCTGGAGCCTGTTTCAGATTCTGTCTCTCTCCCTCTCTCTCTCTCTCTGACCCTCCCCCGTTCATGCTCTGTCTCTCTCTGTCTCAAAAATAAATAAACGTTAAAAAAAAATAAAAAATAAATAAGAAATAAAAAAAAGAAATGAAATACATGTATTTGGTTTCTCTACATGAGTGGCTCTCAACCTGGGTATTCACAAGAATCACCTGGAAAGTCTTTAAAATGCTGATGGACAAGTCCTAACTTAGGCCAATTAAATCAGAATCTCCCAAGGGAAAAGGAGCCTGGGTAAGAGTATTGGTTTAAGTGTGCCAATTGTTTTTAATGTGCACCAAGAGTGGAGATCTGCTCTTATATTTGTGTGTTGTACTCTCTCTCTCTGTTTCTCTGGAACAGATGGAACTGAAAAACAAAAACAAAAACAGTCAGAGGTTCTCTGCATGTAAACTGAGACACAGGTGCAATCAGAATATTTTAAGTGCCCACAGAGGACAGACAGAGCGTCAATCGCTGACTTCCAGGAGGAGTTTTCCTTCCTACTTTTTAAAACTAGGTTGAAAATGAAAACTAATTCATAACTTTGGGTTCTTTTTGTCTAGTTTTGCTTTTACAATAAAAAGACAATTGACAAATAAGTAGATCATAGTCTGAGACAGTCCTAGTGTGTTACAGTGCCCTGACTAGTGGCTGGGAAGTTATATGCTAGTATCAATATTGGTTTGTAATAAAAACTAGTAGGCATAATGCTTTTCAAATTCTCAGCTTATTTTAATTTTAAAAATTCAGTTATGGGTCGGTCATTCAGATCATTTATTTTAAAGTAAACATTTGATCAAATCTATAGAAGAAACAAATCATAGATTTAAAAAAAAAAAAAAGAAAAAAGATCTATGAAAGTAGACTGTCCCCAAGACAGTCAGGCAAAATGAGGCATTTATGTCATCCTGTGCTAAGGAGAAGGGGGTAGGGCTCTGAGACTTCAAAGAAAAGGAAAGCAATTCTCAGAAAGATGAAAGGCATAAATGGTAAACAAATGTTTGCTGAGCCCTACACAAACAATAGGACATAGAGAGGAATTTTAGCAAACAGATTTTGCTAAATTCCTCTCTGTCTACCACTCCTAGTGCATATTAGAATATAGTTACCTATGGTGCTAACTCCCTTCCTGGAGCAGGACCTCTGTCTAAATACTTTTAGGAAGTTAGGGGGAAGGTCAAAGTTTCTTTCTGAGTCTTTTGGGCCTTGACAGTTTTCAACTTAAAATAATCCACATACCAAAGTAGCACATCATGGGGTGATTTTTTCTGAATACCTGTGAGACCAATATTGTTATTTGAAAACAGTCACGTTTAAAGGTAGCATGAATAGTATAATTCCATTTTAAATATATATATATTTCATATATTATATACATATATATATATATCTTTCATATATATTAGTCATCCACATATACATGGAGTATATATGTTAAACATATATATACTAAATTATATATATAATTTTCTGTTTGTGGGTTATCTCTGGGCTTAGGATTACTAAAATTTTTTAATTACTGATTTTTATTTTTGTTTCAATTTTTTAGTTTATTTTTATTTTATATTTTTTGTAAAATGAACAATGAATTAGTTCTGTAATAAAGAAATAATAAAGACTTTTATCAATTTATATGGCTTGAAATAGCACCAATTTTTCTTATACTGAGGTTGAGATCCAGAAACCAGCTACCATAGATTCTTTCAAAAAGACAGCAAAGAAAAGCTGGTTTTTTTGTTTTTTAATTTTGTTAACCATTTATTTTTGAGAGAGAGCTTGTGAGGGGCAGAGAGAGAAGGGGAGAGAGAGAGTCCCAAGCAGACACCACACTGTCAGTGCAGAGCCTGATGTGGGGCTCAAACCCATGAACCCTGAGATCAGGACCTGAGTTGAAACCAAGAGCCAGAAGCTCGACTGACTGAGCCACACAGGCGCCCCAGAAAAGCTGTTTTAAATCAAATACCAAGTTTTTCTCCTACCCTATTTTTTCTGCCATTCCCTCATTCTTGTCAGGAATGATAGTTTATGCTATTTTTTAGAGAAAGCAAATTTTTTGTTGGATTATAAGAGATGAGAGCAACAGTATAGAAATGTCTGGATTGTGTTCAGGCGTATTCTACAACTCTATATATCATATCTCAAGTCATCACTAAGATAATTGGAGAAAGGGATTTGGCAGAAGGGAGAGAAAAATACTGTTTGTAGTCCAACTCAGCTTCTTGATATTTTAGGCTATTCTTTAAAACTAGTCCAAATCTCATCTACTGTTGAGAACTTTCAACCAATTCACTAATCTTTCTCTCCTCCAAATTCTTAGAGACTATTGTCTATATAACACATTTAAATCAATTCAATATTGAGTTACATTGTTATTTCACCTTTCATGTGTGTAAAACTGCCTTTTACAATGAGAATATAAACAAATTAAGGACAAGACTATATCCTACATGAGCCCAATACAACCTTATGCACACAGCTATTCAATATCTACTTTTCACATTCATGGGGGGTTGGGGGGGGCCGGGGGTGGTGGTGTCTTCACAGTGGATCTGGCTCACTTGCATTCAAATTGTGAGAAATCCAAGTCTTTGATAATTTCCTGGTACCCAAAGCTAAATCATTTAGTCTTTTCAATGATCTGTCACAACATGTTTGACATGTTTCAGTGATCTACCATAGCATGTTTGACAATGATTCCAACTTGTATAATTCATTGTTGTCTTCATCTGATCATGTGTACATTGTTTAAACAAGAAATGCTTTACCCACGTAGTCCATATAACAGACAAAATGTTTTTCAAAGGATGAGCTTAGGGCGGGTCTTCCCAAAGCTTGCCTGGGGTACGTGAGACCATTAAAATACTCTGGAAAGGGGTGCCTGGGTGGCTCAGTCGGTTAAGCATTCACCTTTCGGCTCAGGTCATGATCTCGCCGTTTGTGAGTTTGGGTCCCACATCAGGCTGTCTGCTGTCAGAGTGGAGTCTGCTTTGTATCCTCTGTCTCCCTCTCTCTGCCCCTCCCCACTTGCACGAACGCACACATTCCCTCACACTCTCCCTCTCTCTCAAAAATAAGTAAACATAAAAAAATGTTTTGAAATACTCCAGAAAAAATTATTGTAAAATAAGAATGAAAAATGCTGCATACTTGGGGCACCTGGCTGGCTCAGTTGGAATAGCATGCGACCTTTGTTTGATCTAGGGGTCATGAGTCCAAGCCCCATTTGGGTTTAGAGCTTACTTTTAAAAAAGAAAAGAAAAATGAGGTGTCAGTGGCTCAATCAGTTAAGCATCTGACTTCAGCTCAAATCATGATCTGGCAGTTCACCAGTTCAAGCCCCACATCAGGCTCTGTGCTGACAGCTCAGAGCATGGAGCCTATTTCAGATTCTGTGTCTCCCTCTCTCTCTGTCACTCCCCCATTCATTCTCTGTCTCTCTCTCTCAAAAAAATAAATTTAAAAAAAAGAAAGAAAGAAAAACAACTAGATATCCTTATAGGAAAAAAAATTAAACCTAACTCTTACCTCAAAATATATACAAAATTAACTCTAAAGAGACAGATTTAAACAAAACCTAAAAAAATAATAATAATAATGCTGCATACATTATCCAGCTCTTAGAAATTAATATTGTACATTAATACACTAAGGCTCCTGTGAATTCTTGAAATGAGTAAACTTGTTTCCTTTGGTTTAACCCAGCATTTCTCAGTGACATCATTTGTTGTGTAACATTCAATAACAACTTGCAGAACATACTTTGAGAAATGCTGATTCTGAGATTCAGAATTTCATTCCTCTTTCTTAAAGGTCATACCCAAATAGCAGACTTTATCATTGAGTTATCAACATAAAGGTTATTAGGGTTGATTAAGAGGGATCTTAACATCATAAGGCTTTGTTGTATCCAAACTTCTCCTTAAAGATTTGTAATGCAGAAGACTGTCTTTCAGTGTCTGGAGAACCAAATAATCCTATATATTTTAAGGTTCTGAGAAACAAGAATGATCATTTCATTTACCACTTAGTCTACCGAGTACACAGGAAGGCTGTTAACTTTCCATTCACTAATATGTTTTCCCAGCACTTCATTCTTTTCCTCTGGTTCAACTGTTAGATCACGATAGTGATACTTTAAAATATTCTATCTGGTGAATCTACTAACACCAAAGGAAGCTGTAGATTATGCACAGTGAGACTGTTTGACAGAAAGAACAATGGAAAAGAACATCTATCCTGATAGAGAACAAAACCTCCTAGCTATGCTTAAAATATTAAAATCTGGTTTGCAGCAGCTTCTGTCTTTCTATGAAAACAGACAAAGATGGTGAAAACATAGAGCTGGAATAGGGTTCTGGATGCCATAGTAACAGCATCTTCAGTGATGACATTATGTACCACCTGGTGCTCTCTGACTAAATTGCAATATTATGTCTCAGTTTTCACCAAGGTGGGAAAAAGCCCAAGCATAAAACAGAACAATCACATTAAAGCAACAATTCACCTACAGGTTGGAGTAGGATGCATCAATCTTTTTTTATATTCCTAATAATGTCCTTTGTGCTACCAGGTGTTAGCTTCATGGAAAGATTTGTGAGCAAAGCTAAAATTCAAAGTAAAGGTGAAACAGAGACTATAAATGTGTACATCACAAACATGCATGGAAGACTTCACTGAAATCTAATCATTTCAATAAGAAAACCTTGCCAGGGGCACCTGGGTGGCTCAGTTGGTTGGTTAAGTGTCCAACTTTGGCTCAGGTCATGATCTCACAGTTCTTGAGTTCGAGCCCCACGTCGGGCTCTGTGCTGACAGCTCAGAGCCTGGGGCCTGCTTCGGATTCTGTGTCTCCCTCTTTCTCTGCTCCTCCCCTAGTTGCACTCTATCTCTCTCAAAATAAATGAATAAGTATTAAAATAATTTTTAAAAAGAGAAAAAAAAAACCTTGCCAAACTTCTATTCTATTTAATCAACATAGTTTCTAAGGCAGAGGCTGAATGGCCACTTTGGGGAAAAATGGAGGAGGATAACAAGACCTTTGGACTAGATGATCTGTCAGGACCTTCACCACGTTAAAACACAATGCTTCTATGATAAAGTCATAGTATTTCAAAACATTAGAACATTACAACCTACTGAACTTGAGAAAACTCCCAGTTTTCCATCTGAGTAGGAAAAAACCCAGTTCTCCTCCTGTATGTCTCTTTATTCTCACATGACTACCATACTCATGACACTTCTAATACCAGATGTGTGGGGGTTTTCCCCAAAAAGCAATTCTCTGCAACACCACCTGGGTGTCCCACAATTTAACTCAATTCTGACGCTATCTACTTAGACATAGCATTAAGTCCCACAGGTTAAGGGCTCAGTCCCATAAGACCCCACATACACACATATACACACACACATACTTGAGATGCCAATCACAAGTTCAGGTTGTCACGTGTGCTTCTGAACTTGACTGGCTATAATTCAGAGGCTCCCATAGCCCCCTCTGCAGATTCAATTAATTTGCTAGAGCAACTCATAGAACTCAGAAACGAGTTACTTATGTTTATCAGTTTTTTAAAGGGTATGATAAAAGATACAGATGAACAGCCAGATGAAGAGATAGAGAGGGTGAAGTCTGGGAAGGTCCTGAGCACAGGAGCTTCTGTTCCCATGGAGTTGGGATGCATCACCCTCCTGGAACTTGGATGCATTCACCAACTGAAAGCTCTCTGAACCCCATACTACTGGGATTTTTTTGGAGGCTTCATCACATGGGTGTAATAGGTCATTAACTCCACTTCTACTCTTCTCCCTTCTTAAAAGAATGGCAGAGCTGAAAATTCCAAGCTTCTATTCATGGCGTGGTCTTTGTGGTGGCCAGCCCTCATCTAGGAGCCATCAAGGAGTCTACCCAGAGTTGCCTCACTAAAACAAAAGATACTCCAAACACCCAGGAAGTTATAAGGGCTTCAGGAGCCCTGTGTCAGGAACCAGGGTCAAAGACTGAACAAAAGATGTTTCCAGTGCCCTTATCACTTAGGAAATTGGAAGGTTTTAGGAATTTTATGCCAGGAACTATAGGTCGAGACCAATATATGTATTTTCCATTATGTCATACTACCAAATAAAGGTAATGATAATTTTCCATTTCTTTCATGAAAGAGAAGTCCTTTATGGTTTTGTGAAATTAATCAAAAAAGAAGCTTTTATCTAACTGTGGGTCCTAATTCTTTTACGGACATGTCAGTATTTATTTAGTAAGCATCTATTCCTTCAGAATTTGTCTCAGGTATAGCATACAAGTTCTATGAAGGATATGTCATCATTACTATTCACCAAATATTTCTGGGTCTCTCTTTTCAGAACACATGGTAATTTTACTTTCTGCCTCTTTATGAAGTTAAGTTTGAACATGTAATTTGTTTGGTTCAATGGCATATTTAACATGTAATTTGGGGGGTCTAATGGCACATTACTTCCAAGCAGAAGTTTTAAGAGCCAGTTCATTTGCCATGTTCTCTGCCCACTGCTTCCATGATCCTGGAAGCAGATATCAAAATGAAGTCGCCATTATCCTGGGTCCTTGAATCACTCCATTGAGCAGAGGACCACTGCTGACCCATGTTGGACATAAAATCCAAGAGAGAAATAAGCTTCTCTGTTATATGACTGAGATTTAGATTTTTACCACAGCATAAATCTGCATAGCAACCTACTCTTGTTTACTGTGCTTTGCCTGATGACCTCCCATAACCAACTCGCCATCCCCAACGTCTTCTTTTGTCTGTAGCTGAAGATGGTAGTAAAGGTGATGGCTTGGACCATTTTAGGGAGTTACCAGTTTTCCTGGGTCTCTCTCATTTCTATAGGCAATATACACATTATTAAACATTTTTTGATTTTCTCTTGTTAATCTATCTCATGTCAGTTTAATTCCTAAACCGACTAGAAGAAGCTTGAGGTGTAAAGGAAAATTTTTCCTCCCCAACAATTCCTCTGATTAAACCTAGCAAAAAAAAAAAAAAAAAAACCTAGCAAAAGACGTTTGAAATTAACACAGATATATGAATTGTATCTCAATAAAGCTTTTACCAAAAGAAAACAAGTAACAAAAAATACATAGATGCATATCTATGTATATCTCTATACATTAATGTAATATTTTAATATATGTCCTTTGAGATGCTTTTAGACAAAATGGAATTATACAGTGTATGCTATTATGAAATATGCTTTTTTGGTTTGACTTTGTATTAAGACCATTTTCCAAGACAATGAGCATTAAAAATCATATTAATGGTTAAATAGTATTTCTTTATATGGATATACCATAATTTATCAAATCTATTGCTTGGCTATTATAGTGTTTTCAGATTTTGATGTTAAAAGCAATGATGGGAGAGTATTGTCAGATTATTTCTGTTGGAGGCAAGTTTAGAAATAAATTGTGAGTCAAAGAAAATACCATATTTTAATGTACATATTACTGAAAAAGTTACAGTAATTTACTTTCTGAGAATTCCCCTATTCACATCCCTTTATTTAAATTGGAAATTGTCATTTTATATCTTTGCCAAGTAAAAATTGCTGTATTATGGTTATCTTAGCTTGCATTTCCTTAATTACTAGTGAATTTCAACATTTTTTATACATAAAGTCACAAAATGAAATTTTAAATTACCTATTCATGTCCTTTGCCCACTTTTCTATTGACATGCTTATTCAAGTGTTTTTGAAAGATATATCTAGTAACAACATGCTAAATAGATTGAGGCGTGTGTGCTGCCTAAATGTAACTGAGGGAAGATAAGATTTCAGAATCATAAATCTTCATTTCATTTGAATTTCTATAAGGTTGTGGCTTCTTTCGTTTAGGCCCAAAGTGATATTGTGGTTAAAAAAAAAAACAGCATACCAAAGTAACTTCAATTTTTCTTAATGTTTATTTATTTATTTATTCTAGAGAAAAAGCTCAAGCAGGGTAGGGGCAGAGAATCCCAAGCAGCCTCCAAGCTACCAGTGCAGGCTCAAACCCATGAACCATGAGATAATGACCTGAGCTGAAACCAAGAGTCAGACACTTAACCAACTGAGCCACCCAGGTGCCCCAGTAATTTCAATTTTTAAACCCAAGTCCTTTACTCCTATTTCTTGAACTCTGAAGGAAAATGCATACACAGAGTGACTAATAATATTTCTTAAAAATTCTCTTTTTCCTCTCCCATCCATGCTCTCACTTTAGTGCCTTTGAGCCTATTTCTCTCTTCAAAGCCACCTAAAAACTCCTCTTTTCGTAGTCCAAGCAACCTCTGTTCCTATCCCCTCCCTCTCTCTCACTACTATTTATCATGCGTTGTGCAAATATAATTAAAAACAAAATTTTCTGCCAGCTCAGATAACTTCTCCACAGAGGTAGAAGAAAGAGAAGATGGTTTTGTTAATAAATAAGCATTGATCCAGAATGTGACGCACATCACAGGCAATCCACTAAGAGATTGGAAAGACGGAAAGAAATCTCACCCATGTTCAACCCATTGCATACATATTCTCAAACGGAATGATAACTAGTCTTCAAGTAAGAAAACTTGAGAGCACCATTTGTCACACATCCTAGATTCACTTGGTTATTGGGGTGGCTATCCTTGTTAGAGAATTGCCTTTAACCAGAAAAGAAAATAACTACTCTTATCTTTATTATCTCTTATCTCTCCTACCCTCCCACAGAAACTGGAATATAGGGACACTATTTTCCTTAATGATTACATTTCAAAGAGATGGCTCCCCAGTCCCTGGGGAGACACTCCTGAGTTGTGATACAGGAAAGAGGCTTATTTAGGTTTTGAAAAGGTTTACATACACACCAAAAGCACAGTTACAAGTTTTCTAAAGAAAATGTTCTGAAAGAAGAGACATGGGGGAGGGGAGCAGAGGTAGTCTCCATTCCTTTTTGCACCAGGGAAAATAAAATAGTTTGTTTTTTTCTTTTTTGTTTTGTATCTGTCCTTACGTATGCAAATAGGTTTAACCTCACTCAGTTGGCAACACCAGACTTTCCTACTGAGGACAGGAAAGTGTAGGCCAAAGTCCTCTCTAGTAGAGGGCAGAGTGGAAAGAGGCTTCAGTGTCCCTGAGGAGATGTTCCTTGGGTGATTAAAACACATCTAGACCAGCAATCAATGTTCTCCAGTTCCAGTCCTCCTTCTGCAATTAATTTGCTGAGTGCTTTCAGGGCTCTATCTTCTGAAAATCTCAGTTTCTTCATCAGAACAGTGAGAGGACGATTATTTATGTAATTCATTCCAACTATAAAATTCAGTTTTCATGAGCTACAGGTACACAGAAATAAATGGCAATAGCTCTTCAAACAGATGTCCTAGTACAAACTGAAATGGATGCATTCCCAGAAGATGGAAACGTGACTTCAAATAACGAAGAGAAGCACCTGAGAAGGTAGAGAAGGAGAGGGACCAGGATTTCTCATCCAGAATAATATGGAGAAATTCATGCCAAACCACCAACAGCCAGGAAGCAATGGGCACAAGACTTTACCTGAAATGATTACCAAATCTCTGTGCACTGAGTTCTGCTAAGTTACATCTCTGACCTTCCAGCCATATCCTGAAAAATAATCATCAATTCAATCATCTGGGCATATGACAATAACAATATCTAAATTATAAAACAATTTTAAACACAAAAACATATAATGGTCAGATCTTACAGATACAGGATGTTCTGCTCTTTGTTCCCTAATTTGTCAATAAATCTAAATAACATATATATTAAATATATCTAAGTAGATGTATCATTTATCTATTGCACAAAATGTTGCATTGTATACAACCACAGTAGCATTCAGCAACAGACATTTATTTAGCTCACAAGTCTATGGATTTCTGCTGACCTGGCTGAGTTCATGCATGGGTGCGTGATCCACTAAGGATCAGTTGATGTAGGACTCTGCAGGGAGATATGAAAGAATTCGGTCCTGCTCCAGGTGTCTCTCATCGTCCAGCAGTCTAAGCTGAGCATCCTCCTTAAGATAAAGCAAGAGCAGCAAGTGAAGGCTCCTTTCCAGCCTCTGCTTGATCACTTTGCTAAATCTTAGAATGACGAACTCTTGTCCTGGTTTGCCTGGTCTATCCCACATGCAGGAAGCTCCCTCAGCTCCAGCCAATCAAGGGCAGTTGGTCACCCTACAACATCCCATTGGACAAAGCGAGTAACATAGCCCAGCCCCAAAGTCAGAGTGGGAGGGCCCTACAAAGTTGCCCTACATGGCAAAGAGCATGGAGAGAAAGTCATTACCACACAAGGATTTTTAATTTCTTCCTATCTATGTGTTCTATTCTTGAGTTTCGAATAAAACAATCCATGAGGATAGTTTTATGTCCCGTGTCTGTGATGCCACTCAGTTCCTAGGTCCTTGAAAAAACGGCTCCTCCAGGTTGATTTCTTAGCTGCCAGAGTTGTGGCCTTTGAATTACAAAACCAGGGATGTACAAAACCCTTGGCACTAGGTTTCCAACCTTGGGGTTTCAACCTACAGACATAGGACCTTTGATAATTCCCCCTCAACCACATAGATCAAATATGCCCTGCTTTAACCTATTGATAATTTTCCCATAAACAAGAGAACTGCTAGAGCTCTACAGTATTCTTCCAAACTAAAGAACTTTACATTTGATCTAACTACAGAACTAATTAACAAAGGTATAGGAGACCCTTCCTCCTCCAAAATCCAAAACAAAACAAGGTCACTCCACCATTATGGTCAAAGCACATGAATTCTCATATGAAGTGCAATATTTAGGCACATATTTTATAGGCACATATATCTTGTTGGTATTAGAGAAAAAAAGAACATTCAATATTTTGAAAAATTTAACTCTAATATGCATTTTTTAATCCACTTAGTTGCTATTTCATCAAACAGAAAGAAAACTGCTCAACTCCATATTCAAGAAATTCATTTTTTCTTTTATTCTTACCGAAGTCTCTATTGTCTACAAGGATTTCATAGAACTTCTCTTAGGAAAGATAGTATCATTAGTCATCTAATTTGGGCTGATATCTCATTCAATCCTCATAATAATTTCACACAATTTACTATTATCCATCCTTCACATTTTTTTTCTATTTCATTAACATGAGACTGAGAAAACAATAATTTTGCTCCTCAAAATTATTCTGATTCTGCCTCCAACTGGCCTTAAATATTTAATGGTTGGTTATGTCTCTAAGAAAGAAAACACTGTGTTCTTGGCAGTAATTCTCAATCACTATGTTTTTCAAACATAAGCAAGACCTACTGGAGATAATCTGTAAGAGTAGATGAGGAAAATGTGCAAACCCCTACTCAGCTGAGGAATTTTGCCACCACATATTCTGTGGTCATCTCCCATAATCCTCAAGTTTCAGCAGCAACAAAACTTCCTCATAAGTCTGCCAATTCATATACTATTGGGGCTGCGTATATTGTTCACTTGCCTAACCATCTCCATATTCAATATTGACAGTATTTATTAAATTGCTTCCCCATTTGTTCCAAAGAAAAAAGTAATATATTCTATCTTTTCCACAATAAAAATCTGAAAAATAGACAAATCTATAAAATATAATAATATTATAGAAACAAATATACATATTACCTTATATATTATATACACAAACATGTTTTACATAGTTTATTATACATAGTATATTTATATGTAGTATATTACATATTTTACTATCTTTTTATTGTATTATATATACAATTATGAATTATATTACTATTCTATTATGCAACTATATAAAAATAACAAATGTGACATCTTAAACCAGTGGGAAAAGGATAGATAAGTCAATAAATGGTATTAGGAAAGTAACTTCATACAAAAGTAAATTCTGGGGGCGCCTGAGAGGCTCAGTTGGTTAAGAGTCTGACTCTTGATTTTGACTCAGATTATGATCTCACCATTCATGGGATTGAGCCCTGCATTAGGTCCTTGTGCTGACTGTGTGCAGCCTGCTTGGGATTGTCGCTCTCCCTCTCTCTCTGCACCTCCTCTCTCTCTCTCTCTCTCAATCTCTCATAATACAGCAAGCATGGTTCCGACAGGCAAGACCCTCAGAAGGTACCAGTCCTCAAATCAGGTTTTACCTCGGGGAGAAAGATACATATCAGTGATCCTGGAAGTGATGAGAGCAAGAATAATGATCTAAAGACAGATCTGCTTAGATTTTATTCCACTCATGTGTGTACTAGAAAGATTCCTGTGATCCTGACAAATGACTTGTTTTCCCTGAATCTCAGATGCTTCATTTATAAAATAAAGGTCTCAAAATAAAGGTCTCAACTGAGCTAATCTTTAAGGTCTGTTCTTGTTGCAGTATTATACCAGCCTGTCAAGCAGCTTCAATAACATAAGACAGATATCCAGGCGACAGACCTGGATAACATATACAGTATGAATACATATACAGTACAACTATGACCTATACAGTATGTATGTGAATCATATGTGTTCCAACTGCTTCAGATATGCTCTGTAAGTTGTTCCTAAGCTGAAATGTTTCTAGAATAGACTCTATCTCTCACCTTCCTAAGGACTAGAAACTCATGAAAAAGTCTCATAAGGTTTCATGGATCTTTTATGATGCTGTTTTTGCATTCTTATAAGAGATTTGCCTTCTTGTATGAACTCCTTAGAAAAAAATGTTTAGAGGTTTTTAAATAATACAGTTTCTGAAAGACTCTTGGTTGAGAAAACTAGGCATTTGCTTCCTTAAGTGCATATGCTGTGTATAATGGAAAGAACTTTCACCTGAGAGGGAAGAAGGCTGGATTCTTGCTTCAGCCAAGTCACTAACCTATATATCACTAGTATCTTACACATAGCAGGCATTCAACAAATGCTTGTGGAACTGAATTGGAAATGTTAGGCCATTATTGTGAAGGATTTTGATGTTGTAACACTACCACCTAGTGGGAAATCAGATAGAAAAAAAAAAAAATTCAAGGTATTCCTAAAAGCATTCTTTTAAATACCTTTGGATCAAATATTGGGGGTCTATTTGTAAACAACAAGCCAAATGTTAAGGCAGAATTTCTTGATCACTGGAGTCACAATGAATGAGTAGGTAATACATGAAAAAAGGTATTTGTGGTCAAGTAATTTTGAATAACTCAGAGTAAAGCAAAAATATATAAGCTTTTTAAAATGTGAGGCTTCACAAAGCTTTGAATATGCTAATTTGCATTTTGACTTTCTAAGAAAGAGGATATCCAATATATTCTTAATTCTGTGGTGTACTTTTATTCACCTTATAATGTTGTTGGAATCAGAATTGGACTTATAATTGATGCGTATATTTAATTTAGCTGTATACTTTTCTCCAAAAGTTTTTAAATCAATGGCTAGGACTGACAATTACACTTACACTTTTATTGAAGATAAATATGGTAATATGCAGGTTTCATAACTTTTATTTGAGTATTTGTCTTTTTTGGATAATCTCAGGAATATATTCCATGTAATAATATGGATATATTCCTAACATGGATCAAATTTAAAATGTTGATTTAATGATATTGGAATGGTTATCTTGATAAATTGTGCATTTATGCTGGCATTCTTACCATGAAAATCAGTGTCACCTTTGTGCTCTATGCAATGGCTTGAAGCCACACAATTAGAGCAGCTGGATAAAGTAAAATCTGGCTAAAAATAGTAAATTTGGTAGGAACATAGCAATATGTCCTATAGAAGAACAATGAAGAGATAGGGACCTAACATAATTCTTTTTATCTCAAACTGTGTGCCAAGGCACCCCAGGGCACTTTAGGAAACTAACAGGGCCCCTGTAAGATATTTGAAATTTTCAAGTGAAACATATCCTGACACCTGTCAGATACCACCTTAACTGTTAGCCCAAAGTAGATCAGGTTCACCATTAACTCACTCTACATTCCTTTCATTGATGTCCTATCTTTGTAAAGCTGACTTTTTTAAAGTACTGGTTGAAGATCAATGGAATAGTTTGTTTTTGGGGGTTTTTTGTTTTTGTTTTTTGCCTAGAGGTGCCATAAAAATTTCTGAGGCACAAAGAGCACCATGAACCAAGAGATTTGATAACCTCTGAACTAATCCATTCAACAGCTAACAAATATTTGAGAACTTACTAGATACCAGACTTTTTTTTTGGAGTGCTGGAAATAACAGCAGTAAAATAAAACAAAGTCCCTACTCTTCTGGAACTTACATAGTAAAGAAGAAAGACACACAATAACAAATAAATATGCCTATCAGTGTGGTATGAAAAGTAATTTAGTGCTGCCCAATTCTGCTTGGACTCCATTAATCCTGTTTAAAAACCTTTGATGAATTCTTACCACCTATCAAATAAAATTTAAAATCCTTTGTCCAGCCTTTAAGTTCCTCCGCAATATTCCCAGTCATTTGATGGTTGTGACTTCTTCCCACAAGATTCCTTGATATAGAGGTTGTTACATACTGCTTTATAGATGGTCACCCATGTAAATGTATCATTTTCCGTATTAAAATATAACCTACTTGAGGGAAGGGACAGAATATCATCCAATTTTGTACTCCTTTCAGAACTAACACAGTTCCTTATCTACAGAAATTGCTCAATAAATAATTGTTGAGTAACTGAAAGACATTAGATAATAACATTGCACAACAAACAAGACCTCTTTGATTCCAGCCTCACTAGAGAATACTCATCTTCATAAATTTCTTGAGTGGAAAAGGATATCCACTCGATCAGTGCATATTCAAAATTGCATTCTGGGGCACCCAGGTGGCTCAGTCGGTTAAGCGTACGACTTAGTCTCAGGTCATGATCTCACGGTCTGTGGGTTCGACACCCACATCAGGCTCTCTGCTGACAGCTCAGAACCTGGAGCCTGCTTTGGATTCTGTGTCTCCCTCTCTTTCAATCCCTCCCCTGCTCATGCTCTGTCTGTCTCTCTCTCTCAAAAATAAATAAATTTTTGTTTTTTTAATTGCATTCTTACATACGCACTCCTTTGGTTTAAGACTTCCATTACAATGAGAATATAGCTTGGAGAGAGAACATGAAATTTTCTTAGCTTTTTTTGCCTTGCTAGAAATTGACTTCCTTAACTCTAAACTGGGGGCAGGTTTAGGCATTCAGTAAGTACTTGTGGGTTGGATAAGTAACTGAACTAATAAATAGATGAATAAGAGTGAGGATGATTCCACAATTAACACAAAAAATAGAAATTATGCCCAACTCAAAGATTGCAGTTTACACTATGACAGTAAAAATAATGACAGTAAAAATATGACAGTTTTGCTCATTTAACAAATGAATAAGTAAAGGAACAAAGATGTTAAGAATTGATTACGAGTTAAATTGTAATAGGATTTAGGAGCCCAACACTGAACCTGCCACTCCATTACTGATATGTTGTCTAATAATTGTAACGTATTCCACATTTCAGGTTTAAACTTGCAGCATCAATGCAATCCTGCCATGTTTGAGACTGTATGGATTTACTCTTAGTTGAGAATCTAAAATATATTTCTAGTCAGGTTTACTTAAAGCAGCAGAAATGAACCACCACTGTGCACTCTGGCCTTGGGCCCATTTCCTTCATCACACTGCTTAACACTGATTCACCTTGCCTGGGGACATCCCAATGTCCCCAGGCCTCAAAGTAGTATCTTTGGGATATTCCCTCTTAAACATTTTATGCCAGAGTTGGCATTTGTTATAAACAAAGGGTCACTGTAATAAATTGGAAGAAAGATAAAAGGTTAGACATAATTAAATAATTTAAATTTAAATAATTACTGAAAACATTGAAATAATTACTGGAAACTTTCAAGTGACCAATTCGAGGGACATCTTGGTTTGCCTGAGACTGAGGGTTTTCCCAGGATGCAGGACTTTCAGCGATAAAACCAGAACTGTCCCAGGCAAACTGGGATGGTTGGTCACCTAAAATCGATAAACTGAGGAGATAACACAAGATGTGTCATTAAGTAAATTTCTTAGTAGAGAAAGTTACTTAATCTCTCTGGGCCTCACTTCACTTATCTGTGAAATAGGACTGATAAAGGGGCCTGCCTCCTATGGTGGGTTGTGAAGATTCAACTGATATACAGAAACGCTTAGAAATAGTGTAAATTACTCAATAAATTCCAGTTCCTAATGTTATCATTTTTGCTGTTATTTCATGAGGCACTCATGAATGTGTGCTTCGTGAAAATGTAATGAGAGAACTATAACTAATTTTATGATTTTTGTTCTAAAAATAGTCACCATAATTTTAACTATTCAACTCTTAGCTGTCCATTACTTTCCACTAGACATGGACACACTTTTAAGAAAACCTCCTGATTGGGGGCACCTGGGTGGCTCATTCGGTTAGATGCCTGACTATTGATTTTAGCTTAGGCCATGATCTTATGGTCATGAGATGGGGTTCCGTGCTAGGTGTGGAGCCTGCTTAGGATTCTCTCTCCCTCTTTCCATGCTCTTCCCCCACTCACATGTGCTCTCTCTCTCAAAAATTAATTAACTAATTAAAAAAAGAAAATCTCCTGATTGTGATTATTATTAAAGATAAAATAAAATCTAACAATTGAAAAATTAAATCCCTGTGGTCTGTAGACTGTCATTTAATATAGACCCTAAGTCTCCACTGCCAGACTACAAATTAAAGAATTAAAGACCCCAATGATAGTCCATTTTAAGATTAATTAAATGGAAATTAATTGTTCCCAGAAAGAGACTTTGAGGTAGAAGGGAAATAACTTACCTAATACCAATTTGGAAACCCTCATAAATCCAACATCCTGCTAATGCCTGAGTATAGAAAATGCCACTCCTTTTTGGTGACTCCTACACCAAATATGTAGGTGACTCCTACACCAATCCCTATGCTCAGGGATTCTGAGCATAGATATCATGATAGATCATGTTTATGTATTGATTATTACATATTTCACTACCAATACTACCCCTAGAATATAAAATGTTAGTCAGGGCCTTGTCTGTCTTATTCTCTGCTATGTTACAGTGCCCACCCCATAATAAATACTCAGTTAAAGAAGATACCAAATATAAGCTTGGTTAACACCAGATTTTTTCAATGTTGAAACATATTAAAATCAACAATATCAACAAAAAGGAATTAAACAAACTTTTATAACATCTCTACCACAGTAAAAGTGTCTGCCAAGCTTCAGCATAAATTTCTAATTTTAATAAGCCGTTTTAAAAATAGCTCTTTAAATTCCCTAAAGACCGGTTCAAAACAAGTAAATTCAACAATTTTCTTTTCAAAACAACTTTAACTTCAGAAGTACATATTTGACTTTTTTCAGCAGATGAGCTCTTCCTCTTCAACATTATCACTCCATGTTTAATTGAGAATACTTTTCCATTGTATATACATAAGGCACTAGCAGGAATCTGGATTTACATATAAATGGAATCATACTATTGTTCCGTAATTTTTTTCTTTATGCTTATGATACATATCATGAACATTCTTCAGTTTTAGTACATGTTCATCTTTCCTATTTTTGCCCAAGCATTTTCTGAATAAGGGGAATGACAGATCATGTACATTGTTGACTAATACTGGAGAACTGTGTTCTCAGAGAGCCAACCCCCTACAAAAAACAAAAGATATACCTCTCTAGAGACAATAATTATCAATTGTGCTAGACTCTCCCATTCTTTCTCAAAGCAGCCCTTTGAGATCTTGTATTAATTTGGTAGGGCTACCATAGCAAGTACCACAAACTCTGTGGCTTAAAAAATAGAAATTTATTTCCACACACTTCTGGAATCCAGATGTTCAAGATCAGGAAATTAGCAAGGTTGTTTCTTCTGACACCTCTTTCCTTGGCTTGCAGATGGACATCTTTTCCTTATAACTTCACATCATTCCTCTGTGCATGTCTGTGTCCTAATCTCCTCTTCTTAATAAGGATACCAGTCGTATTGGATTAGGCCCCACCCTAATGAGCTCATTTCACCATTTTAAAGGTCCTGTATTCAAATATAGTCCCATTCTGAAGAACTAGGGGTTAGGACTTTAAGACATTAATTTTAAGGGACACAGTTCAGCCTATAACAGACCTATATTTAAGAGTATATTTGTGTTTCAATAATGTATACATTCAAACATTATTTTTAGCAATAGCAATTATGAGAGTACAGTATTTTATCAAAATTCCAAATTAAGTAATACATACAAAGGAACCACAACTTTGACTAGAGATTCCAGTTATTAGCAGGAGTAGGCATGGTTTTCCTACTTATTTATCACTTTTTCCATTTGGATTTGCTGCTCATCTATGCTTTTATTTATCAGAATGGATGCTTACTGGAAGCTTACTTATCTTTCATGTGAAATCAGCAACAGCAAATAATGGCATCAATGGCAGCCAGTTGCAGTTGACGAGACATGATTGTCTAGCTTTCTGCACTTGGTAAAAATGAAGTATTTAAAATGCTTAATACAGTCACTTATCATTCTGTCATCCAGGCATTTCCATCTCCCAGCGAGACCTAAGCCTCAATTTCATCTTAAATTTATGCAGTATCTATTACCAATGCCATTTGATATGGCACAACCTTTTCACAAAGTACCTGCTGGGGAGTAATTTCTTCTTGCATAATTTCTACATTGATTTCCAAGACACCAATGGCCTGAATAAAAATCAAGGTGCATATTAATCTGCTTACTTGAATTCTTTTATTCAGGAATTATTTTCATGTATTAACCTTGGTGTGAACAATTTTCAACACCTGACCTACAAAAAGCAATTACAGAGACAGAGCTCACAGGCAAGTTTGAGCTGGCAGGAACCTCACTCATTTAATGTCACAATGAGGTCAATGGCCCACTTGTTTCAGCTTTTTTATGTGAGCTCAAAGAAAAAGTAGAGGTCCTCCACTTATTCTAGCTTAGAAATGAAGACTCTCCCCTTTGATAAGGGAGACACAACACTCTAGTCTATGGTAGTTTGTTTTTAATTTCTTGTGAGTATGTGTGATAAACATAACTTAGGCTTAGTGTATAGGATATAATGGGAAAAGAAGTTCTGAGAAAATTTCTTTTGGATTTCAGAAGTGGGAAGCTGCACAGAGAAAGAAACAAAGACCTTATGTTGGTGTTTTCTACTTACATCTCCTGTAATAATCAGTGATCCCAAGATCACATTAAATTGGAGCCCCAATTAACACGAAATGGAACTATTATAAACTGTCACAGGTAACTTCAGTACCTCAGCTATGTTAGCAGATGGGAAAGAATATTTTGAATGTCTCCATCCTATATAAATAACCAGAAAGTAATATATTTGAACTAAAGACCATGATCTGAACTTTGCCGCTATAAATAGCCAGGACATTTATAAAGTTCTCCAGGACATAGTCTACCCTGCAGCTGTAGATATTTTCCAAATACAAAGAATACAGGATGCCTGGGTAGCTCAGTCAGTTGAGGATCCAACTGTTAATCTCGGCTCAGGTCATGATCTCATAGTTCATGGGTTCAAGCCCCACATTGGGCTTTGTGCTATCAGCAGGGACCCTGCTTGGGATTCTCTCTCTCTCTCTCTCTCTCTCTCTCTCTCTCTCTCTCTCTCTCTCTGCCCTTCTGGCTTGTGCTCTGTCTCTCAAAATAAATAAATAAACTTAAGAAAAAATACAATACAAAGAATATAATGGAATGCAACATCATAAATATTGCAAGAATTAGTTTATTCATAAGCAAAATACTACTACATCCAGGAAAAATCATTTTGTCAACGTGAGTGAGGGGAGGTAAGCAGGGAATATACTCATGTGTGTCTTTACAAAATTACATAAACTCCAAATCTTGTATTAAAACCTGGAAAACCACAAACTTAAATTAATGAGGTCACTGAGAAATGGTCTTTATTCAACACACACACACACACACACACACACACATAGACACACTTCATGTTTACACATATTTGCCTTGATATTCCTGGAGCTTTTAAAAAAGCTGAAAGCTGAATATCAGGCTCTATTCTATTCTATTTACAAAATGATGACAGACTTACTACCACACCTCTATTCTACTCCTAGACAAGGAAGCACCTGTTCAGTGTGAAGCCCTACTGCTTTCTCCCTCTAATCAGGCAGGGGCTAGGGTCAGGCCCCCCCCCACCCCGCCCTCCAAGGTCCCTGGATTGTGATAGGTATGTGCCTCCCTCTGTCTCTTCCTTTCTCTCATTTTACTGTAAGGAAGCACCTTCAACACTTTGCCTGGAACTCTCCTTAACGAGATCACCCGTCTCATTAGATATCTTTTCTACTTTCCACATTACTTCAGGTGAAAATGTTGCTAAACCTGCTGCCACTACAAGGATCCCCTTTTTATCCAGTTTCCAAAAACATTTTCCCCAATTTCTTTTAAACTCTCAGCAGCAGACTTCTGAAAGGCCATTAGGCTTCTACTAACAGTCTCTTCAAGACACCTTAGCCTTTCACTTTCACTCTTCTCTTTCATTCTAAGTCTATTTATTTTGAGAGAGAAAGAGCATGAATGAGGAAGGAGCAGAGAGAGGGAGAGAGAGAGAATCCCCAAGCAGGCTCTGCATTCTGCATGGAGCTCCACACAGAACTCAAACGCACAAACCATGAGATCATGACCTGAGCCGAAACCGAGAGTCAGATGCTTAACCGACTGAGCCATCCAGACACCTCATCAGTTACACTCTTCTCAAAACCCTCCCAGCTTCTGCCCACTGCCAGGTCCCAAAGCCATTCCCACATTTTTAAGTTTTGTTATGGCACTCCACTTCCGAGTGCCCAAATATGAATACTTACCTAGTGCTCCATACCAAATGATTCCAAAGCATAGCAACTTAAAATAATGATCAACATTTATTATCTCACAGTTTCCATGGGTCAAAAAATTGGAAGTGGCTTAGCTAGGTGATCCTGGCAAAGAGTTTCTGATAAGATTGCAGTGCAGAGGGATGCCTGGCTGGCTCAGTCAGTATAGTATGTGATGCTTGATCTCAGGGTTGTGAGTTCAAGCCCCATGTTGGGCATAGAGATTATCTTACAAAGAAAAAAAAAAAAAACCCTTAACAACAACAACAAAAAGATTGCAGTGCAGATATCAGGTGGAGATGCAATTATCTGAAAACTTGACTAAGATTGGAAGGTATGCTTCCAACATGGCTCAGTTACACTGCTGACAATTTTGTGCTGGTTGTTAGCAGGGAGCCTGAATTCCTTGCCATGTGGACTTCTTTATACATCTGCTGAAAATCCTCATGACCAGAGACTAGATTTGCTCTTCAGTCTGAAACAACTGAAAAATGAAAAACTGAAAAATATATGAAACAACAGTTTTCAGACTTTGAGTATCAGATGATGCAAGATAGTGACTCCTAAGAGAGGGAAAGCAAATGAACATAACCTTAAAATTACATTAGCTTCCTGCCTGAAAAGTTTTCAGGCCATAACACAGGGGAAAGAATTCACGGGAAGCCTAGGTATAATTTGGAATTCAAGAGACAGAACTGGGAATCCAGAGAGGCTAAGACAGTTAAAGTTCAAGGGCAGAGGACCACAGAAAAGATAACTACACAGAGAAGGAAATTCAGAGATCTCCAGAGGAACCCACTTAAGTTTTCAGTTGAGTACTGATCAGCACATGTGTATGAGGAAACTACCTGAGGTCAGAGAAAAAATAGCAGAGGGAATAATTCTCTGCTCTCTGCTCTCTGCTCTGGGAAATGTTTGTGTTCCCACCCAGTAGAGTGTTCACAAAACCTCAGTACAGGGCCAAATTCGCCCTACACTAAGGGCTGCTCTGATCCAGCCCAATAAAGGCTAAATGCAGGCCTCAAAATAATTAAAGTAGCTTCATCCCAGAATAAAGTTCAGGAATAGTAATAGAAAATACAAATTATCCAGCACTTAAGTAAAATTCACAATGTCTGACATCCATTAAAATTACTAGACATGTGAAGAAACAAGTAAATAACATTAATAATAAAGACATTAATCAGTAGAAAGACTCAGAAAGATACAAGCGATAGAATTAGTAGACAAGGACATTAAAACATATATTCTATATATTATATATTCCTTATGTTCAAGGAGGGAGAGAAAAAATTGAGCACGTTAACTAGATAAATGAAAGACATTTTAAGAAAATCAGGTTTTAAGAGCTGAAATGTAATGTCTTAGGTAAAATAAATACACATTAGGATTAACAGCAGATAGAAACTGCCAAAGAAAGTATTAGTAACTGGAAGACATAGTAATAGTCATAGGGAAAAATCTGTTATAAGGTGGCTGACAGGACTGATAGGGGAATTCCAGTCCCTGCCCAAAGACTCCCCTTCTGGGTTCTTCCTGCCCTGCTTGCCTCGTATGCCAAATTACTACTAATGAGGAAGTAACAGACTATAAATTGTCCCCCATGCTTATGCTCAGGACTCAGAGCTCTGGAGAATGATCTCCTCTGAGCCCACCGGTGTGAAATAAACCTCCTTCCTTCCAAGATCTCCGAGTACCACTTGGTTCTTCCACTGGGTGATCCAGGCCAGGTTCCATAACATTTGGTTCCCTGACCAGGAAACCCAACTGCACAGGCCCATTGTTGCCACCGGTCTGGGAAAATGGCGAAGCAGTGATGGTAGAAGGAATCACAAAGGAGAAGGTGTGCCCTGCCTGATATTCGGCAGTCTCCCACTCGGTTGCCTCAGGCCCCACTCTGCCTTTCCCACCGGACTCGAGGAAGATTGGCAGGTGAGGAACTGGACCCGACATTGGATACCAGTAAGGCCTGGGGCCCCAATTCTGTCCTGTCCAGCCCACCCATAGTGGTGGAAGGGGGACCCGATTACTCCCCGAAGACCTCAGTGGTCTCACAGGCAGGAATCCTGGTATGGGGCCCCATCAGTCCAGCCCACCCAAAGGGGTGGAAGGGGGACCTGGTCATGCCCTGGAGACCTCAGTGATCTCACAGGTAGAAATTCTGTGGGAGGGAATGTAATAACCTCTGGTGTGTATGTGAGTGTGAATGTACGACTCAGTCTGGCTTGCCTACAGAGTTCAATTCTGTGGCTCCATGAGAGGGCACCCTTAAAGTCCTTAAGGTCCCCCAAAAGCCCATTGAGTCTGAGTGAATGGCATACAGTCTATGGCGGCATTGGAATAGTTTCCGATCATAAGTCACAGAGCTGAGACCACTACAGCTAAGTGTCACCTAAGTTCCTTCAGGACACCGCCAGACAGGCATCTGACTGGTCTCCTCATTAGAGGGGGCACCCCTACTCCTCTGTCTTTGCGACTCTGCCTCACAGGAACATCATGGGGTCGGACAGAGCAAAGAAGAGGTTTTCAGGAGACTGTGGAATTAAGATAACCCCTGGCAAGTTAAGGACCCTATGTGAGCTAGAATGGCCCACTTTTGGTGTAGGACGGCCCTCAGAGGGAACCTTAGATGTCCCAACAGTCTGTCGCGTCTGGCATGTTACACCACAGACCCAGGTTACCCTGATCAGTTCCCATGTGTCGACTCCTGCTTAGAGACTGCCCAAACCCTTCCCCCTTGGGTGCTATTTACCTGCAACAAACAGGGACAGGCTAGGGTCTTAGTTGCCTCGACAAAGTGGCCCAGAGAAGGTCAACTGAAGTCCCAACCTCCACAAATTCTTGCCATTGATCCAGAGGAAGAACCAATCTTGCTCCTGCCATATGCTCCCCCAAGACCATCAGCACCTAACCCCCCATTTCCCGATACTCCACCACCTTTGGTCGCCCCACCACCTCCGGACTTGGCAGATCCTCTCTCCCCCAGACCAGTGGCCAAATTGTGCCCTCAGCCAGGCACAGGCACTCTCCAGATGCTGGTCCACAGCCACTGGTACAAAGAGACTCTCCTCTGGGGGGATCGGAACAGGGCCTATGAAGCCTATGAATATGCCCAATCGCAAGCGGAATGCCTCAGGGACTATTATGAGAGGTCTGCGAGGCTTACACCCAGTTTGACCCTGAGGCACAAGAGAGCCACGACACCTTGACAAAAGGATGGGGAAGGTCCAGCCACCAAAAGCGGGGGAGACCCAAAACTTCCTTAGCAAGGGATCAATGTTCCTACTGCAAGGAGAAAGGACATTAAAAGAATGAATGTCCCAACGGGGAAAGTCCCAGAAACCCAGCCTATACACACAAGAACCATGCAAAAAAGAGCTCATAGGCCTAGCAGGAATAGCTTCAGATTGAGTGAGACCAGGCTCACTTCTTGGCCCCCACGAGCCCACAGTCAAAATAAAAGTAGAGGCCCAAACTATGACTTTTATGTGAATTTGGGGGCCACACGGTATGGCATGAATTCCTCTACCTACCTGAGTGCCCTATCCCTCTCCTCAGCTGGGATATACTCTCAAAGCTGGTGGCCCAAATAACCTTTGAGCCAACAGGATGCACCAGCCTCCCATTGGATCCAAATAGAGGCTATCCTGTGCCCAGGCCCAACCAAGCGGCCTGCCCAAATTCAGGACTGCCTTCCCCACTGTATGGGTCAAGGATAACCCCCCTGACTTGCCCACAACCGGGCTCCCATCATTGTAGAGTTAATCCCAGGGGCTCAACCGCAGAGACAGTGGCAATACCCCCTCCGACAAGAGGCAAGGGCGGGCATCCAAGAAAGCCAGCATTCTGGTTGAATGCCAATCACCCTGGAATACCCTGTTCTTGCCAGTCAAGAAGCCGGGAGGAGGGTACCAACCAGTTCAAGACCTCAGAGCTATCAACAAAGTGACTGTCTCCTTGCACCAAGTGGTCCCGAACCCGTACACCCTCCTCAACCAGATCCCAGGCTCTGCCAGATGGTTTACCTGCCTAGATTTAAAGGATGCCTTCTTCTGCCTCCACTTGCCCCCCAGAGCCAACCCTTGTTTGCCTTTGAATGGACTGAACCAGACACAGGGCGACAGATGCAACTGACTCAGACGTGCTTCCCACAGGGGTTTAAAAACTCACCTACCCCCTTTTGGGAGGCACTGGCCGGAGACCTCGCCAGCTTTCCAAGGGAAAACTGCACCCTTCTCCAGTATGTGAATGACCTCTTCCTCGCCAACAATACCTGGGAGAATTGCACAGAGGGCACAAGAGCCCTCCTCCAACTCCTGTCAGACTCAGGGTATCAGGTCTCATGGAAAGAGAGCACTAGGGCCAGAGAGAAAGAAGGTCATCACCTCCCTACTCCAGCCCCAAACTAAGAGGGGGCTATGAGAATTCCTGGGGGTTGTGGGATTCTGCCAAATCTGTATTCCCAGATTCTCAGCAATAGCAAGACCCCTCTATGATCTCTTGGTAGGGCCGGAATGAGAACACCCTGTCTGGACTGAAGAGGCCAAAGCCACCTTCCTAGAGATAAAGGCGACCTTGGGGCAGGCATCAGCCCTTGGCCTGCGGGATATAGAAAAGCCTTTTAATCTCTTCGGGCATGAGAAAGTCACCCTCGGGGTTCTCACACAGACCGTTGGCCCTTGGCAATGGCCAAAAGAGGCCAGTAGCAGCAGGATGGCCACCATGCCTTAGGGCACAATCAGAGTTTGGCCACAGTTCTGCTCATTAAGGAGGTAGATAAACTCACCTCCTGGGACAAGAGGTCACCTCTTGGGACAAAAAAAATAAATGTTAAGGTTCCCCATGGTGTTGCGTCTCTCATGCCTCCAACTCTTGGCTAGCACAATACCAGGGGCTTCTCTGCAAGAATCCACGGGTCACTCTTAAAAACAGTGCGGACGCTGAACCCCGCAGCTTTCCTACCTTCTGAGGAAGGGAATGTCCATTGCACACCAGGAACTCAAGGTTTCTCTCCTTTTGAACTAATATATGGGAGGCCTCCTCCATGTCTAGGGAGCTTCCCAGAAAGGAAATAAGAGAACAACTTCAAGGTTTAGGGGCCACCCTAAATGAGTTACAACAATACCATAGAGAGGGCATCAGTCTCTTTAGGATCCCCTGTCCAGCACTTCTCACCAGGGAACTCAGTCTAGGTCAAAGACTGGAAAAAAGACCCTCTCAAACCACGGTGGACTGGGCTTCATACCATTATTCTGGCCACCCCTACTGCCCTCAAGGTCACAGGTCACTCCATGGGTCCACCGCTCCAGAGTCAAGAGGGCCAGTCCTCAGGAGCCCCAGACTTGGAAGACTGACCCAAGTCCGATCTTTAGCCCTGTTCCAGCCACACCCCGGAAGCTGACTGGTCTCCGCACGGCAGAAGCTTGAGAAATTGCCGGTCTGATAAAATAGACTGTCCTTACTCCTTGCCATGGTATTGGCAGAAGTTGCCCCAGAAAGCTGGGGAAATAGCAAGAGGTCCTGTTCACACTCACCTTCCTCTTACGGATAGGATGTTTTGTTAGCATTGATTGCCTCTAATCTGGGCCCCATTTGTAAGAGCAGGGCACTTTCAGTGGAAGAATCTGGGCGGGGGAGGGAAGTTAAAAGCTTAAATGTGGTGTAACCTCTTTAGGTCTGCTGGTTTGCCTGCCAGTAAGGAGGTTGCCAATGCCATTTTGGGGAAGTGTTTGTACTAAAGTATGCCTCAAGCTTCAGGAAAAAGAGATTAAATGATTCTCAGGATAAAAGTTGGTGCTTGGATTAACCTTCAGCCCTGAGGCCCAGGCTAAATGAGAGGTGTTACTACCCATCCTCCTAGGGGCAGGAATAGCCACAGGGACAGGGACAGGCGTAGGAGACATAGGCTAGTGTCCCTGCAGAGCCCCCCCCCAAAAAAAAGTTCCCTGGCAGGAGTTGCCCTCCAGAACAGATGGGCACTTGACCTCCTCACTGCCAAGAAAAGGGGCACCTGCATCTTCCTTGGAGAAGAATGCTGTTACTTTATAAACCAGTCAGTAATAGTTACAACCAAAGTCAGGGAACTGAGAGACAGAACCAGCCCATAAGTGAAGGTGATGCCCTCTAATACAGCCTAGATCTGTTAAAAGGGGCATCAAAGGGGGGAATGATAGGGGAAAATCTGTTACAAGGTGGCCAACAGGACTGATAATGGGAATTCCAGTCCCTGACCGAAGACTCCCCTTCCGAGTTTTTCTTCCCGC
This sequence comes from Felis catus, assembly GCF_018350175.1. Taxonomy (NCBI): domain Eukaryota; kingdom Metazoa; phylum Chordata; class Mammalia; order Carnivora; family Felidae; genus Felis; species Felis catus. The sequence goes on along the minus strand of NC_058374.1, from coordinate 65,172,234 downwards.
CCGGCTTGCCGTGCTCAAACAGACTACAAATTGTCCCCACTGTTTATGCTCCAGACTCAGAATGATCTCCTGAGCCCACTGGTGTAAAATAAACCTCCTGCCTTCCAAGATAGTGCCACTTGGTTCTTCTGCCAGTTGATTCAGACCAGTTTCCGTAACAATAGAAACTATCCAAGTGAATTACTGAGAGGGGAAAAAAGACTGAAAAAATGGAATAGATGTAATGTGTCAATTATACTTCCATTTAAAAAAAATTGGAACAGCATATCAGCTGCAGGATGACTTCAACCAGCGTAACATACATATAATTGAAGTTTCTAAAGGACCAGAGTAGACAAATTATTTAAGTAATGACTAAGATTTTTCCAAATGTGGTGAAAATGTAAGGCCATTCATCCAAAAAGTTCAACAAAGCCCCCAAACAAGAAACATGAAGCAAACTATACCAAGGTACCATATAATGCTTAATAAATAAAATTGTAATTCTGAAACTCCCTATCCCTTTTTCTGCTGTATTTTCTTTATAGGTCTTATCATTCCTTAACATCACATTTATTTATTTATTTATTTATTTATTTATCTATTTATTTATATAGTTTTGGATTAGTGTCTTTTTTATCTCCTAGAAAAATGAGCTTTGTAATAGCAAGAATTTATCTTGTTTATTACAATAAATCCAATATGTAAAACTATGCCTAATATACAGTAAACAGGCAAAAAGTAAACGTCAAATATTTATTCAGAGAAATTATTCTGAGTTTATAAATTTTTATGAGTTTAATTATTTTTGACCCAATTACTATATTACTATATCATACTTAAGGAGATAGAGTTTAGTTTTAGAAATAAAAACATTCCAGACAGTGCTATTGAACTGACCAAATTATCTCCAATTTATTATTCATTTTAAACCAAAATATACTGAATATCTAACCCAATTGTATTCAGTATAATCTTGTTTCTTTACAATATTCTATTGAAACTTCCCATACTCACATTAATCCCTGCCTTCCTTTTTCCTCACCTTTACTCCGAATTTGGCCCCTTCTCTCTCTCTCTCTCTCTCTCTCTCTCTCTCTCTCTCTCTCTCTCTCTATATATATATATATATATATATATATATATATATATATATTTACATTCAGACACCATCTTGGTACAAACAAAAACACATTGAAGAATACCAGAATATACCACTCAAAATATACCTCTGACATATGGATTACTTTGAGCTAAAGGCTATTGAGAATCAGCAAATTCAGGAAAAATTCTCTACCTCCCCCTAATGAGCTAAAAATAGAGTATAAATTTCCTCTTTTATAAAGGAAATTTACACTTGTAAAGATGTCTCTGTACCAGGAAGAGAGCTGCTCCTACTGACAATTCTTAAGGCCTGAGAGACTCATCTGCATAACAAGACAACTCTTATTTACCATACATTTCCTTCTCTCCCCCTCCCACCCACAAGCCCAAACTTCTTTTCCTTTGTTTAGCTAAAAATGATATGTTAAGTCTCAAACATCTAATCTTATCCTGGAGCCATATTTTATTTTGTAAACACCTGTGCAAACACAATGGAATAATAACTGTTTTCTCTTGTTCTTCTGTCTTTTATCACATCGATTCAAGACCCCCAGTCCTTGAACGTAGGATGGTAAAGATTTTACCACCCATACTACATCCAGACACACCTATGTACATGCAAGCACACACATACATATACAAACCCCAGTCAAATAGAAACAAATATATATAAGCAAACATACACAAACACAGGTGAACATACACAGACTTACACAAAGACACATATATACACAATAAAATCCTTATAAACAGACTTAAAAAAACTTTTAATCTATACAAAATGGCTACACATTATATTCTCTCTCAGCGATTCATTACTTGCTTTAAGAGATTTTATGTAAAGAAACTGGATTAAATTTGCTTAACATAGTACTTTCCAAAATTATTTGAACACATAACTTTCTCACACTGCTATGAGCATCTTAAGGAACAGTCTTCTGTAGGACACTGGCTTGGGAAATACTGAGCAGATCATCCCATGAAGTAGATATGTCAGATTATTTTAGCCCAGAGAGTATCCATGTCACTTGGGGAGATTTCTCAAAATTCAGAATTACAGAATCCATCCCAGATGTATTAAATTGAATCTATGCTCTAATCCACTCTGTGTTGATCTACCATTACCATTTCAGAGGACGGTCTACTTCTCTTGTTGCCAATTTCTAGCTGGCACCGTGCTATTAATCCCATATACATTTAAAACTCTCTGGAGTTCCTTTCTTTAATTTTTTTTTAATGTTTATTTATTTTTGATAGAGAAAAAAGAGAGAGAAAGAGCAAGTGGGGAAAAGGTAGAGAGAGCAACAGAATCTGAAGCATGCTCCAGGCGCTGGGCTGTCAGCACAGAGCCCGAAGCAGGGCTTGAACTCACAGACCACAAGATCATGACCTGAGCCAAAGTTGGACACTTAACCAATGAGCCACCCAGGTACCCCATCTCTGAAATTCCTTTCATGTGATGCCCAACTATCTGGTACTGAGATCAGATGTCACCATTCCTCTGAAGCTTTCACTGGCCTGTCCAGGTCGTCAATCTGATTCCCCTTTTCCAGGAAGTGGTGTCATTTTACCTTGTAATTTTTTTTTCTATCTCTCTGCCTGCTATCCTTCATCATAATTATTTGTTTACATGTTCCTTTTATCAGACTACTATTCTTTGCAGATAAGCCCTCAAGTTTACATCTTTATATTCCTACTGACTTTCAGTGTGTTTAACAAAATATTCAATAATTTTGTTGGTGGTGGTTTGGGTTTATTTAAACTAAAGTGAATTAAAATCTACTCATTTTATTCTATTTTGGTATAGTTCTCAGTTCTCAGTTATTTACACATAATATCCACACATATGGAGTCCTTTATGTAGCAAATAACCCACTTAATATATATTTGTCCCAGATCATCAGCCTATATTAGGGACACATTGTTACTGGCTCAGCCTACACAATTATGTCAAAATGTATACCAGGATATGACCAAAAAGATACTGTTGACTAAGATGTCCATAGTAAGTAAGCATTTAGGACAGTAGTGTTCGTATTTGAACCAGGTCCTAGACTCCCAGCTCATTGATCTGCCAATGGCTACCACCTCCTGACTGAGATGTGTTAGCCATTAGAGTTGAGAAGAGTCCAGGTACCAAAAAGGTAGCAACAAAGATTAAAATAATAATAATAATAATATACAATAATATAAAAATACAACAACAACAATAATAATAACTATCATTTATCAACCACTTACTTTTTGGCAGAATGCTCTACATCTACATATATTAATCTCTCATTAATCCCTACAATAACCTTGTAAGATAGCTATTAGTGTCAGAGAGGAAGAATTTGCCTTTCAAGGTTTTTCAAGTTGGAAGAATCACATTGGCATGAGGCAGAATAACAGAAGGAAATCAAATTTAATAGCACACATATGGGGAATCCTCACAGACATGGAAATTCCAAAGATAAGCAACATAATGCTTATGTCAGCTCATGCTTATGAGAGGTCAGAGGATACAAAGGAGAGAGAGACCATTAGCAGGAAAGTAAAAGGAGATATTTGGAAAACAAAGCTTGCCCTATTACTTAGATAAGTCTCTCAGGTAAAGAGGAACCTCTGTTGATATTTTTCTTCCTGATACAAGCAGGCAGTTGAAGGGGAGAAAAAGAGCTTTTCCTAAATCTGCTGGGTATTGATAGCTTTCAGCTTAAAATAACATTCGTGCCAAAATGGCCCATCTTGGGGCAGCCTGCTCTTGGCCTCTACATTAGCTTCCTCTTTCTACAAATAAGAAAATCAAAGCCTAAAGAGTGTTATGGACTGGGGTTTGCATTCCCCAAATTTCATATGTTAAAGCCCTAATCTGAAATGTGAAGGTATTTGGAGGTAGGGTATTTGCGTGTGAAAGGTAATTAAATTTGGGTGAGCTCATGAGAGTGGGGCCCACATGATGGGATTACTACCCATGTAAGAAGATTCCTTAAAATGCATCCTCCTGGCCTCTGACTTTCTTTACCCTTATCACATATGCTAAATTTTGACAAGGAGCACTGTCCTTCATGGAACATTTAATAAGTATTTGTTGTGATGTTCCATTCTGTTTTCTCTCAACCCCCAATAATTATTCTTCCTCCAGCTGTACTATTTTACACTTTGCTTAACAAACAACCTGCCTGAATTGATTCAGCTTTAGAACTTTCTCCCATCTAGCTACACTGCCCTCGTGGACAGGGCTTCTATCAGGATACTTTAGGATGCTTTCAGATACAGGTACCACCACCACCACCAACAACAACAACAAAACTGATTAAAGGAGGCTTAAACCAAAAATATATAACTCAAGGTTAACAAAAAGTCTAGGTATAAGCGGATCCAAGCAGTTTAGTGGCTCAAAGTTGTCAGCCCTCCAGGTTAGAATCCATGAGAGTCTCTTTGCTTTTATCTTATGGTCACAAGGTGGCTACCATAGTTCTGATTAGTACTTCCTCCCAATAGCATGTACTGAGCAAAATAGACAAGGGTCAAAAAACACCCTTCCACCAAGTTGTCTCTCTGTTATCAAAGAAGAAAATGCTTCTCATATATTTTCAGATGGATTCCCTTATATTCCATTGTCATAACTAGAACTAAGCCCATTTTCCCACTGGCAAAGAAGAGTGAAATTAATGCGATCGGTTTAGTCAGTTATGGTTTACCCTCCCCTGAGCCCGTTGCTACCTGTCCAATACCTCAAAAAAAAAGAAAGACTCAATTAGCAAGTAGGAAGAGAAGCAACAATTGTCAGGTAGATAAACAGTTGCATTGGCCACAAAGCTACCCAAGTCTCCAGGAGCAGGAACCAGCAGCATGGCAGCCAGAGTCATATCTGCCTCACTTTCTATCCATCACTTCATCAAGCAGAGTACGCTAATATTTTGAGTGGATGAAAGGCTTAGGGATGACTTGAAGAGGACAGCAAAAAACAAGAACAATATTTTTACTGCCTGTATAGTGTGTGTGTGTGTGTGTGTGTGTGTGTGTGTGTGTGTGTGTGTGATAATAGGTATTAGAGTTGGATATAGGAAGCATGAGTCACACTGATTTCTGAAAGAATGAATTTTTAGAAATCAACAAAAACATGTAACATGCAAACATATATAACAATACTTATAACTTTAAAAAGTCATGTATGGAGTATATGGTAGTATATGATGTGATCATTATTTTTAGGAAAAACCTCCTAAGGAAAATGAATTTTCAAAGGGAGTCTGAAGGAAGGAAAAAAACAAAGAAACGAGTGAGAAGAGCACCCAGGGAGGAGACTGCACAAGAATCAGAAATGCCAGTAAAGACTGTGCTTTTACCCCCTTGTTATTTTTTTTCTTAGTGTCATTATTTTCCTCTCCTAGCAATCCCTTTTCATTCTCTGCCAAACTTATTTTATAAATAGTCGCCCCACACTGCTCCACTCCTTACCTCCTAGTAACTGCTCAACTCTGGGCAATTTAGCTTTTACCATCATCACTCTGCTAGGCAAGAATAGAAAGGAAACACTCTTATTACCTAATCTAAACCCATCTCTCCTCTTCCTGCTCATATACCCCCAAGACATGGAACTTTAAGACAGCAATAATATGAGCAGAGGAGCCTTCCCTTGGATGAAAGTAGGTATGAAAGAAATTCTGAGTTTTCCTCCAAAAGCTGTAGATGATCCTTAGTATCTCCCATGCTGTCGGTAATGTTCTTCAACCCCAGTGCCAGTTTTGCTTACCAAAATTAGCCCATTAGCCTTTCACATTTCCTAAATTGAAGTAATTAGGAAAAAAATATTAGCTCAGAAGATTCTTAATGGAAAACAGTCATAAAAATAGGAGAGTAAAAGACACAAGCCCAAAACCAAAGAATATGTAGAGTATTAGTGCTCCAAGAGATTGAGCAAATCCATCAAATTATTAGGTCTCAGTTTTTCCACATTTAAAACTAGAAGGGAGAAAGGGAGTTAAAAGATCTCTAGAGAAATTTTTAGCCCAAAGGTTTATAATTTTATCAAAGTTCTGTCTCAATAAGTCACCAATAATCCTTTTAATTGTTACATCCAGTAGTCTTTGATCTTTTCTGATTTTGTTTTGCCTCTGCAGCATTTGGCACTTTTCACATTTTCTTCTTTCCTTTGATGTAAATGAAAGGTTGTGATTTCTTTAAGAACTGGCAGCACTTAAGACCGCTGCAAATGGTTATGTAGGATGGGTATTGCCCAACCTATTACATGCAAAGGACATTATTACAATCAAGGACATTACATCTATGCATGTATTATAAAACTTTTCCACTGATGACAGTAAATAATCTTGTCCAAAAAAATACCACTGTATTATGACATTTTTTTTAAAAAGGTAACTTTTCTAATTTATGCAAAGGGTCTCATAGGCTGGCAGTATACTGGCAGCAAGGTCTGTGTTGATAGAACAGAATGAGTTCAGTCTTAACCCAGTTATTAGAACTTGAGATTTTACTGTCATCTTTGACTATTTCCTTTCCTCGACAAATGGCCAACGTAATATTCAAGTAATTCAACTTAATTATAATTCAACTAATTCAATATAATTCAACTTTTTTTTTTTGAGCATTCACTCTTTTTAAATTAAAAAGAAAAAGGCATAGTAGTATTTCAGAGAAGTCAATCCTATTAATTCTACCCTCCTCCACGATTCTCCAACCACAGTATTTGTCATTCTCCCTACCTTTGGTCTCATCCTTCACTGATATATCTTCTATACCACTACCAGTGATATCTCCCCAAGACACAGACCCAATCATCTCTTTTGTTTTCTTGACAACATGCACTTATTGATGAAGAAAATGTAAGAGTCATCCATGTTCTGGCCCCAGTCTACTCTTCCAGCTTTATTTCATGCTTAGTGGGTCCTTAATACATCTTCACTTGGGCCGGGGCGGGGGCAGGGGGGGGGAGGGGGGGAGAGCAGGAAGGAAGTATAGAATGCCTTGGCAAAATCACAATCATTATTGACTAAAATGTAAATGTTTATACTACATCTGTGGCCTAAATAGACAGTTTTGCCCAATCCATTTTAACATCTGATTGGGTGAAATAAAAGCGAAAATTCAGTCCTCTTATTTGGAGCCTTTAGATAATTTCACAGGGATTTATAAAGTTCCCAGCATTTCAATCTAGGGACACTCTCTGTTTAAGGCAAAGCAAACTATTCTTCCTCATTTTGGAATTGTTTATTACTCAGAGGCTACAGAAAAATACTCATTAATCCCTATACGAATGTGAAACGCAGAGGGATGCGTCATCACTGAGTCATTCAAAATTTTCGAACATTTAGCTCAAAAATAGATGATAACTCATGCAAGTTCTCTCCCTGTTTATTATTTCTGATCATTAAATTGTCTATGGCAACAAGTCTGTGACCCACCATATCAGCTGACAGCTGATTTTTAAAATAAATTTTCCTTCTGCCAATTTTCTAAATATATCAGCTCTCTTAAAATGAGTAAGCGTCAAGGAGCTAACCTGAAGACCCAGTTTTTGCCCCTACTAAGAAGGTAGCTAAATGTAGAATTTGAAAATGAAACACATTCCCTTTTATTTTCAGAATTTAAAAGCATAGGACATAATGAATAGCAAATAAGGAAAATGACATCTGAGAGACACAGAAAGAAAAGTAAAAAGCATTTTCCCATGATCGGTGACTTTAGTCTGTAGTTCTCAGCTTCACATGGGTGGCCTGGGAGTAGTGGCTCATCTAGTTGCACACGGATGGTCTTCAACCACATCAGTTGGTTTCACATTCAAAATGATGGTTCTGGGACCAAGAATAATCCCATTTTTTTTCTATGTTTTATTTATAATTAGGTGTTCTTCTTCCACCGGTCTTTTGAAGCAACACAATCCGAGTAACTAAATACACTTACCTCGTCCACATGCCAATTAATTGCCTAACTTCCTCTTCTTTGTTATTTGGGTGTGTCTCACTCTGCTTAGCAAATGCATTTCTTTAAACTGCGTATGTCAAATTCTGATAAACTCATAGTATAAATATACTGGCGATGTTACTGTTTAAAGGAAATGTTTGGTGAATGCTACTAAATGGTAAAAATCCTGAGAGCCACCTCTGAATTTCTCTACTATAAACTCTGGTTCCCACTTACTTTGTTGTAAAAAGTGGGATTAGATCAATAAACATTTTTGGTCTTTGGAGAAAAAAAGCTTTCCAAATCTACTTTTAGTTTGTTGGTTGTTTTTAGTCAAGACATTTTGAATGTTGTTATCCTTTGCATACTTAAGTGTCAGCTCACCACTGATGTTATGAAAGGAGCTTTGACCTTCATCTTAGTCTCATAAGTTGACTTGGCATGTGCCCAAAGTATTCTTAGTCAAGTTGATAGTGGCTCCTCATCTATGAGTCACATTGTTTTAAATACACTAATAATTTCATCAGTATGATCATAGTTTCTGCATGGAGGGTTTAGTTTAGGCTTTCTTTCCCTTCACTGAAACCACCTGGTTCGAGGAACAACTAAACAAAGGTGTATATATTGGATAACACTCCAAGGATCACATGTCAGGGTTGGATTTTGTTTGTTGTTTTTTCATTCTCTCAGCATTTCTGGCAAGTGAGGTGTGCAGAAACCAAAGAATACATTCCCTAACTGATGAGGTGGGGGAAGGCAGTAAGAAAATGACTACCTAGTTTAAGGTAATTCACTTAAAAATCCCAAAATTAAAAATCCCAAATTAAAAGGAAGATACCCTCTAACAACCACTTGATGTCACTGCTGTAGCTCATCTCCAGCTTCTCCGGAAGAGAGTGCAAGTTGGCTCCTTCCTAAGTGACCAGAAAAGAAAAAAGGAGACAAATAGAGTTTTAGTCTTTTTTTTAAAGCTAATGATTGTTTTAGTTTTAAGTTGGGTTATCCCACCGTGCTTCTTTTTCTTGTTCTGAAGAGAAAAGGAAAGTCTGAGCAGCTCCTACTGGACAAAGACAAATATTTCATTGCCATGTCTACAGTTCTCAAATTAGCTGCGTTATCAGAACTCATCTGGGGATCTTTGTGAAAACACAGCTCACTGGACTCTACCCAGGAACTGTGGAATCCAAATCTCTGGAGTAGGGCATAGGCATTTACGTTTGTATTAAGTCTTTCAAAGTGATTCTGAGTATCAGTAAGGTTTGGAAATCTCCATTTCACTTTGCATTACGTTTTTCCTAATTTATAATGTTAGGGAATGTAAGCTGACCTGGTTTTCTAGGCAACTAAAGAATTTTACATTTTCACATCCTCATTTGTCACTCAGAATGAACTTTTGGGATGCATCCTCTCCTTCATGCAAACCTTCTTTCTTTCATCTCTTTCCCTCATTTCTCCTCTTTATTTTTCTCTTCCTTAAGTATTACACAGTATACATTCTCTTAATTGCAACAATTATATAATTTGCTTTACTTACATATCTATTTTTCAACTGAAGGAAAGCTGAACTAAGTCCTCCCTTTGTTGTTTGGCCCTCCCTTTTATGACAAGGACTATACTAGTTCCAGCATTATTCCTAACAATAAAAACAAACTCCCTTGCTAAATTTACACATTATTAATGTTACATGCATTTTTTAGAAAAATAACTCCCTTACCTGGCCAGTTATATGCCAGATTCCATGTAAGACATTTCACACACATTTGTGCATTCTCTCATAAAACCCTATGTGACTAATACCATTAATGAATCTTTACAAATGAAGAAGTTGAAGCCAGAATTTTGCCTCCTCCACCCCCCCCCCCCTTAATCTTAAAGTGGGAAATTCTAATGCAAATTCTTTGGTTTTTGCTCTCTCTTAGATACTGCTTTGTCTTATCAGAAATACGATCACAGTGCTACTGACCAATTTATTAAGTACTCAGTGTGCCAACTTCAAGGAAAATCAGACTATAAGCTAAAGGTAAAGATCCCTACATAATCACATACTATGTAATCTTCTTGATGAGTCATGTCATTTCTGGTTACTAGGAAAGAAGACTCAATAACAATCCCCAGAACTGTGAGCCAACTGCAGTGTGACTGACAATCCAACACGTTTAGGACATTACCTAAAATTTTGCAGACTGAGGGACAGAAAATTCCATACTTTGAACAAAGAACCCAATTAGTGGCCCTGCCTTTAGCTGATAAATTGAAGATTGTGATGTCTTCCTGTGTTTTTTCAACAACTCCGTGCATTTCAGCTCTTCTGCAGAACTCCTCAACAATCTCAAGTGTTTTGTTTGCTTTTAGACTTCAAAGGAGATTTGAGACTGAAAACACACTTACCCAACCAATCATTTATGTAAGAAATACTGATTCAATTTTAGCATACTGCCTAATTCTGCCTTTTTCCTGACATAACAACTGGGAAGAATATCAAAGCAAAAATTGCATTGCTGAGCCTGAGAAGAGCCAAAACAATGATTATACTAGCACCAGATACTTAAAACACTGCCAAAAGAAAGAAAACAGGTATTATTCATTTTGCTAACTTGACTAAAATTGAAACAGAAATTCTGAATCTATGCTGTGTACCAGGTCCGGTATCTGGTGATTATCCAGCTGTGATTTTTTTTTTTTTAAATTAAAGTGAAATTCACATCACATAAAATTAACCAATTTAAAGTGAACAATTCAGCGGCATAAATTACATTCACAATGTTGTACGACCACTGCTTCTAACAGTGTTAGTTTCAACATTTTTTTTTTTTTAGTTTCAACCTTTTTATCATTCCAAAAGGAAGCCTGATACTCATGAAACAGTTACTCCTCTCTCCCCCAGCCCCTGGCAACCACCAGTCTGCTTTCTGCCTCTATGAATTTATGTATTCCTGATATTTCATATAAATGGAATCATAAAGGAGCACCTGAGTGGCTCAGTCGGTTGAGTGTCCAACTCTTGATGTCAGCCCAGGTCTTGATCTCAGGAGTTGTGAATTCAAGCCCCACCTTGGGCTCCATGCTGGGAGAGGAGCCTACTTAAAAAATAGTTAATTTGGGGACATCTGGGTGGCTCATTTGGTTAAGCATCCAACTTTGGCTCAGGGCATGGTCTTGCAGTCTGTGAGTTTGAGCCCCACATTGGGCTTTGTGCTGACAGCTCAGAGCTTGGAGCCTGCTTCAGATTCTGTGTATCCCTCTCCCTTTCTCTCTCTCTCTCTTTCTGCTCCTCTCCCACTCATGCTCTGTCTCTGTCTCTCTCTCTCAAAAATAAACATTAAAAAAAATTTTGATAATTAATTAATTAATGGAATCATACAATATGTGACCTTTTGTGTCTGGCTTCTTTCAGTTAGTATGACTCCAAGGTCCATCCATGTTGTAGCATAAGCATATATCAGTACTTCACTCCACTTTATGGCTGAATAATATTTTATTATATGTATACATCATAATTTGCTTATCATTCATCTGTTGTTGGGCCTTTGGGGTGTTTCCATCTTTTGGCTAATTTGAATAGTGCTGCTATGAAACATGTATACACATGTATTTGAGTAGCAGCGTTTTCTTTTCTTTTTTGAAGTGTAGTTGACACACATTGTTACATTAATGTTACATTAATTTCAGGTGTACAACATAGTGATTCAACTTCTCTATGCATATGCTACGCTCATCACAAGCATAGCTACCATCTGTCGCCATACAACACTATTACAGTACCACTGACTGTATTCCCTGTGCTGTACCTTTTATCCCCATGACTTATTCATTCCATTGAGCAGCAGTTTTAATTCTTTTTGGTACACCTTAAAGTGGATTTGCTGGCTCAGATGGTAATTTTATGTTTAACTTTTTGAAGAACCACTGTGATACTTTTTGTAGCACATTTCTTCTACTGCCATCAGCTCTCATTGAGATAGAAAGTTAGGGAAGAGGTGAGACAATGTCAATACGACCAGAAGTTCTCAGACTTGTTGGTCTCCTTAACTCTTTATACTCTCGAACTTTTTTTTTTTAAGTGGTCTTCAGGCCCACCATGGCCCTGACCAAACCCAAGACCCCAAGATCAAGATCTGAGCCAAGACCAAGAGTCAGACACCCAACCAACTGAGCCCCCACTCTGAAACATTTTTAAAGAACCCAAAAGGCTTTTGATTGTGCTGGCCGTGTCTATCATTATTTATTGTATTAGAAATTAAAACTGACAACTTCTTAAAATAACAGAGCCATTATATATTAGCATAAATAGCATATTTCTTGGTAAGATAACTATTTTCCAAAATGAAAATATTTAGTGACAATAGTGAAATTTTCATACATTTGCAGCTAATGTAAGACAGCTAGATTCTCTGGGTTCTCGGCTGGCTCATTTGATAGAGCATGCAACTCTTGATCTCAGGGTTGTGAGTTCAAGCCCCACATTGGGTGTAGAGATTACTAAAAACAATAATAGTAATAATAGTTTTATTTTTCATTTTGTGCTTTAAAGTAATTTTTTTATTTGAGAGAGTAAGTGCGTGAGCGCACACACATGCATGAACAGGAGAAGGGCAGAGAGAGAGGATCCCAAGCAGACTCCATGCTGTCAGTGCAGAGCCCCACATGGGGCTCAAACCCACAAACTATGAGATCATGACCTGAGCCAGAATCAAGAGTTGGATGCTCAACCAACTGAGCCACCCAGGTGCCCCAATAATATTTTTTTTCAACATTTTTGTTTATTTTTGGGACAGAGAGAGACAGAGCATGAACGGGGGAGGGGCAGAGAGAGAGGGAGACACAGAATTGGAAACAGGCTCCAGGCTCCGAGCCATCAGCCCAGAGCCTGACGCGGGGCTCGAACTCACGGACCGCGAGATTGTGACCTGGCTGAAGTCGGACGCTTAACCGACTGTGCCACCCAGGCGCCCCAATAATATTTTTTTTAAGACAGCTGGATTCTCATACCTGCTTCTACAGTCAATCTGTTGTTTTACTGAAGTATAAGGAAAAAAATCCAGGCTCATATAGATATATAATTGGCAAAGGGTGGAACAGTTTAGTAGCCTTTTGGGATATTTATCAGCATTTTCTTTGATACTACATGAAAACTTAAGTGGTAGAATCTTATAAAGGTTGGTTGTGATGTGGAATCTGAAACTACATTAATGAATTTTTCTCACTGTCTACATTAAAATCCATTTGTCTATTTAGCAATCTGACTAGCTCTTTTACCATGCGTGATTGTAACATAAATGTAGGTTCACTGAATTATGGATCTCTTCTAAATGTTGATAAGTCTGGGTATACAGGAACAAAAAAAATCATATTTTTTAATATCACCATCCATCTCAGAAAAATATGGGAAGCTTTTAAGGTCACAATGGTGACACATTTTTTCAAAGTTCTCATTTTTACTTAAAAGTATGAAGCTTGTCGTTTGCAACGAATACTTGTAGTTGGTGCCCTTAAATTGACAGCCTTCATTTATTTTCAAGAAAATATCTGCCAATTACCCAAATCTGAGTAATCATATTTTGCCAGTCCTTCCTAAAGTGAAAAATGCTATCTCATGAAAAAAGGGACTTGTTACACTCACAACTTAAACAGTTGCACAAACGCTTTTCTCCTAACAGTTCTCAGCAGTTCTCTGTGTGTACTTCCCGTGGGGCTTGAACTCACTATCCTGAGATCAAGAGTTGTATGCTCTACCAGCTGAGCCAGCCAGATGCCCCAGTCATACAGAATTTAAAATTTTTTTTAACATTTATTTACTTTTTTTTTTTTAATGTTTTTTATTTATTTTTGAGACAGAGAATGAGCAGGGTCGGGTCAGAGAGAGAGGGAGACACAGAATCCACAGCAGGCTCCAGGCTCTGACCTGTCAGCACAGAGTCCGACGCGGGGCTTGAACTGACAGACTGTGAGATCATGACCTGAGCGGAAGTCGGACACTTAACCGACTGAGCCACCCAGGCGCCCCATCATTTATTTACTTTTAAGAGACAAAGAACACGAGCTGGGGAAGGGCAGGGAAAGAGGGAGACACAGAATCTGAAGCGGGCTCCAGACTCTGAGTTGTCAGCACAGAGCCTGACGCAGGACTCAAACTCATGAACCGTGAGATCGTGACCTGAGCCCAAGTCAGTCGCTTAACCGACTGAGCCACCCAGGCGCCCCATACAGAATTTTTAAAAGGCATGTACTCAAGGATCAAGATTTAATAGAATTAATAAGTTTTACTCTTCCATTAATGCTATCTGTAAGTGAAACTGGTATTGTCTCCTCTCCTGCAAGTGTGTGGCTGTGGAGACTGCAGTGGGTCCAAGGGTGGTGCAAGACCACTGCCTTGCCATCTGTCTCACCGGCCACTGTTTTCCACAGTCAGGACAAACATCAACATAGCAGAAAAGGCAGAGAAAGTTTCACTCTTGTTATGAAAATGGTTTTACTTTAAAGAACTCTGTACAAGGGTCTCCGGAATCCCTTAGTGTCTGTAGGCTATGCTTTAAAAACCTCTACTCTAGGGGCGCCTGGGTGGCGCAGTCGGTTGGGCGTCTGACTTCAGCCAGGTCACGATCTCGCGGTCCGGGAGTTCGAGCCCCGCGTCAGGCTCTGGGCTGATGGCTCAGAGCCTGGAGCCTGTTTCCGATTCTGTGTCTCCCTCTCTCTCTGCCCCTCCCCCGTTCATGTTCTGTCTCTCTCTGTCCCAAAAATAAATAAAAACGTTGAAAAAAAAATTAAAAAAAAAAAAATTAAAACCTCTACTCTAAACGTATATGCTTGGCCAGAGAAAAGTTATACAGGAATAGCTTTTTAAGGGCAGGGCTGGAAATTTGGAATTCTTAAGCAAATCAGTTGCAAAAGTGTCCCAAGAGTTGTTTCTGTTGAGAGTCTAGGGAGACAGAGAAAAAGAAAGAAACCGTCTTAACCTCCTAAACAACCAAATTGTTAGGGGCCTTTTGAATGGTGCTAAACATCCCTCCTACGTAACAAATTCTCCTACTACCATTGCTTCTTCTGCATCTGGCTGAGAAAACACATGCCCTAGAGCCCCGGAATCACCTTCTGATCCCCATAATACCGAGGACTCCTAGTTTACCAGTTCATCTCCACTCCTCTTTTCCCTTCCAGGCCATTCCAGGGACTATAGATAAAGAGATCAGTATCTCAGATTCATACCTCAGAGAACCATCACGCTCCAAAACTTTCTGTGACTCTCCACTGACCATTGCAGTTTTCTCATGGGGTCTCCAAGGACACTTTTTTTTTTAAATATAAAGTTTATTTATTTTTGAGAGACAGAGAGAGACAAAGTCTGAGGAGGGGAGGGGCAGAGAGAGAGGGAGACACAGAATCCAAAGCAGGCTCCAGGCTCTGAGCTGTCAGCACAGACCCCGACGCAGGGCTTGAACCCACAAACCATGAAATTGTGACCTGAGCCAAAGTCAGATGCTTCACCAGCTGAGCCACCAGGCCCCCTTAGACACTTTTCTTTTTAACAAAATATTTGTACATGGTTAAAGTTTGAGATGTGCTGTTGTATAACGCACAAAATCTACTCCCAACTTAAGGCCTTTGCAGTTTGGACCTCAACTAAATTTCTCACTTTATGGTTCACCGATCCTTTTTACCTGTGGTTTCCAAACCTGGCTGTTCATTAGAATCTCCTTGAAAGCTTTTTCAAGCTTATAGATTCTGATTTAATTGGTTTCCACTGGAGCCTACGAACCAGTATAATTTTTAAAGTTTCCTCCTTGATTCTAATGTTCAACTGGTTTGGAAACACTAGCCAGAATTACTCTAGTCAGGCTACTTTCCTTATCAGGCTTCCAGCCATCACACTTTTCTACCTCCACACTTCTGCTGCCCACCTTCTTAAAAGCCTCTACCACTTTCCACCTAATTCAATCCCACCTACCCTCAAGATCCAGATCAGTGAAGGGGCACCTGGGTGGCTCAGTCACTTAAGCATCTGACTTTGGCTCAGGTCATGATCTTTGGGTTCGTTGGTGGAGCCCCGTGTCAGGCTCTGTGCTGACAGCTCAGAGCCTGGAGCCTGCTTTGGATTCTGTGTCTCCCTCTCTTTCTGCCCCTCCCCTGCTCATGCTTTGTCTCTCTCTCAAAAATAAATAAACATTTAATAGTTTAAAAAAAAAAAAAGATCCAGCACTGTGAATACCCAACCACAATGTCTATACGTATTGCACCACCTGGAAAGCAATCTCTCATGCCTGGGACTTCAGAAGTACTCTTTATCTTTCCAATTTATTTGGCACATCATCCTGTACCACCTCCTTTATTGTTGCTTTGAATAATTTTTGACATGCTATTGTTATTTAACTTTTGACATATTTTTGTTTTATCTCCCTATCTGTGACAGAAGGGCCTCTAGGGCAAGAATGTGCCTTATTCTTTTTGCATACCAAGTTCCTAGCTACTGTCTTACATATTGCTGGCTTTAAAACAATCTGTTGCTTTGATCGCACGTGTGTAAAAATTCTAAAATATGCAAGGGGCATGAGGGAACCCATAAGAGCAGATGAAGTCAGCCTTGCTATGGAAAGAAAACATAAATTGGCCCTTAAAAGGTGGGTAGACATAAACTAGGCAGCCACTGAAAACGAGTGGAAATGAGCACCAACAATTTAGGGTGTGAAAAGAATTTTAGCCTGCCTACTTCAGAATGTTTGTTCTGGAGAGTTCCATACTGTGAGATGAAGTCAGCTTGGTAGGGTGAGGCTGATGAGAAAGATCTTAAATACCAGGATAATTAATGCTGGCTGATCCTTTATGCAACTGATTGTTAATGGGGTCACTTTCCCACTTAAGAACTTTCCTGACAACATCTTTGAAATTTGGTTTATTTAGTCAATAATTGCCTTGTTATTCATGGCTTCAAAGCTTGATGTTTCTGCTGAAATACATAGCATTGAAATATTGGCAAGGCCATTCAAAATGCCCAGCAAATCTTTTTAAACCATTTCCACGGAAGCTCCTGCCACAGTCATAGTAACTTCAGAGGGATTTCCTTTCTTACCTCCTCTTCTGTATCACGGGGCAGTCACTAGGATTCCTAGTTGACTTTGGTTCTATGGCCAGAATATTTCTTCAAAATGTTTCTGCTGTCTGAGCGATGACACTTTAAGCTTAAAAAGAGCAGAACTTGGGGCATCTGCATGGTAGCTCATTTGGTTGAACATCTGACTCTTGTTCCCCACTCAGGTCATGATCTCATGGTTCATGAGTTCAAGCTCCGAGTGGGGCTTCATGCTGATGGCCTGGAGCCTGCTTGGGATTCTCTCTGTTTCCCTCTCTCTCTGTCCCTCCCCTGTTTGTGCGCAGGTGCACGCCCCCGCTCTCTTTCTTTCTCTCAAAATAAATAAACAATTTTTTTTAAAAAGAGCCGAACTGGACAGGTCCTAAATTTGAACTCGTTTACTTCAATTAAGTAGATGATATTAAGGAATTTTAGTTGCCGCAGGACAGCTTGGGCTGTAAAAATGAAACAAGTGACTTCAGAGATGCAGAAGTATGTGTCCTGTCTAGACCTGTCCCTGAAACCATGAAAATCCAGAGCGCTCCAAAAGGCCTTTGCCCTTTATAAGATTGCCACATGATCCCTAAGTGAAAGGGGGTGGTTCTGGGAGATATGCAGTAAGCTCTGGGTTTCAGGTTCCAGGATAACAACAAATTGTGAAAACGGATCATTGCTTAACCTTACCTTCAGTTAACACATCATTATTCAAAGCCTTAAGTTTAAAAAAAAAAATGAAATCAAATTAATAAATCAGAATCCCATCTTTTATTATAAACCTTTTTTTCCAGAAAGACACACAAAAAATTTGTCCCCACATTTAAACTCTATTAAACAAGAGAGAAGAACTAAAATTAAAATGTATTTCTATTATGCATTTATTTAACAAATCCTGGGAGCTTACTATATGTATGGATTCTCAGTAGTACAGATGAATTGGTGAACAAAAAGTATCTGCTTGCAGGAATCTTAAATTCTAGTAGGGAAATAACACATATGAACATAGGTATCTCTGTAAAGACGACAACTATCAGGACAAATAAGTGCTTTGTAGAGAGTGACAAGGTAGCCGTTTCACACTGTTTGGCCAGGGTAATGCTTTCTTTTTATTTTTTTAAGTAAGCCCTACACCCAATGTAGGGCTCAAACACGTGGCCTCAAGATCAAGGGTCTCATGCTCCACCAGCTGAGCCAGCCAGGTGCCCCAGGGAAATTCTTTTTGAGGAGGAGATATTTTAACACATCTGAATGACAGGAAGAAATCCATCTCATGAAGATTTGGGGAAAGCATCTTCCAGGAAGAGAAAGAATTAATGCACAGGTGAAATTCAGCAAAATATGAAAAAGGACACTAGCCCCATGAGCCAAGCCTTGCCCACACAATTTTTAACTTGAGACTGCAGACCTAATAAAATAGAACAGAATATAACTGGTATGGCCTGAATGTTTGTGTCCCCCTCCCCCCAAATTTATATGTGAAACCTAAAACCCAATGTGATAGTATTAGGAGGTGGGGTGTTTGAGAGGTGGTTGGGTCATGAGGATGGAGCCCTCATGAATTGGAGTAGCACTTTTATAAAGAAGACCCCACAGAGATCTCTTCCCCATCTTCCCCATCCCCATTCTCCAGTAAAAAGATGCCTTCTGTGACCTGGCAAGTGAATTCTCACCAGACACCGAATCTGCTGGTATCTTGATCTCGGACTTCTAGCCCCCAGAAGTATGAGAAATAAATGTTTGTTACCATTAAGCCACACTTTGTGTGGTATTTTATATAGCAGCTTGCACCAAGACAATAATGGAATAGCAATGTAAAATAATGGGGTTGGAATAATAATTGTCTGTCCCTTCTCACTCATACTCTCTCTTGGCGATTGCTGTTCTTTTGGACGATAGCAACTATATTCCAAGTGAATAGCACACATTTCTTCTTAATATTGTAAAGGTGTTATGTATTTTTCTCTCATCATTATTATAATCACTTTTGAGATTTTTAAAGTTATTAATGAGTGTACTCTGAATAAAATCCAAGATGATGATCATTTAAGCACCAGTGACATCACTGAGATGGTGAACACACTGGAACTCTATCCACTGTTGAACCAGGAGAGGGCCAGCAGGGAATGTTTCACATCCAATGAAATATGTCTGGATTAACTGCACTTGATTTCTAAAGATATCCAGGTTTTCTCTGAATAGAGTTTAAACTCCACTGATAAAACAGGCAGAGAGCTACATGGATCCTCTAATCTTAAGTAAATTAAGATTGATTTCCTTTGGCTTTGCTTCCCTGGCCATCAAAAAATAATAACAGTCCTGCTAACCTCTGAGAGATATGCCAGTTATTGATAATGGTAAATAATAACAGCAGCTGCCACGTATTGAGCACTAAGGGTGTTAGATGGTTTACAAAGATAGCCACAGCATCTCCTCCCATCCCTGCATGCACACCCCTTGTAATACAACTTTGTAGTCTCTCCCTTAAGAGGTGTCATCTCTTTCCCCCCTCCTTGAATCTGGGCTGGTTTTGTAACTTGCTTTAACCAATAGAATGTGGTCAAAACAACACTGAGCAAGTGCCGGAGCCTAAGCTTAAAAAGCCCTATTGCTTCTGCTCCTACTGTCTTAGAATGCTACTCAAGACTACCCTGTAAAGAAGCCTAACTACTAGTATCCAAAATCTATAAAGAGCTCACCAAACTCCACACCGAAAAAACAAATAATCCAGTGAAGAAATGGGCAGAAAACATGAATAGACACTTCTCTAAAGAAGACATCCAGATGGCCAACAGGCACATGAAAAGATGCTCAACATTGCTCCTCATCAGGGAAATACAAATCAAAACCACACTCAGATATCACCTCATGCCAGTCAGAGTGGCCAAAATGAACAAATCAGGAGACTATAGATGCTGGAGAGGATGTGGAGAAACGGGAACCCTCTGCCACTGTTGGTGGGAATGCAAACTGGTAAAGCCACTCTGGAAAACAGTGTGGAGGTTCCTCAAAAAATTAAAAATAGAACTACCCTATGACCCAGCAGTAGCACTGCTAGGAATTTACCCAAGGGATACAGGAGTGCTGATGCATAGGGGCACTTGTACCCCAATGTTTATAGCAGCACTCTCAACAATAGCCAAATTATGGAAAGAGCCTAAATGTCCATCAACTGATGAATGGATAAAGAAATTGTGGTTTATATACACAATGGAGTACTACGTGGCAATGAGAAAGAATGAAATATGGCCTTTTGTAGCAACGTGGATGGAACTGGAGAGTGTGATGCTAAGTGAAATAAGCCATACAGAGAAAGACAGGTACCATATGTTTTCACTCTTATGTGGATCCTGAGAAACTTAACAGAAACCCATGGGGGAGGGGAAGGAAAAAAAAAAAAAAGAGGTTAGAGTGGGAGAGAACCAAAGCATAAGACCCTTAAAAACTGAGAACAAACTGAGGGTTGATGGGGGGTGGGAGGGAGGGGAGGGTGGGTGATGGGTATTGAGGAGGGCACCTTTTGGGATGAGCACTGGGTGTTGTATGGAAACCAATTTGACAATAAATTTCATATGTTGAAAAAAATAAAAAATAAAAAATAAAATTCATAGGCATAAAAAATAAAATTCATAGGCATAAAAAGAAAAACTGAGAACAAACTGAGAGTTGATGGGGGGTGGGAGGGTGGGTGATGGGCATTGAAGAGGGCATCTTTTAGGATGAGCACTGGGTGTTGTATGGAAACCAATTTGACAATCAATTTCATATATTAAAAAAAAAAGAAGCCTAACTAACCTACTAGAAGATGAGAGACCATATGGAAAGAGGCTCAACCATCCTAACTGTTCCAGCCATACTAGGTGAGTTCCTGGACCTATGAGTATGGCTGTCTTAGACTACTGTACAGCCCCTGCCAAGCCACCAGTTGCCCTCAGCCCCATGAGTGAACTCAGGCCGAACCCACAGAACTGTTGAGTCAACCACCAGATGATGAGAAAGAAATCATTGCATGTTTAAACTCTTAAATGTTGGGATAGGTTTTTGTTGTTGTTTTTGTTTTTCAAGAATCAATAACTGAACTAGGTGTGGACTAGGAGATCTAAGTGTTTTATATTTAGTATCTAAGTGAATCTTCTTAACAGCCCTTAGAGGCCAATACTATTAATGATGCAACATGACAAATAAAGGACTTGAAACTCAATGAATTTAAGTAACTTTCCTAAAGCCGCATAGCAAAGCAACAAATCAAACCCAGCTCTCTCTGGACTCCAACACACATTTACATCCCTCTGCCATTCTATGAGGATGCTTTAAAATATCATCCTATGAGGATGTTTATGAAAGATGGGACTTTTTAAAATCCAAGCCAGATTATTAATATTATTTTTTTGATGTAGAATGTAATACTTCCATTTTTAGAATTTCAAGGAAATAATAGTATGTATGGAAAAAGAACACAAATTAAAAATGAAGATAATTTATTCATGAATGAAAATACACATATATCAATATCTTGTATCCAAATAATTGCCAAACAATTCAAAAGTATATAATGAAGTAATTTAAAAAATTTAAATAATTCATGACACTGTGATGCTAGATCCTTTACAAAGTTGTAGAAAACCATTTTTTTCCTGAATTTCTATGATACCTTCATAAGGTTAAAGATTATTAAACATTGTTCCCTCTTAAGCATTCAAATCACACTGAGATTTTGTTTCAGGCCAGGCCACCTCCTTCAGGGTGTACCTGGGCCCACTCAGAAGCAAACTAATTGATCAAAATGCCTATAGGTAAGAGGTTATACTCAATAAAGTATTTATTGAGCACCTACTAGTTATCTCATTGCTAGGCTCTATGGCAGAGACAAAGTGAGGAACATGGTCTCTTATGAAACCAAGAATATATGGTGGAAATCAATCAAGTTGTTCCCTCCCTTCCACCTCTGTGGCCATCAGATGAAAGTTCTGACAGCCATTTATGGAGCAGCTGTGATCATCTACCCAGAAGGTAGTGAGCTCATACATGCCCATTAGTCATGATTAAAGTAACTGTCTTTTCTTTTTTTTTTTTTTTTTTTTTTTTTTAGTAAACTCTATGTCCAATGTGGGGCTCAAGCCCTCAGATCAAGAGTCTTATGTTTTACTGACTAAGCCAGCTGGTGGCCCCTAAAGGAACTGTCTCAGAAGCCTCAGTAACTTTGAAGAAATTGCTCGTTGCCAGCCCTCATGGTTGCCCACTGGGTTTCTACTTCCCACATCACATTTGAGGTCTTTTAAAAAGAATAATTTTCAGACCTACATACTGACAATGTATCCAGAATAGCAGACAAAATGGACATCTGTATTAAAGATAAACACCTTTACCCTCATTTCCATTGAAAGTCCCCATCAGAGAGTGATGTTCAGCACCTACATGTTCAGAGCTTCCTTTTCCACTCCTAATTCAGTTTCATTGTATGTGGCTAATGATAAAACTGTTACCCATTGCCTTGGCAACATATCCATGTGCTAAAAGGAGAAATAAAACCTGAGATTTAAAATTTTCTGCCAGGTCTCTTACACTAATTTAGGAAATATTTTTAAAAGAAATAGATATTAATAGCCTACAAATAGTAACAGGAAAATGTTTCAAGAGAAGACACTCATGAAAATGTATTAAAGCTTACTTTTTAAAATAAAAATCAAAGAATTTTGATGCCATTAATGTTCTTTAATGTTCTTCATTAAATTAAATATTATTTCTGGGTGGCTCAGTCAGTTGAACATCTGACTTCAACTCAGGTCATGATCTCACGAGTCATGGGGTCAAGCCCCACATCAGGCTTTGTGCTGACAGCTCAGAGCCTGGAGCCTGCTCCAGATTCTCTCTCTCCCTCTCTCTCTGCCTCTCCCCTACTTGTACTCTCTCTCTCAAAAACTAAACATTAAAAAAAAAAGGTTGAAATATTACTTCTGCTCCAAAATGTATACTGTAGTCTTCCAGTAACTTCATGAATTTTGTGCATATTGGAATTTCCCATCCTGGAATTTATAAATGGTTAAAGAAAAATAAAGATTGCTCTGAGGAAACCCTAACCGTAGGTTTGGAAACAATAAAATATTTGTACTTAAAGGTTATAATATATAAGTCAGATAAAAATGCAAATTTAAAACTCAAGACTTTTTCGAATCCTTACTGCAGTTTTCCAGAAGTAACCTCATAATTCAATTATCTGTTATTTACATTCTACCTCAACATTGCTGTGATTTTACCTTTTTTTTTCCTTTGTTGGCTTCTGCTGGTAAATGAAAAACAAAAGAAGGGAAGCATTTTCAAAATGAACCAAATACTAAAAAGTAGTAGATTGCAGAACAGCCAAACACCACAGAACTATTCACAGCATTTTATTTCCACTCCACAATTTGTTGGCCAGAAGCTACATTTAGCAGGTAATCTCAGGGCTTGCTCACAATTTAGGAAGTCAGCTAAGCAGTTTTTCCAGGAAATGCAAAGAACATGACAGGACTTGCACTCTGTTGGAGTAGAAATACATCTGTTGTGCGTTTTGGGGCATGAGACTGGAGTCTGCATCCTTACTCACCCTGTAATTATTGCTATTGCAATAGGGTTCTCATGTTCAAAGAGATCCTTTGATTGAGTTGATATGTTAAGCTTATTTTCAAAGGGATTGTTCTACTGAACCATTGAATTATGAAAGTATTCAAAAGTTATTTCAGTTTAGCTTGTTTTTATTTATAGGAATATTACATAGCTAATTGGTAGAATACCTAGAGTATATAAAGATATCCATGTGACTTTTTAAAAGATAACATGTTACCAAAAGAGTTTGAAAACCTAAATAATTATTGCTAATGGCTGTTGGCCACTCATCATATACCATGTAATAAACTAAGTCCTTTTTTATTTTTTAAAGTTTAGGGCACCTGGGTGGCTCAGTCTGTTAAGTGACTTCAGCTCAGGTCATGATCTCATGGTTCATGGGCTGGAGCCCTGCATCAGGCTCTGTGCTGACAGCTCAGAGCCTGGAGCCTGCTTCAGATTCCGTGCCTCCCTCTCTCTCTGCCCCTCCTCCATTCATGCTTTCTCTCTCTCTCTCTCTCTCTCTCTCTCTCTCTCTCTCTCTCTCTCTCTCTCCTGTCTCTCAAATATAAATTTAAAAAAATTAAATGTATTTTTTTATTTTGAGAGAGAGAGAGCACGCAAGTGGGGGAGGAGCAGAGAGGGAGGGGGACAGAAGACCCAAAACAGGCATTGTGCTGAGAACAGACAGCCTGATGTGAGTCTCCAACTCACAAAAACATGAGATCTTGACCTGAACTGAAGGCAGACATTTAACCAACTGAGCCACCCAGGTGCCCTGAAGTCCTTTTTGTAAAAAATCCTTATTTATTTATTTATTTATTTATTTATTTATTTATTTATTTATTTATTTATTTATTTATTTATTTATTTGTGAGAGGGAGACTGTGCACGAATGTGTGTGTACAAGCAGAGAAGCGGCAGAGACAGAGGGAAAAAGAGAATCCCAAGCAGGTTCTGTGGTGTCAGCTCAGAGTCTGACCTGGGGCTTGATCCCATGAATCGTGAGATTATGACCTGAGCCAAAATCAAGAGTTGATCGCTTAACTGACTGAGCCACCCAGGTGCCCTTATACTAAGTTCTTTTATGCTTCATTCATTCATTCATTCATTCATTCATTCCAACATATATCTATTGTCTACTATGTGCATTACTCTAGGGCCTGGAGAACAGCAGTGAACGAAGCACCCCAGCTTTCATGAAGCTTATATTCTTGCACGAAACACTTAACAAATAAGTGAAACATAGACCATCTTTAATGAAAATAAGTGCTATGGAAAAAAATTAAGCAGCAAAAGGAGACAGTGAGGACTCTGTGTGAGTATGTGTGTGCTAATGTACCTCACTGAGATAAGTCAACATGTGAGCAAAGACCTGAAGGAGCTGAGGAAGTCCAAAAGTGGGTCCCAGGAAGATGTTTGTTAAACAGCATTAAGCAATTACTTATTGAGTATTCTTATGAACCATCTATTTAATTCTCACATCAGCAGTTTATGGTAGGTACTTCCATTGTTCCCATTTTGCAGGTAAGAGAATTGAGGCTCAAAAATGTAAAGAAATTTGTTTAAGGTCACAGCGTTCACAAAGGGCAAGTTGAGATCTGAACGCAGATCTGCCTCGCTCACAAACTGTAAGGCTTTCAACCAGCTTCATCCTGTCTAATCACCCACTTATCCTATCACAAGATTTCTACGTGCTCAATATTGGTACCTACGTAAGATGATAGTCAATTACAACATCACACTTAAAAAAAAAAAACTACTTGAGAGGAAAAAGTTTGGCTCAGTCAAATAAAATAAATGAGAAAAATTCCTCTCCAGTTCCCCGGTTAGGGTTCTAGATGGGGGCAGAGCTGACCTTGTGGATTATGGCTTTCCAGGCACAAAAACAGGGATGCCTCCGCTGGCCCTGTGGGGCTGGTACTGAAATGTCCTCCAATGCAGCATTTCCAGGGCTGAAATAAGAGGCCATGAGTAGAAGTGGGGCAGAGAAAGAAGAAGGGGACGGGCACTGAGTCTGTTGTTGGAAGTCTCTATCATCACTCCCCATCAGGTCACTGATCTTTTCAGTTGAATCTCAGCATCAGGGTTGAATGTTTACATCTGACTATGTAATTGAACTCTTCACAGGGTATAATCTACTTCAGGACTGGTCCTGCTGTAAGGCATTAAGACCCACCATCCACATGACTTCACTTAAGCACTACATTCCACAAGGCTTTAGCCTGTGGCCTGCTGAGAAAGAGTGGCAAAACTATCACCACTCTGTGGTCTAGGCTTTGGGCCCCTTGCTTTCCTCTTCACTCCCTGGAAGCACATGTACCTGTGCATTAAGTGTGTGTGTATGCTTAGTGGTGAATGCACAGGACAAAAGGGAAGCTGTGTTCCCCAGCCACTCCAGACCTGAATAAATGGAGTTTTGCAGTAATTGAGTGATTTGAGGGAAAGTGAACATACAAACCCAAACAATCAAAGGAAAGATTATCTTACTTAATACCAGGGATAGAGGTTTTTCTTTCTGCCTTTCAAGTCCAAAGAGGAAAATCAGGACAAGTGGCTTAGGTTGTAAACTTTAAGGTCAAGGACCCTTTCTGTTGAGCTTGGCTCTCAAGTTCTCTGAGTAGTCAACTGCGGGTGAAACATAATGAATAGCATGATAAATATCAGTTGTGAAAGACCTGATTGAAAGTCAGAGGCCACTTCCATGGGCACCCTACAAAAAGCCTACCACAAACAAGGCTTAATCAACATTAGCAGGGCTATTAAACAGTATCACCTACTAAAGGCGAGCTCTTCCTAGCGCCTCTTTTTGGAGTTTCTCTGTGTGGGTGTGTTCGTAAGAGACTGGGTGAGCAAGAGTGTACTGGGTACAATTTGTGTGTTTACAAGAGAAAACAGAAGCTCTCAATGAGGAAGAACATATGTTTCTGGGACGGCATCTGCGCAAAAAGTACATAGCCCCTGAAGTTGTACTAAGAAAAAAAACTAGTTAAAAAAAGTCTTTTATTTCACACACGTCATCTTCTTGGCACATTTCCCTCCTACTGCCCTTTCTGCCCGACCTTTCTTACCCTCAGGTCCAGGAAAACCACGAAATGTTGAACAGTCTGACAGAGCCTGCCTAACCAGATATGCTACTCACTTGGGGATCCCAGAGGCAAACCTCAAGCCAGGATCAGAAATGACTCTCCAGGGCGCACCTGCCTGCAGGGCGGCCACTCTGCAATTAAGCGGAAATCACATCCCTTGCCAGGGCTGCGCGGACGCCGAGCACTGCAACCTGAGCACAGCGCGGCCCCTGCAGGCGGTATCGGAGGTGACTCGGAGGGTTTGCGCGACCCCGGGCAGACCGCGCCCCTCTCCCACCTCCCCGCGGGCGCGTCCAACTAGCCAAGGGTCGGCGCGCGCGATCGGCCCCGCCCCCGCTCCCGGGCCGAGTGCGCGTGCCTGGCCGGAGCGGCGCCCCCTGCCCGAGGAGAAGCTGGACCTCAGATCGGGAGGCCGCACTCCCCCTTGCTCGGGCCTCGCTCCAGGCGTGGGGGGCGGGGCTGGAGGCGGGGCCGGGGCGGGGCTCGAGCCAGTGCCCGGGGCTCTGCAGCAGCGTCTTCCGCAGGTCTCGCGGCAGGCTAGCGGCTCCGTCGCCCCTCCGGCCCCATGGCAGCCCCCGGCTCCCCGGCAGAGTGCGGCTACATCCGGACAGTCCTGGGCCAGCAGATCCTGGGGCAGCTGGACAGCTCCAGCCTGGCTCTGCCCTCCGAGGCCAAGCTGAAGCTGGCGGGGAGCAGCAGCCGCAGCAGCCAGGCGGCCAAGAGCCTGCGGATCCAGGAGCAGGTGCAGCAGACCCTGGCCCGGAAGGGCCGCAGCTTGGTGGGCAACGGTGAGTGGAGCCCCGCTGTCCCCCGCACCGCGCGGATCCCGCCCCTTGACCCTTCCCCTACCCAACCCTCATTCTCAGCGCCCTGTTGCTTCGATTCGTTGCTTCCTGGGGGTGCGGGACCTGGTGTTCTGCCCACCTGTTGCTCGCCGTCCCTTTGTATGACCCGCCGCTCCTCCAGACTCTGACTTACTTGGGGAAAGCATTCTAAAAGCTTATTCAGCTTCGTCTTTTATGTATTTACATATATTAGATGCACGTGTATATCTACGTGAAAGAATTCAGTACTAGATTTTCACCCCTTCCTTAACACCCTCCCCTCTTCACCACCCCCCCCCCCACCTCAATACCGTGGACTTAATCTGGAGGCTGCGGGAGTCTATAAGCATTTTGAGATTCTGTGCAGAAATTTGTATCATTTTTTTTTTCTGGGAGAAAATGCTTCTAGCTTTTATTAGATTTTTTAAAAAGAGTATGACCCCTCCATATATATATATATATATATATATATATATATATATATATATATATTTTTTTTTTTTTTTTTTGAAAAAACCTGAAAGTAGTGGCCCTCCCTCTTACAACCTGTAAATTGGGATTGTAGTGCCTCGCCCAGGTACTTTAGGGCTCTCCACCTTTATGCGGAGCGAGTGGTTGATCTAGGAAGTGAAAAAATTGAGTAGGAGGCTTTGGGCGAGGGAAAAGCCACACCACCTGCGGAGGAGGAGGTGGAGGGGACTTTGGCCCAGGCGGCCGAAGCCTTGTCTGCTTCGTTGCACCGTGCAGAAGTCCTCGTGTGTACAGCCCTGGTCTCTCCAAAAATTTAAAACGTGGAAGTAAAAGCGGTTTAAAAAAACACAACAGCACTATATTAGTAATTAATTGATAGGGGAGGTGGAAGGTAACACGGCAAACCGGTTGTTAAAATTAGAGAACGTGATATATCATTTTCTCCCCTGCTAAAAGTCAGATGATCAGATCCGCAGAGTAACTCTTATTGTTTAATTTACTTTATTATAAAAGCAGTAAAGGGGCACCTGTGTGGCTTAGTCGGTTGAGCGTCCGGCTTCAGCTGTCATGATCTCACAGTTTGTGGGTTTGGGCTCCGCATGGGGCTCTGTGCTGACAGCTTAGAGCCTGGAGCCTGCTTATGATTCTGTGTCTCCCTCTCTCTCTGCTCCTCCCCCGCTCATGCTCTGTCTCTCCCTTTCAAAAATAAATAAAAACATTAAAAATTTTTTTTAATTAAAAAAAGCAGTATAGGCTTATTGCAGAAAAAAAGAAGAAAGAAATTGGACAGTTAAGTTGGGATATCTGTTTGTTTCCAGCAATGTTGAACTGTTTCTTATTTGAGGACATAACTTGGGCAATGGCAAATGTAGAACCCATTAGGAAGAAAAAAAAATATTTGCAGACCAGAACAAAGATTTAAAAAAGCTGTCCCTGGGAGGATGTATTGTTTTCAGTTTGTGTTAAAGAATCCTAAAGGATCCTAAAGGATCCTAAAGGATCTGGCAGTACGTATTTGCATGCTTGAAAGGTAAAGAGATGTTTAATGACTGCAGTTAATGTAATTGCCTGTGTGTGCCATGAATCAACTATGTGGTTTGCATTTGTTACTATGCTTTCAAAACAGTACTTCTGTGGTAGATGTTTGAATCCCCATCTTACAGATGAGGAAACTAAGCAGCTGAGTAACACTCAAGTTTCCACAGAACGTAGCAGAATTGGTATTTAAACCACCAAGCCTGAATTTTTAAACCACTCATTAGTTGTATTGTTAGCTTTTGGGTTAATACAAAATGGGGTTTTTATTAGACCCTGAGGCCTTCCTCATCCCTTATTTTCCTCTAAGTAAAAAATCTGAGGCGTTCCGAGAGTAGGGAGGTCTGGATAACGCTGAACTGCCACAGTACATGGGATTAAAAGAACCTAAATTTACATTTGAGAGTCTGACTAAAGACTCCAGGACAATTGAGGCCAATTTTTGACTGGTGGTGTCATTGCACCCATTAGTCTGTGCAGGTCCAGTGTTTAACTGAAACCAAACTAGGGTCTTCTCAGGGGACACAAGGGATGCACATTGTGTGTTCTTTCTTACTCTCAGAAAGTGGCTAGCCAGAAGAGCAACTAGACATCAACTATTCAATAAATGGGGGAAATTAACAGAAGAAGAGGGAACATTGTTGAGCATCTGTGGGCCTAACCCTGTTCTAAAATCTTCCTCTGTTCGCATTTCATTAAATCCTGAAAACAATTGCATAGGATAGATATGAAGCTCCATTTCATGTGTGAAGAATGCATCAGTCTCTGAATATTGGATGCTTGACTCCAAACCCACATGTGAACTGTCTTCCCTACAACGTGGTGATTCAGGTTGCTTGGTGAATTCAAGAACTACTGAATGAGTCTATACTTCATGCAGGGCATTGTGCAGGTGCTGAATTACCCATAAGACTCCCCTTGCTTTTGGGCAAGAAGTTTAAAGTCTAAAGAAGGAAACCTCCCTTAAAAAAATATGTTCTCCAATAGGAAATAGTGAGGAACCCAATAGAAGGAGAGCTAACATATTATGGAGTTTAGAAGTATGAGTTAGACTACTAGTTGAGGGAAATTTTGAAAAGCTTCTGAAAGAAATTGAAATTTTAGAACTCAAAAATTCAGTAGAACTGGATATGGGACAGACATTGGAGCATTCCAGGAGAGAGCAACAGGAATATTTCATGGTTCACAGAATTGATATGGTAGAACAAATCATGTCATGGTGTTTCTGCTCTAATGCTTAGGGCAACTCCTTGAATGGCCCTGCCTTATACTAAGGAACAAAGTGTTTGAAATATTTTGATTACAACAGGAGCTTCCCTGCAAACTGAAATGCACTCAGCAGCCTACACAGAAGTACAAGTCAGGCAGAGAGATAAGGCAGCTAACAACACCTACTTACTCTAAAGCCTCAGCTTTCTGAGACTTAAAAAGGAAATCGGCTTCAAAGGAATTTAACATGTCATGCCAAGGAACAATTACCAGGGATGGTTCATGTATGTTAATTAAAGTTCTTTGAAAAAGCCTGGGGGGCTTGTGATGGTTGTGAGTATTGTTTTTAGTATTTCCGTATTACTGTCATGTCTCTAAAGTTGAAACAGACAAGCAATTGTTGAAATAGTACTGGCCTGGAAAGAATCCTGTATCAACACAAGAAAGTCTGGGAAGAAATGACCCTGGTGTTAACTGCTGTTAGTTCCAGAGCCCTGGAGAATTCTGAATTGTTGACATACCTGCAAGATTGAGGCAGTAGATAATCTGTTGAAAACAGAGATGCGATAAATGAGGCTGATCTGTTGATAAATACCCCGCAAGGGTCTTGAATGCCTCAGTATATAGGTGGGTGGTTTTCATTGTAAATCATTCTAACTGATGAACCTTGTAAAGTGGCCTGTAACTCTTGGGAGGTGGGTTGGGGGAGGGACGGGAAGCTGTGAAAGGGAGGTTGGGGGGGGGGGATCAGAGGTTTGTAGTAGCATTGTGAAATGAATGTATTGTGGGGAATTTAAAAAATCATTTTATAAACATCAAAGAGAAGATATTTAAGAATTGCAAGTATTAGCAAATGAAAAAAATTTAAGTGTCCAAATCCTATTTATTACACTTATTTTGAAAGTACTATTATACTTACTACACAGTTCCCCAGGGTGCTTGAATAGGAAGAAAATCATGTTTTAAACTGTTGTATGTAATACTCATAAAACACAGTGAACAACATCCCAATAAAATTTTCACCTCCTTTGGAAATCCACCATAAAAACTTGAGGCATGTCATTTACTTAGTTTCTCTGGCCAAAAAGTTTTGAGTACCTGTGATCAGAAGAAATTCTGGAGAAAGGACTGAAAATTGGCTAAAGAAGCAAAAAAGGCAGTAGGCATTATTGAGGAGAGTGGGGTTGGGGTGGGGGTGATTGTTCAAATCCTGTATGGATTATTTGTTTGCCAAAAATAAATTCCAGGAATGAAGCAATTCTGGGAGCCAGGTGCCTAGTCATTCAGAAAGTGGGAGGGATGGGGGGGTGGGGCAGAGATATGCCCAAGCTGCTCTGAATGTAGTACATCAGTAGTCCCACCTGATTGAAAGTACCTCTGTGTCTGCCTGAAAAGCCCATGGGCCACTTTTTGTTTAGTGTCTAGCAGATCGATTGCTGTGAGTACAGAAAAGGGGGGGGAGGGAGAGGTCGTTGTATTTGTTTATTTGTTTAGAAATTCTTCTGATTATAGTTTCTCAAAGGAAATAGAACACTAGCAAAAAACGGTTACAAAAAAAATATATTCCACACCCTTAGAAAAAGTGAGAACACATCCTTTATGGATAAAGTTTTGAGTAAGAGGGATCTTAGGGATCTTTCAGAATCAGTGGAGGTGTAACAGTGTTTGATTTTGATTATAAAAATTCATTGCTCTGTGTGTCACAGATAAAATGCAGGACATTTCCTTTGAGAGAAGACTGTCATTTAGGCTTTTAAAAAGGCTCCTTTAATGTTATCTATGCCCTGTCCTGGTGGTTCCACTCATGGGAACAGAGGGGAGTTCACTTGACTTAGATATTTTAGGTATTTGTTGTTCACATTGGCTCATTCTTCTGAAGTGCTGTGTTGGTTATCAACTTTAAAACTTTTTCCTCACATAAAGAAATTGTGGTTTATATACACAATGGAATATTACGTGGCAATGAGAAAAAATGAAATATGGCCTTTTGTAGCAACGTGGATGGAACTGGAGAGTGTGATGCTAAGTGAAATAAGCCATACAGAGAGAGACAGATACCATATGGTTTCACTCTTATGTGGATCCTGAGAAACTTAACAGGAACCCATGGGGGAGGGGAAGGAGAAAAAAAAAAAAAAAAGAGGTTAGAGTGGGAGAGAGCCAAAGCATAAGAGACTGTTAAAAACTGAGAACAAACTGAGGGTTGATGGGGGGTGGGAGGGAGGAGAGGGTGGGTGATGGGTATTGAGGAGGGCACCTTTTGGGATGAGCACTGGGTGTTGTATGGAAACCAATTTGTCAATAAATTTCATATAAAAAAAAATAAAATACTTCTTTAGAAAAAAAAAATAAAAAAAAATAAAACTTTTTCCTCATGTGTTCAAATAAGGATATACGTATTTGCCTTATTTTATGTTCAGATATAGTTATCATTGATTTTACACTAAAACTGAATTTCTGGTCTGATCAATAAAAGCTTTTTTTTTTTTTTTTTTTTTTTTTGCTAAGAGAGTAACCATATTATTGGCAACCTATCTCTGATAGGTTGAAATATAATATGTTGCTAGAACCTCTGGAATTTATAAACCAGAGTTGATAAGTCCCATAAAAGATCACTTGGTTCCATCTCACATGATAGTCAAGAATTTAAAATTACACAATTCTGAGATAAAAATGTTGGACTCCAGCTATTTTGTGCACGTACATAAATGTGTGAATACACAAACACCATACTCCTGGAAAAGTAAACAGTAAAAAGCAGTGTTGCAAGTGGGAGTAGAAAAATGGGAAAACTTCATCTTTGTATTAGAGTGAGCCTGTTCACTTGCCTAACTTCTTATGGTAAGAGTAACAGAATTTCAGGGGTGCCCGGCTGGCTCCGTCAGTTATGTGTCCGAGTCTAGATTTCCACTCAGGGCTTGATCTTGCAGTCTGTGATTTCGAGCCCTGTGTCCGGCTCTGCACTAACAGTATGGAGCCTGCTTGGGATTCTCTCTGTCTAGCCACCCCCCCACCCCCACCTTCCCTGCTCTCACTCTCTCTCTCTCAAAATAAATAATCTTAAAAATTTTTTCAAAAAGAATAACAACTTCAGATCCTCTTATAATAGAAATATTTAAAAATCTATTTTATATCTTGTATAATGCTATTAGTGGCAATTGGATATTGGACATAAAAACAGTTGTTATATTCTCTCATGTTCTTGAAATGAGGTAGGGAACCCAATATGTAGACTTAGATTAAAATGCATATTTAGAAAAAAAGAACCTTGAGCACTTGAAAATGCAATTCTCCATTACCATTAAAAGAATCCATATATTTGTATCCTTGGAATAATCAGATTTCAACTTAACAATGTTGATGGGTGAGGCATCATGATCAAAGCAGTCCCTTAATTTCCAGAAGAAATCATCGCTCATTAGAAGCTTAATAATTATTTCCACTAAACCTTAAATCTCACCAACACATCCATACAATGAGAGTAAGGGGGGGTCCCATGAGAATTATTGTATTGGATTACCTTTTCTCTTTGAAGGAGGAAAACAAATGGGGACTTTTCTTGATAGCTATTAGGAACTTATTATAGACCACCAAAATATTACAGAAAAATACTCAAGCCATACAGATAAGAGAATGACAATAAATATTTAGCATCCAGATGTAGACGCAACCTCGCCAAAAAGAACATAGCTTTTCTACTCAGGAAGAAAGATTCTGCTTACGTTAGGGGGAAAGAATTTTGTCCTCCTCTTTCTATTCCCAGAATGACAGAGAAACAGAAAATATTTGAGCACCTTCCGTCCACTCCAAGGCAAGAGCACACATGTGACTACCATCTTCATATTTTGGCCCCACTATGGCGATCCACAGGATAGACGTCAGCCTGAAGCATCAAGTGCAAACTGAACTTATAGAACTGGGATATTTTGAATGTATAAGGAAATATGACTAACAATTAACTCCTCAAGTGCTGATGCAACACTGTACTAGAAGCAGTAGTAAAAAATGCTATTCTTTATGTCAGGATGTGAAAATTTACCTAGAAAAGATAAACTCTTCCTGCTTTAATCTCCAACCCATTCTCCACCTCACTCCTGGAGTAAACTCTCTAAAGTCTCAATGCATCGTTTCTTGATTTAAATTCCTTCAGTTCCTTGCTGTTTTCTACATAGCCATTCTATGAGTAAAATCGTCATTCAGCATGGCATTCCAAGTTCTTCAGGGTCTGATGCCTGCAACTTCTCAAACTTCATCTTATCACCACCACTCCCACTCCCCCACCAAACAAACACGTGTGACTTATCTTCCTTTGTGTTCCTATTCCTGTGGCCCTCATTCCTCCCTTCTCTTGGCCTGGTTAACTCTTACCTGCCTCTCAAAACTCAGTTCAGTTGTGCCCTTGGATAGACGCTATCTCAGAGGGTAGAGAGAGATCTTGAATGCAAGTTAAAGGTTTGATATTTGCGAGTCACAGAAGATGTTTAGCAAGGGAGAAACCTGAAAAATGCAGGGGATTTCTGACAGTACATTTGGAAGATTTGGTGAGAGGAGGATTTTAAAGGAGAAGGGACAGCAGCTCTGAATGAGTCGGGAGGGAAGAGACTAGCTGTGGTAAGTGACAGGCAGTATAATGATTGAGACTTGTTACGAAAACCTGTAGTGAGTTTTTAAAAGAAAATAATTAACTTTGTGAGTTCTGTAAATTCATCATTTTGACACTGTGAGTATGATGTGATATTTGTCATTGCAGTTCTGAAGTTATCATTAGGGATATCTCAGCAAATGAATTGGCAGAAATGCCACAGTAAGGAGACACATCACAGGAATTAATAGATTTAGAAACTTCCAGGATGTATCAACTTAGTACTTTACCGGTGTGCTTATATTATAATCACACATTCTGCTTATCCGGCTGCTCAAGCAAAATGCATGATACAGACACCTGCAGTACATAAGGGCTTTTGTAATAGGTATTTTTGTAGTCATCTAGAGCAGTAATTTGAGGATTGTCCCCCAGATGCCATAAATGGATCTATCAGAGGAAAATCTCAAACTGGTTAGGGGCCTCCTAAAAAATAAAAACTTCTGGTGACTGGTTGATATATTGTGTGAGGGTTAATAGTCATTGACTAGATCCATCATGGCACATGGAGCATGTGGCCCGTTCTGTGAGGAGAGCTGCTCTGTTTGTGGCACATTCACATTCATTGGAAGGCAGCCGTGCTGTACTCGCCGCTGTATCACCAATGCTGACTGCTGGAGTATCAACTTTGTAAGAAGTCGTAGCTATCCAACCATATACCCAATATACCAATTGTTTCTTGTATTTGATTATGGAAGTTGTGTTAACTGGTCACAATAAGCACTGCACACTTTTTGTTCATTTTTCAATAATGCAGAACATTAATAGATTTTGACCTACTTTGAAATAATTCTTTGCGGGGCGCCTGGGTGGCGCAGTCGGTTAAGCGTCCGACTTCAGCCAGGTCACGATCTCGCGGTCCGTGAGTTCGAGCCCCGCGTCAGGCTCTGGGCTGATGGCTCAGAGCCTGGAGCCTGTTTCCGATTCTGTGTCTCCCTCTCTCTCTGCCCCTCCCCCGTTCATGCTCTGTCTCTCTCTGTCCCAAAAATAAATAAACGTTGAAAAAAAAATTAAAAAAAAAATAAATAAAATAATTCTTTGCCATAGTTTTTAAACCAACAAATTCTGTTCATTTTCCAGCCTGAGCAAGAACTCATCTGAGTTGTATGCATGTTTAGAATTGTGGTTTCCATAAATATCTGTTCATTGTTCTTAGTAAGAACAGAAGATAAATATATGTGTGTGTGTGTGTGTGTGTGTATACACATATATAAATAAATTTTAATGTAAGTCCAGGAAAGTGAATCCTGGGTCATATGCCCACACAGGCAAAAGAAAAATCCGTCACCAGTTCCAGAGTCCTGAGATACGGTTCTTCATAGGTCCTAATGAATTTCATGTTTTTTTGTTTTTTTTTTTAAATTTTAACATTTATTTATTTCTGAGGGACAGAGACAGAGCATGAGCAGGGGAGGGGGATACAGAGAGACACACAGAATCTGAAACAAGCTCCAGGCTCTGAGCTGTTTGTTAGCACAGGCCCCAACACGGGGCTTGAACTCACGAACTGTGAGACCGTGACCTGAGCTGAAGTCGGAAGCTCAACCGACTGAGCCACTCAGGCACCCCATGAATTTCATGTTTTTAAGCTCCTACTTTGGTTGGTAAATGACTTTAAGGAGCCATTTAAATATGAATTTCTCTATACAAATTCATTCTGATCAGCTTCAAGATGCCGGCTCACCTAAAATGACATGCCCCCAATTTTACTCTTAGTGAAGAAGTTAAATTTCTTTTTAATTATTTTGAGAGAGAGAGAGAGAGAGCAAGGGAGGGGAAGAGAGAAAGAGAGAGAATTCCTAGCAGACTCTGCATTGTCAGCACAGAGCCTAGAATGGGCTTGAACTCATAAACCACGAGATCATGGCCTAGAGGAAATCAAAAGTCAGATGCTTAACTGACTGAGCCACGCAGGTACCAGAAGTTAAAGCTTTTTAAGGTGTGTGAAGACAACTGTTACCTAGAGGTTGCTGGTGAAAGGCCAAATACAAGCTTTTAGACCTCCAGGCTCTCTGTCCACCATAAGACCATTGTCAGCCCACACTGTGAAGGCAACGTCTTGTGAGCGCCAGCACAGTTAAATGGTGCGTTTAAATCAACACTAGAAGTAAACACCTGCTGATTTCTATGTATACATTTAGTCATACCTGTTTTCACGGGAATTTCTTCTATCTCGAGCTCTACAAGTACTCTTCTTATAGTCAAATCAGGTTTTTAACCATGCTGGTGGAGAGTCATAGAAGAGAGTACAAGAAGTGAGTACTAGAAATTTGAAAGAAAAGATGCTTTTCTGAATGCAAATGCTACTCTAACAAAGGTTTTGTTTGTTTAGCTCTTCTCAATTGTCTATTTACCATGAGGGAGGCTCGAGTTGATTTTTTAAATGTGCTCAAATACAGGTAATAAAGTCACAGTAGAAGCTTCTCAATTTGATTTTGTAAGTGTATTAAATTTAACTAGTTCGGTAATAAAGCCGCTCACAAAACCCACAAAGAACTGATTATGGAAGTTAGTTTATTTTTTTTTAATTTTTTTTAACGTTTATTTATTTTTGAGACAAAGAGAGACAGAGCATGAACAGGGGAGGGGCAGAGAGAGAGGGAGACACAGAATCTGAAACAGGCTCCAGGCTCTGATCTGTCAGCACAGAGCCCGACGCGGGGCTCGAACTCACGGACCGCGAGATCATGACCTGAGCCGAAGTCGGACGCTTAACCGACCAAGCCACCCAGGCGCCCCAGTTTATTTTTAACCCTGACAACAATGCATTATTTTGGACAGTACTGGCATACATAACCAGAAACCAAGATATTTTCTCCCAACCGCTGCTTAGGGAATCATATCATTCAGATTAACGTTCAGACCAGGAAAGAGAGAAAATTACATCATCACGTGAGGTGAACACCTATGCAGTCATCCAGGCAGTTTGGCATCCTTCCACCTTCAAATCCCAGTCCCATCACCACCCCTACCCCTACCATTGCTTTGAGCTGAACTGCTTGTTATTTGTGGAAGTGGGGTTTCAAGTTGTTCCGTAACTACCTCATTCATTTCCCTTAAAGTGGGTTCCATAAAGTGTCAATGGTGTTCTTAGAAGAAGAGGTATGGATAATGTTGCCCAAGTAGTATTAATTTAAAATAGTTCCTATAAATATTGCCTTCTTTAGGAAACTCTAGAACACATTACACACTGTGCAAATGAAATGAATGGCTGGAAAAACCACAATATCATTGTGATTGTCAGTGGCTGGGTCCATCACAAATAACCAGAAAAAGTTAAATTCAGTGTCACTGGTAAATCTACCAGAATAAAAACTCTGAGATACAACACAGTGTAAATTGAAGCATGCACACTAGTTTATCCCTCATTCTAGAACAAATTAATTCATGCAAACGTGTAAAAAATTTTTGTAACCCAAATTCTGTTTTATTTTTTTTAATTTTTTTTTAAGTTTATTATTTTAGAGACGTTGCAAGCGGGGAAGGGGCAGAGAGAAAGAGGGAGACAGAGAATCCCAAGCAGGCTCCATGCTGGCAGCGCAGAGCGTGACGTGGGGCTGGAACCCACGAAGCCATGAGATCATGACCTGAGCCAAAACCAAGATTCGGATGCTCAACTGAGCCACCTAGGCGCCCACTCAAATTCTATTTTAAAAACTATATCTCATTTTTGCACGTTTCTTTACTATTTTATTTTATTTTTAAAAAATTTTTTTTCAACGTTTTTTATTTTATTTTTGGGACAGAGAGAGACAGAGCATGAACGGGGGAGGGGCCGAGAGAGAGAGAGACACAGAATCTGAAACAGGCTCCAGGCTCTGAGCCATCAGCCCAGAGCCCGACGCGGGGCTCGAACCCACGGACCGCGAGATCGTGACCTGGCTGAAGTCGGACGCTTAACCGACTGCACCACCCAGGCGCCCCTCTTTACAATTTTAAAAGCATTTATATATATGCTTTCTCAAGTAAACCTCTGTCTCAGCAACTCTGTTAGTAACCGGAATTAAGGGAAACTGAGGCATCTGAGTGATTTGTCTAGGCACACAGGAAGGGGTGGAGTGGAGGCTCCAGGCCAAGTCCACAGATTTCTTCCATTTAGGGAAGATACCTGCGTCATTTTGTGAAGTAAACAAATTCTTTGAAATATAAGGATACCCTAATATTCCTTGTTAGAAGACCTGAATTTTCATATTGCATTTATTGAATCAGGGTGTGCCTGTAAATATGCTGTTTTTGTTTGCTTTGTTGTTTCTGGGTTGGAGAAGGGCATGGCTGAGTTTTTATATGTGTTCAGTAGTCTTCATTACATATTTTATCTTTCAAACAGAAAATGGCTTGTTTAAAAAGATTAGTTTCCATCCTGATTAATACGTATCCTTTTTTTTTTTTTAATCTCACCCAGTTCAAAATTTCTTTAAAATCTTAGCATACAGCGGCTAATTCACCTTTAATCCACTATACTGATCTCAAACCCATGACTGCCTAGTCAAATCAATCTGCGTTACTTGTTGTTTGAGATTGTCCCTTTAACCAGAGAAACCTGCAAGCAGAGTATCAGAGTCACAAGCTTTCTAGCACAGGAAGAGAGTCTGTGGCTTAAAGATCCAAGCTTATTTTATTCCTTGTTCCCAACTGTGTTACAGTTATTTTGGGAACCAGTAAACCGGTCTCAGTTCATAGATCCGAAAACCGAAGGAGAGGCTTCCTTATAAGGACTTATGTTGGGAAATAAAGATTTAATAGTTAGAGAGTATTTGGAGTTACCCAGATAAAGGTTCTCAAGGAAAGAGAATGATTGCTTTTGGTCTTGACATCCAAACCTATGATGATAATCCCACCAGAGCTTTGGCAAATGGCAATTTCACAAAGACCACAGTGCAGTCAAATAGCAGAGACCAGTAGAAATGAGACCCGGAGTTCAAATGTGATACAAAACCGCTTTGCAATTTGAAGCAAGTAACTTAGGGGCGCCTGGGTGGCTCAGTCAGTTAAGCATCTGAGTTTGGCTCGGGTCATGACCTCAGAAGCTCCTGCGTTCAAGCTCCACTGTCAGCACAGAGCCCACTTCGGATCCTCTGTCTCCCTCTCTCCCTTCCCTTCCCTGCATTTTTTTTTTCTCTCTCTCTCTCTCTCTTTCAAAAATAAATAAATAAGTATTAAAAAAATAATAATAAACCAAGTCACTTAAGTTTCCCTGTTTATAAAAGGAGGTGATAGTAGCTGACTGCATCACAGGCATATTGAAAAGAAACATATAAAAATAATTTGAGCTCTTTTCAAAAGCAAGTAATATTGAGCTATAAGGAGTTCATGTAAGTTCCTTTAAAAAGCCTTATAGCCCCCAGCAACACTGTGAGTTAAACATCTTAAGTAGGCCTGATGATAAAACTCACTGATTACCTACCTGTTCTGGTAGGACACATTGTTTCACTGGATCTTTTCCAAAGATTCTTAACACATTTCACATATCCTTGCAGGAATCTCAGCTTGAAAACGGAAGTAGCCCCCTATTAACTGTTTTCTAGAATGTCTACCTGTTCCTGGAAGTAGGGCAAGGGTAATACTTAATACTGCAGGTGATCATGGGCTGGAGGGGGCCCTGGAAGAAATTTCCATGTTTTTTTGTTTTTTGTTTTTTTTTTTTAATGGCACCTTTACATCTTACACCATGTCACTGGAATTCATTGTTCTAGCTACCATCCACATATGTCATTAATATTTTCCCAGTCTAGATTGTCCCTGACTCATATATTCAGTTTTCATATAATCTAAAAATTTGAAACTACTTTTTTGAAAGACAATAAATTTGATTTCTTATATATCAGGTAACCAATAATTTTCTACTTGGCCGTAACATCTGTAAAAAAGACTTCTCTTTTATTGGAGTCGGGCACAGTCTGAGCATGCTCCTGCCTCTCCCCCAGCCTCTCCTGCCTTTCTACATCCCTAGTGCTGAGGGCACCCTGGTCCCAGACCCTTCAAGATTAGAGCCAGGATGTTCCCTGGACCTGCCAGCCAGCCTCCTTTTCCACACCAGCAGGACCCTTGCTGCCTTGCTTTTCTGATAGCCTGGGGTGGAGAGCAGGGGTGACAGAGTTGTGGGGCCTAAGACAGCCTCTGCAAACCAGCCTGGAGCCTCAGGCAGGTTTTGAGAATTGAGCCCTTAAGGCCTCATAGCCTTTGCTCTAGGGTTGTAGAGAATTCCTTTCCCTCATTCAGTGCCCAGGTTCCAGACATTCTCTGTCATTGAGGTTAAAAATAAGGGGCTATCTGGCCGTTTGCCTGCCCTTATGGAGAAACCAGGCTCTAGAAACAGCAGATGCCTGGCTTACCTCACCTTCCATGGTCTATAGAAAGATAAGCCTGTAGCTGTCCCCCCTAACCCCTCAGGACACTTTGAGGCCTGAAACTGTTTACCGGCTAGGTTTGTTGGCTCCAGGAAATAAGACACATGTATAAACATAATTTGGAATGGATTCATACTTTTTAGTTCTCTGACAACAACAATCTCAATCCCCCCACCCCCTCAAAATATGTGATTCTATTTTTAAAAAATGTGAATCTATTGTTAGCCTTTGAAATTTTGACTTTATAATAATCTTGTTGGGAAAGTATGTTGGTATGTTCCAATGGTATTGGAAAGACACTGCCTGTGTTTTATTCTCCACATCCTTTATGAGTCTGAAACCTGAGAGAGTTCATTGAGTATTTTTTCCTCTGATTTTTAAAGGAAAAGGAAATTTTGGTTAAAATCAGGGAACCAGAAATTTCCTAAGTTTTACGGATCTGTGATTTTTTTTTAATTTTAATGCTTATTTATTTTTGAGAGAGAGAGAGGAAGACACAGAATCAAAATCCAAAGGAGGCTCCAGACAATGAGCCACCAGCACAGAGTCCGATGTGGGGCCCGAACTCACAAACCGTGAGATCATGACCTGAGCCCAAGTTGGACACCCAGCTGACTGAGCCACCTAGGCGCCCCAGATCTGTGATTGTTTGGATTATCATCATCATTATTATTATTTTTAAGGCAGTGGGAGATTATAAAAGAAGAACAAATACAAAGCTGAGAGAAGGGGCCGCCTGGGTGGCTCTGTCAGTTAAGCATCCGACTCTTGGTTTTGGCTCAGGTGGTGATTTCACCATTCCGTGGATTTGAGCCCCTCATTGGGCTCTGCGCTGACAGCGCAGAGCCTGCTTGGGATTCTCTCTCTTCCTCTCTCTCTACCCCTCCCCTGCTCGCTTGCTCTCTCTCTCTCAAAATAAATAAACATTAAAAAAAAAAGCTGAGAAAAAGATAAAGGAGGTAGAAGAGGGTCACAACACTGCCCTCTACCACCCCCTCCTCAAAGAGAAGTATTTTAAGAGATCTGCATCCATTGAGAAGGCCCTACAGCCCCACAGAGTGAGCAGGGAGGGCTGCCTCCTACTGTGTTTGTAGAGGAGTGGGCTGAATTAGACCACCAAACTAAGAGAGAATCTTGTAAGCACACAAAAGCACTCATCTATAGTTCTGAGGTTGATTTTCGTCTCCTGCCTAACTCATGTTGCCAAATACCTCAACCCCAGGCTTGGCCCTTTTTAAGCTGATCTATGTTTTCTTTGACCACAGTGACCCACCTTATTGTTTTTACAAGCTGTCTTATCTAGTAGTGTTGAGTCACTGTTATATTTGTCACCATTATATTTATTGCCTACACCTACATCCTTCTCTGGAAGCTTCTGAATTCCTGCCCTGGGAATAAAGTTCTCCTCTGACTTAAGAAATGGAAAATTTATGGGATGGACCACCTAAGCCAATAAGTGATTCCCCAATTCCTCAGTATTATAACAAACACTTTTGGATCCTTGTGAAAATCTTCTCTCCCCTTTGTTCCTTTTTCTTACCAAAAAAAAAAAGTAATAACTAATTTTTAAAAATATTTTTTTATTTTTCAACTTTCATTTTGAAAAGCTCATAAAGAATGTTGTGAAACCTTTCTTCACTTCCCACATCTAAGGGTGATGTTAAACCAACACTTAAAAACACTAATACTTGGTATTGGTCTTAATTACTTAAATTTAAAGTACACTATTATTATATAATCCTTAACTACCAGTTGGCCTACTTAATAGTTTACTATATGCTTGATTTCAGGAAATCTTCACCGAACCAGCAGTGTTCCTGAGTATGTCTATAACCTGCACTTGGTTGAAAATGATTTTGCCAGTGGGCGTTCTCCTGGTACTAAAACCTATGATATGCTAAAGGTAGGATACCAAAGAATAACCTACTTATCAGATTACCATGAAAACATTTTTAAGCTTCCATAGATTTTTTTTGTAGATCTTTATTTTTTTTTTTTATTTTTTTAAGTAAGCTCTGTGCCCAACATAGGGTTTGAACTCATGATCCCGAGATCAAGAGTCACATGCTCTACCAACTGAACCAGCTAGGCACCCCTTCCATTGATTATTTTTTAATATTTATCTTTCCCAAATATTGCCATTTCCTAGATGAATTATATGAAGATTGCTTTTGTGTGGACACCATGGAAAACCGGGGACTTTAGTGTCACCTCTGGGGCACCTGGGTGGCTCAGTCAGTTAAGCGTCTTGATTTTAGTTCAGGTCATAATCTCGTGGTTCGTGAGTTCAAGCCCCACATCGGGCTCTCTGCTCTCACAGTGCAGAGTCTGTTTTGGATCCTGTGTCTCCCTCTCTCTACCCCTCCCCTTCTTGCTCTCTCTCTGTCTCTCTCAAAAATAAACATTAAAAAATTTTTTTTGCAATAAAATAGTATCAAATCTTAGTACAAAAAACTTAGTGCAAAACTTAGTACAAATAACGAAGTCTCTTTTTTAGAAAAGGGGCCAACCTCTTCATGTGATTCAGAGACACAGACATCTTATGTAATAGTCATGGAGTAGTTGGTCTTCAACAGAGATGAAAACTGATTTATGCCTCATTTAAACTTGATTTCTCTGCAGCCAGGCACCACTGCCACTTATGAAAATCGCTGGGGGAGAGGAACCGCACAGTACAGTTCACAGAAGTCAATGGAAGAACGATCCTTGAGGCAGCCTCTGAGGAGACTTGAGATTTCTCCAGACAGCAGCCCTGAGAGGATTCATTACTCACACAGCGATTACCAGTACAGCCACAGAAGCCAGACCGGGCACACTTTGCGGCACCAAGACAGCAGGAGATCCACCCTCCTTCTGCCACCTAGATATGCTCGCTCCGAGATTGTTGGTTTCAGTCACTCTGCAGCCATGAGCAAACATCGCCACTATGACACCTACCACAGACAGTACCAGTACGGCTCTGTTAACGACGCCGTTTTTGACCCCGTTCCCGTCAACCCGGTGGTGCTCACGTACCCCAGGCCCGGCACCAGCCACAGCATGGGCAACCTTTTGGAGAAAGAGAACTATCTGACTTCAGGGCCTGCCGCTGGGCAGGTCAGGCCACTGGGGCCCCTGCAGCCTGTCACTCAGAACAGGGCTTCTCGGTCCTCCTGGCATCAGAGCTCCTTCCACAGCACTCGCATGGTGAGGGAAGCCGGGCCCAGTGTCACTGTGGATTCAGGCGGGAGGAGGACACACATGACTGTTGGCCAAGTGGCAGCAGGTGGAGGAAGTGGGAACATGCTCACGGAGAGAAGCGCTTTCACCGACTCCCAGCTCGGGTGAGTCCCCTTGTCAATCTGTGGGACAGTCAGTGCCAGCACATTCTGTTCCCACAGGCCTTAGGGTGTGAGCTGCCACTTCTGGGGCCGCAGAGAAAGGCTTCCAGAGATAAGTGATTAAAATAATGACTTTTCAGGCAGCTGCCTAATTGACAGATTAGCCTATTTACCTCAGGGACAGGGGCCAAGCTACCTGTTCCTATGGCAGCTTTGTGGGGAAATGTGACATTTCGTCCATCTGTTCCAAATTAGATGCCGGCTGAAGGGCTGGCCACCCCTTGGCTGTGTGTAAAGCTGCTC
Source organism: Felis catus (assembly GCF_018350175.1). NCBI lineage: Eukaryota > Metazoa > Chordata > Mammalia > Carnivora > Felidae > Felis > Felis catus. The sequence goes on along the minus strand of NC_058374.1, from coordinate 65,127,365 downwards.
TGAATGGGAGCTAACTCCAGAGTAGACCAAGAAATGGGTAATTGCATGCATTTGCTCAATCATTCCTTGAAATGAAGGAAAGAAGGAAAAAATGCTTACTGCCCGTGCTAAGAGTGAACTTCATATGCTATTTTGATGACTACTGTCCTAAAAAGATGGAGAGTTAAGTAAGTAAAGCAGCTAATTTCTAGGTGCTGATACCGATGCTTTTACTTTTTGATTCTAGCAGCAGTGATTTGGAGGGTATTTTTTTGGCAATACTGAATAATTCATCAAATTTTCTAAGTCATTCTTTTGCCTCTCATATTGACTTTATGGCTCATCTAATCTAACCTTTGGAACTTAACTCATTCAGGTTTAATGATGGAGTACAAATTTCATGAACTGAGGAAGTTACTAAGAGAAAAAGGTTGAGACATTATTTGATTATTAAATCAGTAACTCCCAAAATAATGATGTAGTATTATTATAGTAAAACATTAAATATGTGGTTGTTTTAATTTCTAAAATTGCTTAGTGGAAGTTGTCATCTCTCATGATCCCTGTAAGAGAAATTGACTTAATACTCATTGACTGGGCAGGCCCTGGTGATAAAAGATACTAGGATTCATCTAATCGTGAAGCAGGAAATGTGTTTTATAAAGCAGAACTGAGCATGAGACTTCTAGCATTTCTTTTTTTTTTTTTTTCTTAAGTTTACTTATTTTGAGGGAGAGCCAGTACAAGTGGGGGTGGGACTGAAAGTTGGAGGCGGGTGGAGAGAATCCCAAGCAGGCTTCTTACTCTCAGCATGGAGCCCAGTGTGGGACGTGAACTCAACGAACTGTGAGATCATGACCTGAGCCAAGATTGAGAGTCAGACGCTTAACTGATTGAGCCACCCAGGTGCCCCAAGACTTCTAAGATTTCTTATTGAAAGCTGATCTTTGTCAATATGAACATACTTGGAAGAAAATGCATGAGGTCATTATTTGTGGAGGAAAAAGCTGATCAAGGCTTTTAAATGGACAGTTTAAAATTTATTAAATGCCTACTATATCCTAAGATTTGTGCTTGGGCACAGTTTTCACACAGTGATTTTAGCAATAACAGAACTCTCATGCCACATCCTCTGACAATTAGCCTTCTTCTCTTCCTCCATCTGTGTGTCCCCATGCTTCTTGAGCCATCCTGTCACTTCTCAGTCTCCTCACTCTGCTGCATTTGGCTTCAGTCCCCACCATTTCACTGGAACATTGTTCTCACCAATGGCTGCCTTTTTGCTGCATCCAAAGTAGACACATATTTAGTCCTTATAATACTCGGCCTTTGGGCAACATTTGACAGCAGGGTCTCTGAAGTTCTCTCTCCCATTGGTTTCCAGGGCATCAGCCTCTCCTGGTTTTCCACCCGCCTCTCAAGCCACATCTTCATATTCTCTGAGTGCTCCTTTTCTGCATGCCTGGGGAGGTCATCTTTAGTAACCTTCCTCTTCCTGGTCTGGGTGCTCTTCCAGAGAGGCCCGTGTACCATGAATCCTCATGATTCCCAAAGTTTTATCTTCAGAACCATCCTCTATCCTGAATTCTGTCTAGATCTGCATGCATTTCCAGCAACCTCCTGGACATCCTACACTCAGTATATGAAAAACTAGATTTATTAGCTCCTCCTTACTGTCTACTCCTAACCATCTCCTTATACTGAAGTCGTGCCATTTACAAACCTAGAAGTCATGCTTATCTTCACCCCTCCCCAGTCACATCACCATATTTTAACCTCCTTAATGGGCCTTAAATTTTTACCCTTCTGTCCGTCTTCACTGCACATATGTCTCTTCCTCTGGTCTTACTCACTGAGAACTGTTCTCTGGCCATTAGAATGATCTTCACAAATCTAATTGTTTCTCTGCCCAGATTATAACCTTTCCATAATTCCACCAAGTTTCCATACTATGCAGCATGGCACACATGGCTCAGCCCGTGTTTTCACCTCTGCTTATCACTCCAGTCCCATCTCTTTCTACTCTCCTTCACCCTTTCTCACCGCCATCCGCACACACTCCCCCCACTACCAACCACTTGAAACTTCTTCACTTTCTTCTTCCTTACTGTCTTCCTTTTTTTCCATCTAGCCATCTGTCTCTCTCTCTCTCTGTCTCTTTGCCCCCAGTAGCTCTGGTTTTGCCTGGCTACTCATGATACTGGATGTGGCTCAGATACTGCCTATTTCCTGATGATGCCCCTCACAATCTAGATGCCCCAGATAGGTGCACTGTGTGGGTGTCTCTACCAAAATAATACATTGTGGTTATTCATTTCTTACCTGCTTTCCCTCTAGACTTTGAACTTCCTGTGAGTGTCTTATCATCTTCATATTCTCAGTACCCTAAAACAGAGGCAGGCCCAGTATAGGCACTATATAAACATATGGCAAGAGAACAAAAGAATTAAGGAAGGAGGAAATGAAATAGAAACTCTTTACTTTTTGCAGTCTAAGTTCTTTTTGTTGCTCAGATTCTAGAAGTATTAACTATGCTATTTGGGGTTATTGTAATGGACAGGGCAGGTTTCATTAGAATAATCCTATCTAAAAGAATAGAAGGAACACTTGGGAGTCAAGAAATTTAGAATAAAGGGTAAGACTTATATTCTTTTTTTTTTCAATATATGAAATTTATTGTCAAATTGGTTTCCATAAAACACCCAGTGCTCATCCCAAAAGGTGCCCTCCTCAATACCCATCACCCACCCTCCCCTCCCTCCCACCCCCCATCAACCCTCAGTTTGTTCTCAGTTTTTAAGTCTCTTATGCTTTGGCTCTCTCCCACTCTAACCTCTTTTTTTTTTTTTCCTTCCCCTCCCCCATGGGTTTCTGTTAAGTTTCTCAGGATCCACATAAGAGTGAAACCATATGGTATCTGTCTTTCTCTGTTTGGCTTATTTCACTTAGCATCACACTCTCCAGTTCCATCCACGTTGCTACAAAGGGCCATATTTCGTTCTTTCTCATTGCCACGTAGTACTCCATTGTGTATATAAACCACAATTTCTTTAAGGACTTATATTCTTGACAGTTCCTAAGTTGCCATTCTAGAGAAATCATAAAAACGAACTCTTCTTGAAATTTTTGTTCTCTTCATAAAACGAGAAGGGGTCAGAGGTATTTCCTATAACAAGGAGAATAGGTGATCAAGGAGACATCCATGCCTAATGCCTAGATTTATGGTGTCTATGTCTCCCTTTCTTTAGTGTGCCTGTGGCATTTCAGCTCTCCAGGCTGCCTCCTGAGAGCCCTGGCTCTGGGACCACACCCTGTGTTCTCCTTTGCCCTGCATTCTGGCCCCTGTTTTTGGAATCTATATTTTTCTTTCTTTCCTTCTTTCTTTCTTTCTTCCTTCCTTCCTTCCTTCCTTCCTTCCTTCCTTTTCTTTTCTTTTCTTTTCTTTTCTTTTCTTTTCTTTTCTTTTCTTTTCTTTTCTTTCTTTCTTTCTTTCTTTCTTTCTTTCTTTCTTTCTCTTTCTTTCTCTTTCTTTCTTTCTTTCTTTCTTTCTTTCTTTCTTTCTTTTTTGTTTAGTGGAAGCCCCACGTGTAAAGAAGAGGTCTTTCATGTATGTGGAACATTCCTACAGAGTAGCTAGATAGAATTATAAACCTACATAATAACATAAGATATCAAACAATGGATCTTTCTTTCCAAAAGAAGAATGGCTGGCCAGTTACTAAGGTAGCTGAAAACCAAGACATTGGAGTAAAAGACAGTCAGTATCTGTTTAAATCAGACTGCTGAGAAAGGTTTAAGAAATCACCAAATAAAACATTCCAGGTCTGTTTTTCTGAAAATATGATTTTCGTACCTGTGGGGAACTAGTGGTTCAACAAATGAATATTAGGCTCCTCCTGTGTACCCAGCACTGCAAGAGGTAGAAACGGCATGGAGAGGATCAGTGAAAAAGAAAATGAGACACATCATCAAGTGCTAGGTTATGGAAATTCAGAGAACAAAAGAGCGTTGTGCTCTGAGATTAGTAGATGGAGCCTCTGGAGAGAGATTGAATCTCTAGTAGGATTACCAGTGAAGTTTGTGACAGCAGCACAGAACAGAAAAATTCTTCCACATCCTGTTAATTACCAACCTCTTCAGTTCTTTGATTCGAGTCTCTTTCAGCTATATCTTTCTTTCCATTTCCATTTTTAATGGCCCAGTTCAAGGCTTTATTGCCTCAGCTAAGACTCTTACAGTTCCCTCAAAACGGCCTCTAGAAGTACGTATCTCCACCAGAGGCATATTCCCAAAGCAGTGCTTTCATCACACTTCAATCTTCACGGAGTGGAGGAATTGCATTTCCTGAGCATCTGACCACATGCGGGAGCTCTCCATCCATCGTCTTATGTTTGTTTGGCCCTCTGAGGTGTAGCCCCGTTAATACATAGAATATCTGGGGACCTGCCTTAGGTGGGGCTGTGTTGTTAGCTGGCAGGAACACTGGTTGCTGAAGGATTCCACACATGAAAAAGTACCATTTTTAATTTTTTCCTACATCTCATATTCTGACCAATGATACCATACATGCTTCCTCTTGCATTTTTCATATAGATTGACATCATTTTAACATTCTCTGAAGTTGTTAAAAAAAGACTTCTGTAGAATATGTTCAGGTGAAAATGGGGCCCAGGTGCAACTACTCTTCCTGATTCTCCTCCCTGGCCACCCCCCCACCACCACCACCCCCCGCCGCCACCGCTGCCCCAGCCCCATCTCCATCTCCCAAGCACATTTCTGTAGGCTTCAGGAAGTGCTTTGTAATTGGGTGGGAAGGAAAGAGGGAAGGAAGAAGAGAGAGAGGAAGGAGGAAGAGAGAGGAAAGGGGTGGGGAGGAATGCTGTGAGAGAATAGAGGAAATTTGGAATAGGTCTAGCTGGGGATAGGGACACGCAAAGATTTCACTGGACTGCACAGACGGTAACAAAACGGAAAATCCGCACCCTGACCACTGTTGCAAACCTTCTTAAAGAGGAAGTGCTCCTTCAGTTTGGGAATTTTTTTTTTAATGTTCATTTTTATTTTTGAGAGAACACGAAGCGGGGAGGGGCAGAGAGTGAGGGGGACAGAGGATCTGAAGCAGGCTCTGCACTAACAGCAGCACCCAATACGGGCTCAAACTAGTTTGGGATTGTTTTCAATGATAATATGAAGTAGCACTGGATTGATTAGCAGTGGATAGAGAGCTTCTTTATGAATCATGTTCAGGAAGATAAAGGAGTAATGGAATTATTTGTGGGTGTTAAGAGTGTTGGGAAATTCAAACTTTCCTGCGTCGTGTATGACTTATGAAATGGATTAAAGGCTTAGTCTTAAAAAAAAAAAACTGCATCGAACAGAAGGCTATTCTTATGTTATAAATAATCTTCCATTAGTTGAAGCACCTGTAGTGATGGATGGTAAAGATTTAAAATTGCCACTGAGATTGAGACTGTTACAGTTTTAATTTCTCTGTAAAGGTATTGGAGTCCATGCATGTAAAATATTTCCATCTCTTTTAAATGATACATTTCTACTAAATAAAAGTGACTCAAATTCTGGATTTAATGATAATAGCCTACATTTTTACCCATTAAATTGACTCCTGAGGCACAACATTTTAAAATATGAGATCATTATATAATTCTCAGTACAGATGCCAAAACTGTTCTGCTTCATTCTTAATACCCTTGTACTCATGACATAACACTTGTATGTTTGAACATGTGTATCAGAAACACTGGGTATTGGTTTTTAGTCATGAATCCCATTACTCTTATCTCCACACCTGTGTTATACCCACTCACACACACATTCACAATACTATACACGCTCACATGTGCACACGTGCGTACTTTAGTGGGTTGGCCTGATATAAGAGAGAATTTACAGGCATACCTCAGAGGTATGGTGGGTTAGGTTCCAGACCACTACAATAAAGTGAATATTTTGTTTTCCCAGTGCATACAAAAGTTATGTATACACTATAATCTATGAAATGTGCAATAGCATTCTGTCTAAAAAAACAGTGTACATACCTTAATTAAAAAATACTTTCTTGGGGCGCCTGGGTGGCGCAGTCGGTTGAGCGTCTGACTTCAGCTCAGGTCACGATCTCGCGGTCTGTGAGTTCGAGCCCCGCGTCAGGCTCTGGGCTGATGGCTCAGAGCCTGGAGCCTGTTTCCGATTCTGTGTCTCCCTCTCTCTCTGCCCCTCCCCTGTTCATGCTCTGTCTCTCTCTGTCCCAAAAAAATAAATAAATAAACGTTGGAAAAAAAAAATTAAAAAAAAAAAACAACTTTCTTGCTGGGATGCCTCAGTGGCTCAGTTAAGCGCCTGACTTCAGCTCAGCTCATGATCTCACAGTTTGTGGGTTCAAGCCCCACGTCGGGCTCTCTGCTGACAGCCCAGAGCCCGGAGCCTGCAGCCTGCTTCAGATTCTGTGTCTCCCTCTCTCTGCCCCTCCCCCACTTGTAGTCTGCCTGTCTCTTTCTCTCTCAAAAATAAACATTAAAATTTTTTTTTAAATTTTTTTTTAACGTTTATTTATTTTTGAGACAGAGACAGAGCTTGAACGGGGGAGGGGCAGAGAGAGAGGGAGACACAGAATGGGAAGCAGGCTCCAGGCTCTGAGCCATCAGCCCAGAGCCCGACGCGGGGCTCGAACTCACGGACCGTGAGATCGTGACCTGAGCTGAAGTCAGATGCGCAACCGACTGAGCCACCCAGGCGCCCCAAACATTAAAAATTTTTTAAAAAATACTTTCTTGCTAAAAAATGCTAACCATCATCTGAGCATTCAGAGAGTTGTAATCTTTTTCCTGGTGGAGGGTCTTGCCTCGAAGTTGATGGCAGCTGACTGGTCACGGGGGTGCTTGCTGAAGGTTGGGGTGGCTGTATTGTGTGGCAATTTCTTAAGATCAGACAATGAGGTATGCTCCATCGATGGACTCTTCCTTTCATGAGTGATTTCTCTGTAGCATGTGATGCTGTTCAATAGCGTTTTACCCACAGTAGAAACGTCTTTCAAGATTGGAATCAATCCTCTCAAACCCTACTGCTTTACCAGCTAAGTTGATGTAGTATCCTAAATCCTTTGTTGTCATTTCAACAGTCTTCACAGTATCTTCGCCAGGAGTAGATGCCATCTCAAGAGACCACTTTCTTTGCTCATCCATAAGAAGCAACTCCTCTTTTATTAAAGTTCATGAGATTGCTGCAATTCAGTCACATCTACAGGCCCCACTTCTAGTTCTCTTGCTGCTCTTACCACACCTGCAGTTACTTCCTCTCCTGAAGTCTTGAGCCCCTTAAAGTCATCAATGAGGGTTGAAAAAAAACCTCTCCCAAACTTCTGTTAATGTTGATATTTTGACCTCTTCCTATGAATCAGGAATGCTCCTTATTTATTTTTTAAGTTTTATTTACTTAAGTAATCTCTACACCCAATATGAGGCTCGAACTCAGGACCCTGAGATCAAGAGTCACATGCTCTTGCAACTGAGCCAGCCGGGCACCCAGATTCAGGAATCCTCTTAATGGCATCTAGAATGGTGAATCCTTTCCATAAGTTCTTTAATTTACTTTGCCCACTCCATCAGAGGAATTACTATCTATGGAAGCTATAGCCTTATGCAGTGTATTTTTTTTAATAAATTTTTGAGTGTAATTGACAAACAATGTTACATTAGCTTCAGGTAGAGAACATAGTGATTCAACAGGTTTATACATTATGTTCACCACAGTGTAGCTACCATCTGTCACCAATGCTACTACAGTATCATTGACTATACTCCTTATGTTGTGTATTTTATTCCCATGACTTCTAAAATCCATAGACCTCTTCACAAATATTCGTGTTATCATTGCTCAGGAGCATGATAATCTCTATATCATTCCAATTTTAGCATATGTGCTCCTGAAGCCATGCATATCTTAAATAATAAAACTTGGGTGCCCAAAATTACTCGTTGATCGGTGAGCTGTGGAGTGCATATTGTGTTAGTAGGCATAAAAACAACATTAATCTCGCACATCTCCATCTGATTTCTTGGATTACCAGGTGCATTGTCAATGAGCAGCAATATTCCGAAAGGAATCTTTTTCTTCTGAGCAGTGGGTCTCAACAGTGGGCTTAAAAATTCAGTGAACCATGTTGCAAACAGATGTGCTGTCACCCAGGGTTTGTTGTTCCATTGACAGAACGCAGGCAAAGTAGATTTAGCATAGTTTTTAAGGGCCCTAGGATTTTGGAAATGGTCAATGAGAATTGGCTTCGACTTCAAACCACCAGCTGCAGTGGCCCTTATAACAAAAGAGCCTGTGTTTTGAAGCCAGGTGCTGGCTTCTCCTCCCTAGCTATGAAAATCCTAAATAGCATCTTCTAATATAAAGCTGCTTTGCTGCATTGAAAATCTGTTTTTTAGTGTGGCCACCTTTCTTAAATATCTTAGCTAGCTCTTCTGCGTAACCCGCCGCAGCCTCTACACGAGTGTTTCAGCTTGCAGTTATAGGTTATGGAGACGGCTTCTTTCCTTAAACCTCATGAACCAACCGCTGCTAACTTCCACCTTTTCTTCTGCAGCTTCCTCCTCTCTCTCAGCCTTCATAGATTTAAAGAGAGACAGGGCCTTCCTCCAGATTAGGCTGTGGCTTAAGAGAAGGTTGAATGTTGGGCCGGTTTGATCTTCTATCCAGACTGCTGAAACTTGCTCCATATCAGCAATAAGGCTGTTTCCCTTTCTTACCCTTTGTGTGTTCACTGGAGTGGATTTTGAATTTCCTTCAAGAACGCTTTAAATTTCCCTCAGGAACTTTTCCTTTGCATTTACAACTTGGCCAACTGTTTGCTCCAAGAGCCTGACCTGTCTTGGCTTTCAACATGCCTTCTTCACTGAGCCTGATCACTTCCAGCTTTGGATTGGAAGTGAGGGACGTGCAACTCTTGCCTTCCCTTGAACACGTAGAGGCCACAGTAGAGTTAATATTGGCCTAGTTTCAATCCGTGTCTCAGAGAATAAGGAGGCCTTGAGGAGAGGGAGAGAGGTGGGGGAATAGCTGGTTGGTGGAGCAGTCAGAATACACACATTTTTGGGTTAAGTTTGTCATCTTACATGGGTGTGGTTTGTGGCGCCCCAAAAGAAATACAATAGTAACATCAAAGATCATTGATTACAGATCACCATAGCAAAAATTCAAATATCGTGAGAATTACCAAAACGTGACCCAGAGACATGAGGTGAGAAAATGCTGCTGGAAAAATGGCACTGATGGGCATGCTGGACACAGGGTTGCTGCAACCTTCAGTTTTTAAAAAAGCAGTATTGCAAAGCACAGTAGAGTAAGGTACAGTAAAATATGCTATGCTTGTATTCATTGTGCTTGCTAACAGATACTGGAAAACACCCTGCCACCCTGTCTTTTTTATTCTCCATTACCTGGAATGAATCAGGTGTACTCTTTTTGAAGCCAGAGTCCTAGAATACCTTTAAGGCATGTCTTTAGCCACAGTTCTAAGATTTTGCTGTCCTCAGTCAGGTTTCTCTGAGTCAATGCTTAAGGAAGCATGAATGTGTTAACAGCCACAGTGATAATAGGTCCCCTAACCCAGTTACCCTCTAGGCAGAAATAAAAGGGGAGAAAAAAACCAGTTCAGTGAGGCATTTGGGAGTTATTGTTTTACAAGTGGCAATTTTATTTGTCCTCTATAAATTATCCTCTCTTGAGTCAAACTGCATCAGATTTCGTCATCACTATAAATACCCGCAATTAGTAAAGGACAAAAGTATGCTACTAGAAAGACATAAACCAAATGTCATTATAATGGCAAAACAAATGGTAACAGAATGTTTATAAAATTGTTTTCTTTAAGAAAAAGCATATTTTAAAAGTTTATTTATTTTGAGAAAGAGAGAGAGAGAACGCAATCACAAATAGGGGAGGGGCAGAGAGAGAGAGAGAGGGAAAGAGAATCCCAAACAGGCGCAAAACCCTACACAGGGCTTGAACCCGCGAACTGTGAGATCATGACCTGAGCTGAAATCAAGAGTCAGATGCTTAACTGACTGAGAGACCCAAGTGTCCCAAGAAAAAGCATATTTAAATCTTTAAAAAAAATTTTTTAATGTTTTTTTATTTATTTTTGAGAAAGAGAGAGAGATGGCGTGAGCAGGGGAAGGGCAGAGAGTGTGGGAGATGCAGAATCTGAAGCAGGCTCCAGACTGAACTGTCAGCACACAGCCCGATGTGGGGCCCGAACTCATGAACCACAAGATCATAACCTGAGCTAAAGACAGACGCTTAGCTGACTAAGCCACCCAGGTGCCCCAAGAAAAAGCATATTTATAATTGTCTTTAATCATTACCTTTCCTGATGAATTCTTCACATCAGCATGATTTATTTGAACAAAACAAATCCAATTTTCCTGAATTTTACTGTTTACATACTGTTATATTTATTAAATAAGAATACTTTTACTTTTTTTTTATTTTATTTTTTTTTTAATTTTTTTTTTCGACGTTTATTTATTTTTGGGACAGAGAGAGACAGAGCATGAACGGGGGAGGGGCAGAGAGAGAGGGAGACACAGATTCGGAAACAGGCTCCAGGCTCCGAGCCATCAGCCCAGAGCCTGACGCGGGGCTTGAACTCACGGACCGCGAGATCGTGACCTGGCTGAAGTCGGACGCTTAACCGACTGCGCCACCCAGGCGCCCCAATAAGAATACTTTTAGAAGTGCCTGGGTGGCTCAGTTGGTTAAGTGACTGTGACTCTGGTCATGATCTTACGGTTCGTGAGTTCAAGTCCCACATCCAGCTCTGCTGTCAGCACGGAGCTCACTTCAGATCCCCTCTCTCTCTTGCCCCTCCCCTACGAGTGCCCTCTGTGCACTCTCTCTCTTTCAAAAATAAACATTAAAAAAAGAGAAAATTTTTAGGATGCTTATTTTAAAATTCATTTTTAGCTGAAATAACAGTTTCAAACAACTCTGAGAAAAACCTAATGATTGTTGAGGGAAGGTGTTTCATTCCACAGGTGTAACATTACCATGGTAGAAATAATTTTTAACTTCTATGACCAAATTTATTTTATTTATTTTATTTTTTATTTTTTCAATATATGAAATTTATTGTCAAATTGGTTTCCATACAACACCCAGTGCTCATCCCAAAAGGTGCCCTCCTCAATACCCATCACCCACCCTCTCCTCCCTCCCACCCCCCATCAACCCTCAGTTTGTTCTCAGTTTTTAAGAGTCTCTTATGCTTTGGCTCTCTCCCACTCTAACCTCTTTTTTTTTTTTCCTTCCCCTCCCCCATGGGTTTCTGTTAAGTTTCTCAGGATCCACATAATAGTGAAAACATATGGTATCTGTCTTTCTCTGTATGGCTTATTTCACTTAGCATCACACTCTCCAGTTCCATCCACGTTGCTACAAAGGGCCATATTTCGTTCTTTCTCATTGCCATGTAGTACTCCATTGTGTATATAAACCACAATTTCTTTATCCATTCATCAGTTGATGGACATTTAGGCTCTTTCCATAATTTCTCTATTGTTGAGAGTGCTGCTATAAACATTGGGGTACAAGTGCCCCTATGCATCAGTACTCCTATATCCCTTGGGTAAATTCCTAGCAGTGCTATTGCTGGGTCATAGGGTAGGTCTGATCAAATTTATTTTAAATTCCGTGTAAAGTCTTATTGTGCCTTTGAAGTGACCTTTTCAGATGTAATTATCATACTACACATGTTTATCTCCAGTGAGTTCAGTTTCTTTCTTCGGTATATATTATGCTGCTACTTAATTCAGTGACATTCTCAGAGGCCAGTCTGATCAAAGGTGAAATATTTCTACTGCTAGCTTCCTATGCCTTCTGACCTCAGCTGATGATTTTTCTTTTGGCTGAAGAAAAGCCAAGGCTTAGGTGTTCTAGGTGCTTCCCCATGTTAGCCAAGTCATCTCTGAAAGATCAGGTTGGTAGACAGGAGGGAGCAGGTTTGGAACTCTGCTGAATCCGTGACTGTTTGTCTAGGAATGCAGACGTGGAGATGACTCTGGAGCGAGCAGTGAGCATGCTGGATGCAGACCACACACCAGCACCCAGAATTTCTGCGGCAGCTACTTTCATACAGCACGAGTGCTTCCAGAAATCTGAAGCACGGAAAAGGGTGAGTATCATCTTAAGTCCACTGTAAACTTACCACGCTTTGACATCTATTATGGTGGCCCTGCACACTGAAACCAGTAATTTAAGTTAAAAACAAATCTTTATTGAGTTATATGTCAACCATAGGTCAATTTTAAATAACAAGTTAATAAAATAAATAAAAGTCTTCATCGAGCCTTTTTAATTAAAAGAGAATATATACTCATTACCAAAAAAAATTTACTGCAATTCAGAAACTTAGAATGTAAGTCTCCACACAAACCTTCCCCTCTTTGTCTGTCTCTCCAATCTCCCGCTTTAGGACCAAAGCCAACAATTGTTCACAGTCTGTGTACTTTTAGAGTTTTCTGATGGGAGGAGGGAGTTAGAGAGCTACCAAGAGCACACATGAGCATTTTAGACTATTGTTTTCTATATTTAAATATATATTAAATATAAACAATGCTTTGCGGTTTTCTCATTAAGCAGTTATGAAAATGGTTCCATAGACAGCTCTGTACATATATCTTTTGGCATTCCCATAAGTGTTGTACAGGGCAGACCACCTCCCAAATGGAATCACTAGGTCATTTTATGTTTGTTTGAAAAGTGGTATATTTGCTGTGTCTCCCTCTCTCTCTGCCCCTCCCCCGTTCATGCTCTGTCTCTCTCTGTCCCAAAAATAAATAAAAAACGTTGAAAAAAAAATTAAAAAAAAAAAGTGGTATATTTGTTCAGGAAAAAATCATAGTTGAAAAAGGTTTGCAGTGAACCTAAGTTTCCCTCCTACTCCAAACCTACCCCCCATCTTCCTTTTTCTTTTTCTCTCTCCTATCCTCTCTCCTCCTCCCTCCCTTCTCTTTCCCTGTCTCTCTCTCCTGCATCATTTTTGGGTGTCTTCCCAGAGATATTCTATACGTGTAGAAACAATTACTGGGTGGGTTGGTTCAGTATCCTTTTTCGTTTAAAACAAAATTACAAATGGTAGCAGGTTATGTATAGTAGTCTGCACTTTGTTTTCATTTAAGGCTATATCTTAGAAATGTTTGATATATATTAGCCCTATTTCATTCTTTAAAGTTGCTACATGGATTTCTTTTGTATAAATGTACCAGTTTTGTTTGTTCATTTTTTAACAGCTTTATTAAGGTCCAATTAATTTTACCATGTTTAGCCATCATGAAGCCACCACAATCACGATAACGAACATATCCATTATCTCCAAAGTCTCTTTGTGCCCCTTTATAATCCATACATCTGACCCCTCCCTGACCCACTTCCACTCCCCAGGTAACAAATGATCTACTTTCTGTTACTATAGAATATATTAAAGTTTCTAGAGTTTTGTATAAACTATGTAGTATATATGCTTTTTTCTTTGGATTCTTTTACTGAGCTTTAATCTTTTGAGATTTATCCATGTTGTGTATATCAAAAGATGTGTGCATGTGTGTGTTTGTGTGTGTATAGCTGAACAGTATTTTATTGTATGGATACACCTTAGTTTGTTGATTCACTCACCTGTTGATGGATATTTGAGCTATTACAAATAAAGCTGCTGCGAACATATATGCACAAATCTGTTTTCATTTCTATTGGGTAAATACCTAGGAGTTGAATGTCTGGATGATATGGTAGGTATATGTTTGACTTTTTAAGAAACTGCCAGACTATTTATTTTTACTTATTATTTAGAGAGAGAGAGAGAGAGAGAGAGAGAGAGAATCCCAAACAGGCTCTGCACCATCAGAGCCACACAGACACCCATTTTTCCTTTTAAAAAAATTATTTAAATTCCAGTTAAATGCAGTGTCACATTAGTTTCAGGTGCACAAAACAGTGATTCAACACTTCCATACAACACCCGGTGCTCATCACAACAGGGTACTTTTTAATCTCCATCATCTATTTAACCCGTCCACTCACCCACCTCCTCTCTGGTAACCATCAGTTTGTTCTCTATAGCTTAGAGTCTGTTTCTTGGTTTGCCTCTCTCTCTTTTTCCCTCTATGCACATTTGTTTTGTTATTCAAATTCCACATGTGAGTGAAATCATATGGTATTTGTCTTTCTCTGACTTATTTCACATAGCACTATACTCTATCTCTGTCCACATCACCATAAATGGCAAGATTTCTTTATTTTTTATGGCTGAGTAATATTCCAGTACTTTATCCATTCATCAGTCAATGACATTTGGGCTGGTTCCATAATTTGGCTATTGTTGATAATGCTATTTTGAACACAGTGGTGCATGTATCTCTTTGAATTAGTATTTTTGTATTTGTTGTGTAAATACCTAGTAATGCAATAGCTGAATCGTACAGTAGTTCTATTTTTAACTTTTTGAGGAACTTCCACTGTTTTCCAGAGTGACTGCACTAGTTTGCATTCCCACCAACAGTGCAGTAGGGTTTCCCTTTCTCCTCATCTTTGCCAACACCTGTTGTTTCTTGTCTTAGCAGTTCTGACAGATATGAGGTGATACTTCATAGTTCTTTTGCCCATTTTTATTTGGGTTTTTGTTCTCTTGTCATTGAATTTTGTCAGTTCTTTCTATAATCTGGATATGTCTTTTTTTTTTTTTTTTCAAATATGTGATTTGGAAATACTTTCTCCCGGTTTTATTTTGTCTTTCCATTATTTTAACAGTTTTTTATTTTGATGGAGTCTAATTATAAATCTTTTCCTTTATGGACTGTGCTTTTCATGATATATCCAAGAAATTTTTCTGTACTCTGATGTCACAAAGATAATCTATATTTTCTTCTAGAAGTCTTATAACTGTCAGATTTTATAGTGTATGATCCATTTGGGTTTAATTTTTGTATATATTGCAAATGGACTGACGTTCCTTTAAAAAAAAAAAAACACATATGCAGGGGCACCTGGGTGGCTCAGTCAGTTATGCGTCCAACTGTTGGTTTCAGCTCAGGTCATGATCTCACAGTTAATGGGTTTGAGTCCCCTGTTGGGCTCCGCGCTCACAGCTCGCTCTCTCCCTTTCTCAAAATAAATAAATATACATTTAAAAAGTATATATGCAATTGTTTAGGCACCATTTGCTGGAAAGATTATTATTTTGGTATTACTTCGTTTTTGTGCCTTTGTTGAAAAGTAATTGATCACATCTATATGAGTCTATTTCTGTATCATGTGTTGTATTTCACTGCTGTATTATTGGTCTATCTCCTTGCTAATATGACACTGTCTTGATTACTATAGTTTTATATATTAATATAGTTTTATATTGAAGTTTGCTAGTGTTAGTCCTCTGACTTTATTCTTTTTCAAGTGATTTTGGCTATTCTAGGTCTTTTACAGTCCCATTTGAATTTTAGAATCAGCTTGTCAGTTTATTTGTGACAAAACTGCTGGGATTTTGTTTGAGATTGCATTGAATCTATAATGGATGGAGAATTTTCATCTAAGCAATATTAAGTCTTCTGACCCCTGACCATGGTACATTTCACTATTTATTTAGGTCTTCTTTAATTTCTCTCAGCAGTATATTGTAGTTTTTACTCCAGAGATCTTTCATGGTTTTTGTTAGATTTATCCCTAAAGATATATATTTCTAAATGTTTTTACACATGGTCTGGGTTTTTTTTTTTTCACTTCAATTTTTGATTGTTCAATGCTAGTATATAGAAATATAATTGATTTTTTGTATATTGATCTTGTATCCTGTGACACTACTAAATTCACTCTAAGCTCTAGTAGCATATTTGTAGATTTGTCAGATTTTCTACATAGATCATGCCATCTGCTAATAAAAACTGTTTTGTTTCTTCCTTTGCAATCTTAATGACTTAGGTTTCTTTTTCCTTTTTTTCTTTGGTACTGGCTAGAACCTCTAGCACAGTGTTAAAAGGAAGTGAAAGTGGACCTGTCCTGTTCTTGATCACAGGCAGAAGCATTTGGTTGTTCTTGCACTATTAAGTATGATGCTACCTGTAAGTTTTTGTTTGTTTTTAGGAATTTAATCTGGGGGATTTTTACGTGGGTTTTTCTTTTTTGGAAGAAAGGAAAAAATTTTATATTTTAGTATTTTTAACACCATTTCCTTTTCCTGCTTTTTGTTTTATTTTATACATTGAGTTATAATTGACATAATAACAGTATATTCGGGTGTACAACATGACCCGATATATGCATATCAATGATTACCAATCTAGTTACCATCCATGCTCAGTTATGAATTTTTTTCTTGTGATGAGAACTTTTAAGATCTACTCTTAGCACTTTAAAATGTACAATACACTCTTAATAACTAGTCATTATGGTGTACATTACATCTTCTTGACTTATTTTATAACTAGAAGTATGTCCCTTTTGACCACCTTCACCCATTTCACCCATGCCAAACCTCCCACCTCTGGCAACCACCAGTCTGTTCTCTGTATCTTTGATTTTGTTTTTTCTTGGTTTGTTTGTTCATTTGTTTTTAGATTCCACATATAAGTGAGATCATATAGTATTTGTTCATTGTCTGACTATTTTACTCAGCATAATGCCCTCAAGTTTCATCCATGTTGTTGCAAATAGCTGTTTTTCCTTCTTACTTATGGCTGAATATAGTCCAATGTGTATATATATCACATTTTCCTTATCCACTCATCCATCAGTGGACACTTAGATTGTTTCCATGCTATAGCTTTTGTAAATAATACTGCAGTAAACATGGAAATTCATATATCTTTTTGAGTTAGTGTTTTCATTTCTTTCTGATAAATACTCAGAAGTAGAATTACTGGACCATAAGGTAGTTCTAGTCTTAGTTTTTTGAGGAACCTCCATACTATTTTCAGAGTGTTTGTACCAAGTTATATGCTCTCCAACAGCTCACAGGGGTTCCCTTTTGGCCACATCCTTGCCAATACTTGTTATTTCTTGTCTTTTTGGTAATAGCCATTCTGACAGGTGTGATGTGATATCTTGTTGTGGTTTTGATTTGCATTTCCCTGATGATTAAGAAGGCTGAGCACCTTTTCTGTATGTTGGCCGTCTGTATGTCTTCCTTGGAAAAATCTATTCAGGTCCTTTGCCCATCTTTTAATCGAATTGTTGTTTTGCTATTGAGTCATGTGAGTTCTTTATGTTTTGATTATTAACCCCTTATCAGATTTATGATTTGCAAATATTTCCTTCCATTCCGTAGGTTGTCTTTTCATTTTGTGATAGTTTTCTTTGCTGTTTGATCTAGTCCTACTTGTTTCTTTTTGCTTTTGTTCTTTTCTTGTGGTGTCATATCCAAAAAATCATTGCAAAGACTGACATCAAAGAGGTTGCTGCCTATGTTTTCTTCTAGGAGTTTTATAGTTTCAGGTCTCACATTCAAGACTTTAATCTAAATTGAGTTAATTTTTGTGTATGGTATGAGATAGTGGTCCAGTTTCACTTTTTTTTTGCATGTGGCCATCCAGTTTTCTCAGCACCATTTGTTGATAAGGCTCCCCTTTTCCTGTTGTGTATTCTCGGGTTTTTTGTTGTAAATTAATTGGCCACATATGTGTGGTTTATTTCCGGGCTGTTTATTCCGTTCCATTGATCTGCATGTCTTTTTATGCCAAAATCATACTATTTTTATTACTACAGCTTTTTAATATAGTTTTGAAATCAGAAAGCATGATGGCCTCCAGCTTTATTCTTCTTTCTCAAGATTAATCTGACTAGTCAGGATCTTTTTGTGGTTCCATATAAATTTTAGAATTATTTGTTTTATTTCTGTGAAAAATACCATTGGAATTTTGATGGGAATTGCATGGAATCTGTAGATTGCTTTGGATAGTATGCACATTTCAACAGCATTTCTCTAATCCATAAGCAGGGAACATCTTTCCATTTATTTGTGTCTTCATTTTCTTTCATGGACAGATCTTCTCCTCTGTTAAATTTATTCCCGTGTGTGTGTGTGTGTGTGTGTGTGTGTGTGTGTGTGTGTGTGTTTAATGCAATTGTAAGTGGGATTGTTTTCTTAATTCTGATAGTTTATTACAGGTGTACAAAAATGCAACAAAATTTTGCATATTGTTTTATATACTACAACTTTACTGAATTCATTGATTAGTTCAAGTAAACTTTTGGTGGGATCTTTAGGATTTTCTATATAATATGTCATCCGCAAATAGTGACCGTTTTGCTCTTTCTTTACCAATTTGGATGCCACTTCCTTTTCTTGCCTAATTACTCCAGCTAGGACTTGAATACTATGTTGAATAAAAGTGGTCAGAGTGGACATCCTTGCCTTGTTCCTAGTCTTCAGAAAAAAAGCTTTTAGCTTTTAACCGTTGAATATGATGTTAGCCGTAGGTTTTTCATACATCACAATATCAAGTTGAAGAACTTACCTTTATCCCTAGTTTTATGGAATTTTTTTTTTTGGTTTTTACTCAGAAATGGTTTTGGGGGGCACCTGGGTGGCTCAGTCAGTTAAGTGTCCAACTTTGGCCGAGATCATGATCTCACAGTTTGTGAGTTCGAGCCCCACATCAGGCTCTGTGCTGACAGCTCAGAGCTTGGAGCCTGCTTCAGATTCTTTGTCTCCCCTTTTCTCTTCCCCTCCCCCACTCATACTCGCTCTCAAAAATAAATAAACATTAGATTTAAAAAAAAAAAGAAATGGTTTTTGGACTTTATCAAATGTTTTATTCACTTATTAAAATATTTCTATTGTTTTTATCTTAATTTTGCTAATATGGTAAATCACTTTGGTCTTTAAGTGTTATCCCATTCCTGGGATCCCACTTGGTCACGATGTACTGTTACCTTTTTAAAATTAGATTTGGTAAAACTTTGTTAAGGCAGTTATACAGCTATATTTATAAAGGATATTGATCTTTTCTTGTAATGTCTTTCACCAGTTTTGGATTGAGAGTAATAAAATACATTGGGAAGTGTTCTCTCCTCTTCAATTTTCTGAAAGTTTGATTGTAATTGGAATTATTTCCATCATAAATGTTTGGTAGAATTCACCACCAAAGCTCTTGGACTTGAACTTTTCTTGTGAGAGGTTCTTAACCACACTCAGGACCTTCAGATTATGAGACTGGCACACTGCCTGCTGTGCTAAGGAAGCTAGCTATGTTCTCAACTATAAATTCATTTTCTTTAATTGGTAACAGGGCTTTGGGGGCTCTGTATTTTTTGTAATGAACTTCGGTAGTGTGTGTCTTTCAAAGACTTTGTCCATTTCGTCTAGGTTGTTCCAGTGCTCTTCATTGTTTTGCATAGATGTCATGTTATTTCCCATTGCCTAAAGAATTCTCTTTAACATTTACTCTAGTGCAGGTCTCCTGGTGGTTAACTTGAGCTTTTATATGTCTAAAAAGGAATTTCATCTTTGCTTTTGAGAGGTCTTTTCACTAGGTTGACAGTTTTTTATTTCAGTACTTGAAAGTTGTTGCTTCGCTGTCATCTTACTTGCTTTGCTTCAGACAAGAAATCATCTGTCATCTTCATTGTTCCTCAGTACATACTGTAACTCTCTCCACCTACCCAGCCTGCTTTTAAGATTTTCTCTTTATCACTAGCATTGAGCAGGTTGGTCATAATGTGCCTTGGTGTAATTTTCCTTAGGTTTCTTGTGCTTGAGAGCTCATTGAGCTTAAATTTGTAGATTTTTTACTTTTCATCAAATTTTGGAACTTTGGTTGGAATTTCCAATTTTCAACCATTAATTCTTCAAAGATTTTTTTTTCTGTCCCTTGGGAACTTGTTACATATATATTTGGCTACTTGACGTTGTCTCATAGCTCATCTGTACTCTATTCTTTTTCTTTAGTTTTTGTTTTCTGTATGTTTTCTTTTTTAGATATGCTTATTTTAAACATATTTTATTAGATATTTATTTGCTATGCTTTAAATTCACTAATTCTTTCTTCTGTAAAGTTTAATATGCCATTAATCTCATTCAGGGATTTTCTTTCATTCATAAATTGTAGTTTTCATCTCTAAAAGTTTTGAGTCTTTTTTCTATCTTCTATGTCTCTACCTAACATTTCACGTTACTTGAAATCAGTTTGACCCTTTTAAATCTTGCTTTTGAGATTTGCTAGGGGGAACCAGAGCAGCATTTATTCTAGAACGAATTAATCCCCACTTCTTATAGCAAGACAATTCTGAAAACTAATGCACTATGAATTAAGAGGTTTTCTGACTGGGTAGTGAGAATAAGCACTGTTCTTGGGCCTGTGTGACCATGAAGAGCTGTTCCCTTAAGTCCTTTGGTTATTTGGTTGGTTAGCTGGTTATTTCCCTGGCTTCAGGCAATTTTCTCACACATGTGCACTAATTAATACTCTACTGAATATTAGATGGAGACCCTCTGCAACCTCGGGAGTTCTCTTTCTGTGCCACTTTCTCACTGGTACCTCTTCCCTACGGACTCTTCTTCTTGGATCCTGCACTGTCTCCTGAACTCTGCTTGTTGAATTCCATTTGGATTTTACCTCACTACACCGTAGCCTGAGAACTCTCTCCATACAGTGA
The DNA here is from genome assembly GCF_018350175.1 of Felis catus. Lineage (NCBI taxonomy): Eukaryota > Metazoa > Chordata > Mammalia > Carnivora > Felidae > Felis > Felis catus. The sequence continues at coordinate 65,106,728 of NC_058374.1, read as the reverse complement.
TCTTTGACAGCAGTGGGGCTCACCTTGCTTGTTATCCATCCCTTAGGGATCACTATCCATCATGGCTACATTACCAATTATCAAAACCATTGTATGCTTTGTCTGGTTTTTAACATTGTTTCAGATGATAGGTAAATCCAGTCCTTGTCACTATTGAGTCATTATTAATTTTGATAAATAATTCCCTAATAAATTCCACCTAAGATTGTGTAGACTTAAACCCCACCAACATTGCATCATAGTGCCCATTTATATGTACCATTACTACCATGAGATTATTCTTTTGTGTTTGTTTTTGTTAATCTAATAAGCAAAAAAAAAGCCATCTCTTTATGGTAAAAACTTTCCTGTTTTTTTGAAATCAAGACTAATGGTCACTTAATCAGTTACAAAGGAAAAAAAATTTAGTTATACACACGTACCACACACACAGTTTGTCATAATCTTGCATAAACTATGCCCATTGTGTATCATCTGCAATTTTTAGTTTCTTTAAAGTGAAATGAGAACTTACTGATTCATCTGATTTCACCTGTATCTGAATTTTTACATTTCCCGTAGTCTTTTACATTAATTTTGTTCACAAATAATTACAGAGCTTTTTAAAGCTGTTTTCCTTTATCTAGTCTTTCCAAAGCATGCAGATTAGTTTTCAGAGAAACGGAACTCCTTTCACCCTTAAATTTCATTCGTTTACCTAACAGGTAAATAAATTACATGATTACAGTAACAGTACAGTTGGCCTAAATACATTGGGAAACATGTAAGTTATTCTTAGTAAATTTGTAACTCAACTAGTAAAAATTGGAGTGCAAAGCCCAACATAGAGTAACCTCTCAGCTTTGATAATTCTCAGGGAATCAGTAGGATTTCCAGAGGGAAACAAGAATGTGACTAATCCTACATATCAGTTAAGTAGAGTCAGGCAAAAGAGTTCTGTGGACTGTTTTCTCCAAAGATTTGTATCTCCTTAATGCTTGGTAGGAATTCATTATCTATTATGCGTAATAGTATATATAATCCAGTGTTATGCATCTTATTGTATCTTTCATCATGCAGGATTGAAAAAGTCTTCTGAAGTCCAATTTGTCAGTATTTCTATTCATGACATCTGTATTTTAGGTATTACTTTAAAACCTATCCCCACATCTAGATTATTTCTCATTTTAAAAGCTACATAATTATTGAGTAGTTCTCACTGCCCTTTGCCTGTATGTTTGTTCCATGGGAAGAATATGTAAGGATTAAAAAAAAATTTTTTTTAACATTTATTTATTTTTGAGAGACAGAGACAGAGTGTGAGCAGGAGAGGAATAGAGACAGACGGAGACACAGAATCCAAAGCAGGCTCCAGGCTCCGAGCTGTCAGCAGAGAGCCTGATGCGGGGCCCAAACCCACAAACTAATTGTGAGATCATGACCTGAGCCAAAGTTGGGACACTCAACTGACTGAGCCAGCCGGGAGCCCCAAGATTTAAAAAAATAATGTATTTAACTAGTAATGAACCGTCTTTATACATATAGGTGAAAAGAATTCGGCTAAAAATTAGTCCTTTCTATGACTAACTCAGATAAATGTTTAAATCTTTTTGTATTACCAATTTTAAAAAGCTGGGCATTATTAAGCATGCTTTCATTTTCTAATATGGAATTACTTGAATTTTTCTTTTGTTTCTCAAATTGGGCTAGATTTCTACGATCTCTTAAGTTGCTAATTTGATTATAAACATCATTTTGCTTACATATGTGATTAAAGCTGTGCTTGCCTTCTTGGCTCTTTTTCTAAAACTAGGACAAACACTGGTTTTGAGAATAATGAAACATGAAAGTCACACTGAAACCTAAAAATACATATGCGTGGTAGAAAAATTTAAGTATTAAGTTATAACCCAACATGAACAAAATCCTGCTAATATTAAGCATAGTGCTATAGCATTTGAATTTATGTATGAAAGACATTACAGGCTCAGTCTCTGGGGCATGTGACTCTTGATCTTGGGATTGTAAGTTTGAGCCCCATGTTGGGTACAGAGATTATTTAAGAATAAAATCTTAGGGGGAGAGGGAAAATGGGTGATGGGCATTGAGGAGGGAACTTGTTGGGATGTGCACTGGTATGTTGTATGTAAGTGATGAATCACGGGAATCTACCCCCAAAAGCAAGAGCACACTGTATACACTGTATGTGAGCCAACTTGACAATAAATTGTATTAAAAAAAAGAAATAAAATCTTTTTTAAAAAGGCAATTATAATTTGAATATAAAGATCAAAATTCTAAATCATAAACTTTTAAAACCAGTGGCAACTTTTTAATCCTTATTTTATTTGATTAGGACTCAGCCCACTTATCATACTTGATCCTCTTCTCCTTTTTGAACCTTTCTTCTTTTGGTCCAGAGTCTCCTGGTTCTTTTCCCATTTCTCTGGCTCCTTCAGCTTTCTTCTGTGAAAAATTTATCATAAACTATCCCTTAAATGTTTATGTTCCTGAGGTGCCTTCCTGGGACTTTTCTTCCTTAGCACCATCTCCTGACCTGCTTCATCCACTCCTATGACTTCCTTCCCTATATGATTTAGATGCTGATGACTTCCTGCATCTCTGCCCCCTTCTGTCCCTTGGGCTCTAAACCATGTGTCCATCTATTTCCTGGACATCCCACTGAACTCAACATCAGCATTTCAAAAATGGGCACGTTAATTTCTTTTGCTTTTCCTCTCTACTAGCCAACCTTCCTTCTAACTTGTTCTTCCTGCTGGGTTGGAAGGCAGGACCCTTGGTGGTTTGAGTATTAACACTCAGAAGTCACTCAGGGAAGTGTGAGTCCCAGCATCCTAATTACCTCAGTGACCTTGGGCAGGATACTAACGTCTCTGAGCCTTGGCATTCCTACCTATAAAGTGGAAATAATAATCCTACTAGGAAGAGTTGTGAGAATGCACTCAGATCATGGTACAATGCCTGCCCCAATCTGAACATATTATTTCCTGTGTGAGTGGTAGTTCACCCAGGTGGTATGACACAAAAACTTGAACACAGACTTTCAACTTTTCTTTTATTGTTACCTCTCAACATTATTCATATTCATGCAGTCTTCAAGACTTTTTAGTGCTGCTACTAAAAGTGTCTTGAATCTACTCACCTCTTTCCCTCCCTACTCAGCACCACTATGCTAATCCCTATCACCATGTTTTCTGTTAACTCAGCCACTTCCTGGTTAATTTCCCTTCCTCCACTTTTAACCCACTACTGATACAGTCGCCTCTCAGCACCCACTTGCCTTTAGGAGGAAGGATAAATTTAATCTGCAAGACCCTTCTAAAACTGACCTTATTTCCATTCCTGCTTCAGATCTCATCACTGAAGTTTTGACTGCCATAACTATCTTGCAGAATCTTATAAAACTCATATGAATTCATTACTCAAAATTTGAGAAATTAAGAAACAGACAAAAAGAGACATACCCACACTTCCCCAATATTGTTACCATCTTAGTTTTGTTCTCTGACTTTTTACAAATTGAATATGTAGCTTTCCTCGTAGGGATTTTTTTTTTTTTTGCTTTGATTTTAAGAAGCATGCACAAATATATGCTTGTTGTTTAAAAAAATACAAAATAACAAGCAACTTTCATAATTTGTATGCCCATCATTTCTCCCAAACTCCCTAAATTCATTTCCTTCTTTATGTCTGTGTTTGAGTGGAAATACATAGATATTTTATATATTTTTTCTAGTAACACTGTACAATAAGCATTTCCTCATAACATTAGCAATATTTTGCATACCTCATATTAATGGTGATGCACTAGCTACCATGTGTTGAGTGAGTACTCTGTACCTAGCGTGAAGATTGTTAATCTTAGATAATCTCCATTTGACTGGTGAGGGAACTGTAATGACCAATATAAAATATCTGTCAGTTCTAACATTACTCTGCCTCTCCCATGGAAACTTCAATCTGTGTGGATTGTGACAATCATTAACTAGTCTTCCCCTGTTGTTGGACATTTATGGTTTCAAATTTTTCCCTTTTATAAATACTACAGTCACAGTGTGCTTGGGTGGCTCAGTTAGTTAAGCATCCAACTCTTGATTTTGGCTCATGTCTTGATCTCATGGTTTGTGGGTTCAAGCCCCATGCCAGGCTCCGCACTCAGCACAGAGCCTGCCTGAGATATTCTCATTCATTCATTCTCTCTCTCTCTCTCTCTCTCTCTCGCTCCCTCGCTCCCTCGCTCCCTCCTTCCCTCCCTCCTTCCCTCCTTCCCTCCCTCCCTCTCTTGCTCTGCCCCTCCCCTGTTTGTGCAGGCTCTCACTCTCTCTCTCAAAAATAAATAAATTTTATTAAAAATTAAATAAATACTGTACTTACAATTACATGTGTGTGCATTTCAAATTCTTTCCTAATGAAGGTTATTAGAAGAGAATATTTTTGAGGTTTTTGACACTTACTGCTGATTGCCTTCCTGAAAGGTTATACCAATTTTCATGGAGTGATTAGTTCTAATGGGAAGGAAAAGAGAAAAGGGGAGTGACATTTCACAGAGGTGGTGACATTTGAGCCAGCTCATGCAAGATGAGCAGGGCTTTGCCAGAAGTGAGGCAGAGTGGTCGGAGCATTCCCAACAGGAAGGAAGTGAGAGCAAGGGCACCAGGGCACAAGGGAGCCCTTGCCCCAAAGGAGTCAGTCTGTTCCTTCCGCTTATTTGCCACCAGAATCCTCATCATTTATTTTATAGTTGACAAGAAGAAGAATCAGAATAGAGCCCTTCCATATATTTAGAAACCATCTCAAATGAAAGGTCTTTTGAAGTTCTGAGATATTCATGTTAGTCTCTTTCTTCTTTCCTTTTCCCAAAGGGAGAACAAATCCCCTGAGGATTCAGTATAACTGGGAAATACATGCCACCTCTCTCATCCCATCTGCTTCCCTGAATGTGAAGGGACAAAGACAGTACATTTGGCGTTGTTTCTGATGTGTACAGGATCTGGAGCGCCTGGGTGGCTCAGTTAAGCCACTGACTTCGGCTCAGGTTATGATCTCACAGTTCACGGGTTCGAGCCCCGCATCAGGCTCTGTGCTGACAGCTCAGCGCCGGGAGCCTGCTTCAGAATCTGTGTCTCCCTCTCTCTCTGTCTCTCTCCTGCTCGTGCTCTTTCTTTCTCTCAAAAATAGACATTAAAAATAATGCATTTGGTATTGATTTTGTATCAATCTGCTTAACAAGATGGATAAAAGTAACCTAAGTCTATTTATAAATTTGGGAGAGGTGCCAGACACTAGGGCGTCAAATTCAACAGTGACTAGAGCTGTAGCAGATTTCTACATTTGTCTGAGCATGGTGTGTCCACAATGCCTTCTTTCTGGGCTGGAGCAAGTGCTGAAAGCCCAAGGGGTGAAGGTGACAGGGTAAGCAAAGCCGGCTGTCCAAGCCCCCGAGTCCAGTTCCACACGCCACTTCTCGCTGATTCTATCATCGCATCTGGAAATGCAATATGACCGGTAAGCCACATCCCATCATATTTTGAAGAAGGCCACTTAGGAGTTATAAATCAAGCAATAAAATATTTCTAAAGCTCGCAAAATACCTTCAGGACAAACAGGATTTTCTTTCTGCATCTGATGCTTCTACAGCTACTGTGAAGATTTAGTATAGCTGGCATTTATGAAGTTTGTGGAGCGTACATTTAACCAACTTAAAACCTAACTATGAAATAGAAATTGATGGAATTGGAGAAACATGTGAATTATAAACAATTTAAAATGTGCCTTTCTGCTCTTAAGGAAGTGTAGTAATGGGAATAGAGGAAGTGATAAAGTAGATGATCTACTGGACCAGAATTAATTGACAGCTAAGAAATCTTTATCAGTGGCATTTTTGTGCAAATATATTAGAATGGCTGTAGACGTAGCCCAACAAAATGGCTGTGGCCAGTTTACCAGTCGTGCCTTGTTCTGCACATGTCTCCTCTGAAGTGAGTTGTAAGTGGAAGTATTATTCCTCATTATTACTAGTGAAGCCTCAAAGAGACCAAAAGAGTACTTCTCTCATAAGGTTCTCAACAAGCTATTAATTAGATAACATAAATGAAACTCTTAACATATGCCAACACCTTCTAATGGTAGAAGTGGGTGGGAGAGTCATTATCTGTGTTTTATTATTATTATTATTATTATTATTATTATTATTATGGTTATTATTTTAAACTTTGACTTTGATTCTTGTCTTGCTAGTCTTCTCCCCAGTCCTAACAAAGAAAGATGTAAGATTGGAAGATTATGTCTTAAATCTCATTTATCTGTTTATGAAAGGGAAGCTGAAATTTGATGATACATAGAAAATATGAAAAGGTATTACTGGGTGCCAGAGCATGAACTGTGAAGCAGTTAGGGCATCATTCATAAGCGATGAACTTCAGCTGAAAGGGAACCTCCTGCCCATTCACAACAATAAGTGTTTCCTAAAAATTTCTGCATTAAGATGGTGAAAATGACTGACATCTTTACCAGAAGTTCTTACTGATCTAAAATTTCCGTATCAGATGCCAGTGGAAGCCCATGAGAAGGAAAGCCCTCAGTCTACAACTTAACATTTTGCTTCAGCCACCCCACGTCCACCTCTTGACTTCTTTAGATAATATTGGCAGCCTAAAGTATCACATTGCTCATATTGCCATGATTTGACCTCTTCTTGAACAGCCATACATTTCAGAATCTAAACCATCTATTTATATTCTTCTTTTCCTAGTGCCCACCCTTTCTCTAATAGACAGCATGCCCTTTCTTGCATATTTGGATGGGAGAGATATTTTCTATTTTTTTTTAATTTTTTTAATTTTTATTTTTTTAATGTTTATTTTTGAGAGAGAGAGAGAGAGAGACACGGAGTGTGAATGGGGGAAGGGCAGAGAGAAAGGGAGACAGAATCTGGAGCAGCCTCCAGGCTCTGAGCAAGCTGTCAGCACAGAGACTGACATGGGTGTGAACTCACAAACTGTGAGATCATGACCCGAGCCAAAGTCGGACACTTAACCAACTGAGCCACCCAGGTGCCCCGAGAGGTATTTTTTAAATAGCATATCAAGGGGTGCCTGGGTGGCTCATTTGGTGAAGCGTCTGACTTCAGCTCAGGTCATCATCTCACAGTCTGTGAGTTCAAGCCCCTCATCAGGCTCTGTGCTGACAGCTCAGAGCCTGGAGACTGCTTCAGATTCTGTGTCTCCCTCTCTCTCTGCCCCTCCCCTGCTCATGCTGTGTCTCTCTCTATCTTAAAAATAAATAAAAACATTAAAAAAAATTTAAATAACATATCAAAAGTGTAAAGTTACGTTATTTACTTAAATTAAGAAGCTTGCATAATTTTTATATGAAGCTTTTTAAATACCCTAAGCAATTGATCGTAAAAATAGCTGGCATTTAGGATTAGTTTGCATTGGTACTACCAATGCCATGGTAAATGAATCTTTATTTCTACCATTGATGGTGAGATCTGTCCATTTATATTGACTGTAAAGTTCTGTCCTGGAAAAAAAAAAATGAAATGTTCATATAATTGTGCTGTTCTTCGATAAAACTCCTTACTCCTCTCATTCCAGCTCTGTTCATCTTCATTATGCTCAAGACTTTAAAAAAAATTTTTTTTTTAACGTTTATTTATTTTTGAGAGAGAGAGTGAGACAGAGCATGAGTGAGGGAGGGACGGAGAAAGAGAAGGAGACACAGAATCCAAACAGGCTCCAGGTTCTGAGCTGTCAGCCCAGAGCCCGACATGAGGCTTGAACCCACAAACCATGAGAACATGACCTGTATGCTCAAGACTTTTATAGCTTAACTCTTTCTGTCCACTTAACTGTCACTTACCCACCTATCACTTTACTTTCCCCTTCAATTTTTTCATAGGTTTCAGTCTTCTCACATTTATTGTTAGCTCCTCCAAGAGAGGCAGGCACTGCCTTATAGCAGGTGTATATTGTATGCAGTGAGCCTCAGGTTGTGTCCCAGTTACTGTCTGATGGGGACTCTACTTGACATTAGTGAACTTCATCTGTTCATTCATATTACAACAAATGTCTTTAATGCTACATCAGAATAAATATCTGAAATACACATCTGCTTCTTCCCCAGGTTAATCAGCTTCGTGGCATCCCCAAGCTTCTGCAGCTTCTAAAAGTTCAGAATGAAGATGTTCAGCGAGCCGTGTGTGGGGCCCTGCGAAACTTGGTATTTGAAGACAATGACAACAAGTTGGAGGTCGCTGAACTCAATGGGGTACCTCGCCTGCTCCAGGTGCTGAAGCAAACTAGAGACTTGGAGACTAAAAAGCAAATAACAGGTACTGCTAACAGAATATTGAAGGATGCAGAACAGTGTACCCAGCTGGGTATGTTATGTCATCTGTTTTTCTTTCTTTTTTTTTTTTTAATTTTCTTTTTTCTTTTTTAAAATTTACATCCAAATTAGTTAGCATATAGTGCAACAATGATTTCAGGAGTAGATTCCTTAGTGCCCCTTACCCATTTAGCCCCCCCCCCCCCCACAATCCCTCCAGTAACCATCTGTTTGTTCTCCATAGTTATGAGTCTCTTATGCTTTGTTCCCCTTCCTGGTTTTATATTATTTTTGCTTCCCTTCCCTTATGTTCATCTGTTTTGTCTCTTAAAGTCCTCATATGAGTGAAGTCATAGGATTTTTGTCTTTCTCTGACTGACTCATTTCACTTAGCATAATGCCCTCCAGTTCCATCCACGTAGTTGCAAATGGCAAGATTTCATTCTTTTTGATTGCGCCGAGTAATACTCCATCATATATATATATATATATATATATATATATATATATATATATATATATATATATATATATATATTTACCACATCTTCTTTATCCATTCATCCATTGATGGACATTTGGGCTCTTTCCATACTTTGGCTATTGTTGATAGTGCTGCTGTAAACATGGGGGTGCATGTGTCCCTTCAAAACAGCACACCTGTATCCCATGGATAAATGCCTAGTAGTGCAATTGACGGGTCATAGGGTAGTTCTGTTTTTAGCTTTTTGAGGAACCTCCATACTGTTTTCCAGAGTGACTGCGCCAGCTTGCATTCCCACCAACAATGCAAAAGAGATCCTCTTTCTCCGCATCCTTGCCAACATCTGTTGTTGCCTGAGTTGTTAATGTTAGCCATTCTGACAGGTGTAAGGTGGTATCTCATTGTGGTTTTGATTTGTATTTCCCTGATGATGAGTGATGTTGAGCATTTTTTCACATATTGGTTGCCTATCCGGATGTCTTCTTTGGAGAAGTGTCTATTCGTGTCTTTTGCCCTTTTCTTCACTGGACTATTTATTTTTTCAGTGTTGAGTTGGATAAGTTCTTTATAGATTTTGGATACTAACCCTTTATCTGATACGTTGTTTGCAAATATCTTCTCCCATTCTGTCAGTTGCCTTATAGCTTTGCTGATTGTTTCCTTTGTTGTCAGAAGCTTTTTATTTTGATGAGGTCCCAGTAGTTCATTTTTGCTTTTGTTTCCCTTGCCTCTGGAGACGTGTTGAGTAAGAAGTTGCTGCGGCCAAGATCAAAGAGGTTTTTGCCTGCTTTCTCCTTGAGGATTTTGATGGCTTCCTGTCTTACATTTAGGTCTTTCATCCATTTTGAGTTTATTTTTGTGTGTGGTGTAAGAAAGTGGTCCAGGTTCATTCTTCTGCATGTCTCTGTCCAGTTTTCCCAGCACCACTTGCTGAAGAGACTGTCTTTATTCCATTGGATATTCTTTCCGGCTTTGTCAAAGATTAGTTGGCCATATGTTTGTGGGTCCATTTCTGGGTTCTCTATTCTGTTCCACTGATCTGAGTGTCTGTTCTTGTGCCCGTACCATACTGTCTGATGGTTACAGCTTTGTAGCATAGCTTGAAGTCTGGGATTGTGATGCCTTCTGCTTTGGTTTTTGGGGTCTTTTCTTGTTCCATACAAATTTTAGGATTATTTGTTCTAGCTCTGTGAAGAATGCTGGTGTTATTTTGATAGGGTGTCATCTGTTTTTCTTAAGTTTCCCGGAACAAATGGCTAATGGGCTCATTATTATCTGAGAGGTGGCTTTCAAAGAACATTGTCACCCTCTGAGTTAAACCCCAGATTAAAGTCAAGTTAGAATTTTTTTTTTTCCTGAAAGGGAAATTATTTTGAGGCTTTTGCTCAATATTTTAAATTAAAAACTCTGCAACTTTGCATGTTTTTACAACTTTACAGTACTCACCACAGGGAAATTCTGCATCAGTTTACTAACAGCCAACTTTGTGATTTGAGAACATGTAAGGTTTCAGTATTGCCTCAAGTGCACAAGGCATTCATTCTGAAGAGACTCAGTAAGAACCACACCCAATTATTTGTTTTATTTATTCAATAATCCACTCACTGGATGTATACAAAGAAAGTGAATCAGGGAATCAAATAGTGTCCTTATGTAGAGGATTAGTTTAATCAAATTAGTCAAAATACAAGAAATGTTATTTCCCAATCCTTCCATTACCTGGACCCCCCAAAATACCAGCTCCCTAGCCCACTCATCCCTGCACCCTAAAAAGAAGAAAAAAAGATGAGAGTGGCTGGATGCATTTTTCTAGTTCTTTACTTCATATTTCAAAATCTTGATTGGAACAAATAAATATCTTCTTTCTGCCCAATAGATTAGAAGAATGAAATAATCTGATAGAATTAAAGCAACAGTTTTAGTAATCCTTGAAATGTGCAGAAGAGAGACCTAGTTTTGTTTAAATGAATAGTGCATATGGTAGAGGAGAAGAGGGTGCATTGATGTTCAAGCTTAGCCCTCTTGCTGTCACCATCAGCTCCCTACTGATGCTCCCTGCACACGTTCCGAGTGCAAGAGCATTACTGAGTGCAACGGAAACCTTCCTTAAGTATCTTCAGGGGCCTGGGTGGTATACATACATTTTTAATTTATCGCCAAAAGGTTTTAAGGTATTTTTAGGTATTATTAGGTGATGAAATCTCGGTTTTATAGATGAGAAAAGTAAGGCCCAAGCCCTTTTTAATATATCATATAAAAGTATTTTTAAATGATAATGCTGGACAGTGTTGTTTATTTTAGAAGGAAGTATTCCATACATTTTGTTATAAGTTGAATATATTCTACACTTCTGCAGAATATACAGCAGTTTATTATACAACAGGTTTTTTTTCTGTTTTTAAAAATGTTGTCATTCTGTCTTGTCTGCCCATTTATATCTTAAAGTAATCACATTTTTTTCTATCTTGATATATTTTAATTTTATAAAACTATATGAAGGGTTATACCTTGCTATCCTTCTGCCAGCACGCTGTCATGTCCCATGAGAAATTTCCTTCCATAACTATGACTTATATTAAAACACCTACAGAAATTAAGAGGGATCTCACTCATTCATTCATTCAGCCAGCATTTACGGGGTGCCTGCAAGTACCAGGCAATGAGAATCATTTTAGAAAGGTTGTAGATGTTCTTTTCTTTCTACTAAAACACGAACAGTTACTTGATGGTTGGCACTTAAAAAGAAAACCAAACCTCACAATTGGAATCTAACATTTCCTCCATTAAACTGTAGTAATGACAACCGCAAGAGAGAATCAGATAATCTGTTTTACGGTAAAAAAAAAAAAAAAAAAAAAACACACACACACAAAAAAACCCAAAAACTTTCCAAAGGAGATGTTTCATTGTGGACTTTAAAATAAGGATAGGATACATTTTGAACTGGTGTTTTGAAGGAGAATGAAAATTATCCCCAGCAAAGTGAACATCATTAGCGAAGCAAAAAGAAGCTGCTGGTCATTTTTAGAGGCAGTTGGATAATAGAGTATTGATGTTAAGGTATATTGTATCTAGAGAGCTTGGGAGGATGTGTGGGTGTGTGTTGAGGAAGTAATCCATTGAACCATGCTTCCCCTTCTTTTGTAGGCAATAGGAAACTATGGTCAGAGAACATTCTGTGGTATTAATGCCATAGAAACCATTCAGTTATCTTTACATAATGTGCAGAACTGATCAGTGGAGGTTTATTGTGCAATTCTCAGGATTTCTAGTACAAGCCAAGCATCCCTTCCAGAGGGGGCTCATTACATGCTAATTGAATTGAGTCGATACTTGAATGTTTGATACAAATCCTTTTAAATAACTTCCTTTAGCTCTATTAATAGAACAGCTAAGTAAGTGCTTTCTGGGCCTCAGAAATAAATTGTTGACTTAATGTAGACATGTTTATATCTTTGCTTAGAAACACAAAGTGAATAACCATACATATGAATCTTTTCTTGTCTATTTTGTGGGTATCTTTTTATTGAGTCTGTTCTTTGTGCTAGTCACTAAGCTAGGACTTTCCATTTTTCATCTTTGTCCCTCCAGTCATCTCCATAAGGTATTATTGACAATTTACATATCATCAGTGTGACACTTGGTGGGGTTAAGTAGATTGCCCAAGATTATGCAGCTAACAAAGAACAAAGCCCATATTTCAACCCAGCTCTATCTGGGTGTCTTGCTGTATGAAAGTGGCTCTCACCTCCCTCTTTGGAGGCAGAGAGTGATTCATTTTTACACTTCTTTGGGAAAAGGCTTGTCTTTTAGGATCTCAGATTAGAGAGCTCTCCTTCACTCCTCTGTGACCCTTCCTCTGTCTCCACTTGCCACTGACTTGATTAAGTCCTCTTCACCTCTCTGCTCTACTATTGCAGTAGCCTCTCACCTGCCCACTGATTCAGTTTTGCACATTCCCAGTCTGTCCACTACTCTGCTCCTAGTGATTTCTTGCTGATATGAAAATATGGTCCCATTGTGCTCCCCATTACCTCTAAGATACAGTCTATACTGTGCAGTATGCCACACAGAGATTTTATGATCTGAGTCTGGTGGCCACTGGCAGCAATGTCTCCTCTCATACCCTCCCAGCCCAGGCTCTGAAATCCTAAAGGATTTGCTGGTCTGTCTGTGTCTCTTTTCTGTCTTGATATCTTTGTCTCTGCTGTTGTCTTGGACTAAAATCCTTTTCCACACCTTGACCACCTGGTGAACCCTCCTCACCCTTCAATAGTTGTCTTTTCCTCTGAAGGATTTTCAGATGCCATCCTTCCATACTTCATCCCCCCCAGTGGGGTTTTGAAAGAAGGGGCATCTCTGAACTACTTTTGCATCCTTTAATATTAGGATGCCACTTATTTCATGCCTGTGTGTTTATTGCAATAACAACTTTGCTACTCCTCTAAGTTATTCAACATCTGTGGCTGATTGAATATAAAAAAAGAGATTCATGACCTGGGAATATCTCGATTAAGAGAAATAAAAGGATCAGGTTTGTTTTCAGATAAGACCCTGATTTTCCTGGCCAAGCTATAAAAAAAATTAACCATCCGATTTCTATATATGCATAAAAAAGGCATCAGCGCTTTGTTCTGCTGGGAGAGAACATCAACTCACTGACCTTCCTGGCATTTTCAGTACCAGCCTAGGAGGGAAGCTCTTCTCTTTTCAGATGAAAAGACTTAAGGATCAAAGACGTTCCCTCTATGAGATTGTTCCCCCTCCCTTACCAAGTGAGCCTGTTAGTGTACTTTAATTGAAATGAGAACAGTACATACTGGTCTCAGAGGCTCATCTCCAAGGTCACTGAGTAATGAGCATTTGCAGGAGTGAGTATGACTCTGACTTGGTAAGAATGAAGCAGGAGATTCTTGTGCCTCTTTTCATGTTGCATAAGGAAGAGTCAGGATGATTGGCAATGAAATTTGTTAAAAATGTATATTGACCTCTGCATGTTTTTTGGAAATATTTCATTGGCTTGGTATATTTTAATAAAGTAGCAAAAACATTTTGCTATAAGATATTCGTTATGCACCTTTTAAAAATAATTGTATATTATTTTATTCTGCACTTGTAATGTGCAACAAGTTATCTTGGGTTTGTGTATAACTTGGACTAAATGGCCTTTGCAATAGTGTGATATTTCAGGGAAGGCTTACAAAACTTAGGTGAAAGAAGTATATCCATGCAAGGGAAATTATTTAAAAAAAAAAAAATTCCTCCTGGTCTGTGATCACTTTGAAAAATAAGATTAAAATTAACCAGTCTTCCTCCTCCTGCTCCTCTTCTCCTTCTGTACTGATAATAGGGATTCATTTAATCATAATATATGTAATTTTTGCTACCTCATTGTCATGCAGAGTTTGTTAAATAACTCTATTTCTATTCCTAGAAGGCAATATTAATAAAACACAGATTTTAATATCTTATAACATCCTTCTACTAAAATTAGCTGTTTTTTGCAAAAATCACAGTTGGCAATACATTTCTGGAGAACGCAGTTATTCTTATCTCTTTTATAATTGCTAATTATTCAAAGTATATCCCTTACCAGAATCCATTTCTTTCTTTTTGGCTAGAATGAGAGCTTAGAGATAGAAAATTACAGGCTTATCACCTGCAACAAAGAACTTAATAATAGAAATTTAGGCGCTATGAATAAATTGACTGGAAGTTAAAGGTGAGACCAATGAAAACCTAAACCCTAATCTTATATCGGGTCATCTAGAATCTAGTCATTGAAATGAATATGTATTAAGGGTCCTTTAGTCCATTCATTACCCAATGCGAGAAATGGGAATCATTTTTTTTTCACGTCATCTCTATGCTCAGTGTGGGGCTCGAGTGCACAACCCTGAGATCAGGAATTGCGTGCTCTACCTAATGGGCCAGCCAGAGGCCCCAAGAATAATTTTTAAAATACAAATTACTAAAATCCATTCTGAGATTCTAGCTAATAAATTTGGAATGTGACCCAAGAATATGTCATCCTGATATGCTGCTTGGTTTATTTGGAAACTGCTAGTCTAGTCTAACACTCTAGCTTTGGGATGAAACCACTTGTCAATATTTTGATAAAGGAGGAGCTCATTTTTAGCAGTCTTAGCGATAGAGCTGGATCTTACAGCAGATCTTTCTGTTTCCTTCAAAGCTCTCTTAGAAGTTTATATTTTCAGTGAGCCAGAATCTCCTTCCCTAGAATTTCCACTCATTAGTTCTGGTTTTGCCTTCATATAGTCACAAAAAATGATACCTAGCTATTAAATTTACATTTGTTTAGTTACTAGAGAAAATGTATTCCTATGTGTATTAGATTCTAATATTTTTTAGCTTGGGTTAATTTTTCTACTAGCAATTGAATTTTTAATGATATTTAAGAACTCTATATATTAAGGATATTCACCCCTTGTCTCATATTGTCATATGTATTTTCCCAATTTGTAATTGGTCATTTATTGATGTTGTATGTACATGTTGGGAGAATGTATAACTGTTTAATCCTGAATCTCTAGTGAAAAGTTCCTTCCTAGCTTTGTACCATACAAAAATTTGGCAGGCATGACATTTCTATATAATACCATACATTAAAAATTTAAAAATTGTACTAAAACTCCCAAACCAGATACTTTTATAGAAATAATACTGGATACGAAGTTATAAAGGACGTTGACTGTTGGAGGAAAATTCCACTCCCTTTGTTCAGATTAATCCTCTTCTGGTTTTTATTGTAAGTTATACTTTTCCTTTGAGTGCCCTGTGTGGTCCTTTTTTAAAAGAGGAAATGGCATCATGCTTCACATTTTTAAGCCTCTGGCAGGCAGGGACTATTAATTTGTTTGCTTATTTAAAGCAGGAAGCTTTTTTTTCCCTCTCTCTCTCTTTTCTTTTTAACTTTCTTTAGTAGCTTAGAAACCACAACTCCACCTTAGACCTGCCTCTAAATTGTTTTCAACAACCCTTGGAATTTTATTCTGTCACTCCCCCATCCAGAGCCCCTCAAGATGAAGTGGGAGGAATGAAGTCATTGTGTTGCAAAATCTGTGGCCCAGGGACACTGCTACTGCTCCTGACTAGTCTAGTTTGACCAGGAAAAGACCTCCTCCTGAGCCAGAATGCTAGCCCTCAGAAAACACTAGACCCAGTGTCACCCCATCTGACTGTAGCTCTGTGTAGGCTGCAGTGGAAGTTTGGTTCAGAAATTGTTGTTTCAGAAACTGATTAAGTAAAACTGATTAAGGTCAAAAGGCTGCATCTGGCCTAGAGTGTTCTAAATGGTGATCCAAATAGAACTATGGTTGAATAATTATCAACCTTTACCTGTACAATTATTTCAGTCATTAAATCAGGGGAGATGATATCACCACATAATTCAGCCAAAAAAACCAAAAGCACCTTTCCTTGTTTCATAAGGTAGACTGTCCTGTATACCTATGCTTCCTCTCTCTCGTATGCAGACAAAAGAGTACATTTTAGGGGCGCCTGGGTGGCGCAGTCGGTTAAGCGCCCGACTTCAGCCAGGTCACGATCTCGCGGTCCGTGAGTTCGAGCCCCGCGTCAGGCTCTGGGCTGATGGCTCAGAGCCTGGAGCCTGTTTCCGATTCTGTGTCTCCCTCTCTCTCTGCCCCTCCCCCGTTCATGCTCTGTCTCTCTCTGTTCCAAAAATAAACATTGAAAAAAAAATTAAAAAAAAAAAAAGTACATTTTAAAAGTGAGAATTACTGACTGGGCAATGGCGGAGTGAGTAGGGAAGAAAACGAAGATTCCCATCTCTTTCTACCTCCTCTCTCTGCCTTCCTGGGTGCTAGGGAGTTAGAGTCATTTGCTGAGGTATGAAAGAAGGCAATGCAACTTGACACCTGCTGGGAGTCACTGGAATAGTAAGCAGGAGGTGTGCCCTCCTTCCACTGAATCAGAAGTATTTGAATGCCAAATTTGTAAGAAAAACCAATCCTAAATGGATGTGCCACTTTGTATCCTCTCTGACTACCCAGCCTCAGGCTCTGTCTCACAAATGCCTTGGAAAGTACAGTATTCTATTATCTTAATTTCTTTCTGAGTTGGCTTGTATGGCCTTTTTCTTTAATGGTGGGTTAAGGGGAGAAGTTTCAAGAGGAAAGGGAAAGTTAAATAAGTAAATGTGGTACCAGCCTTAGACCAATGTTTAGGCCATACATGTTGGTAGATAGATTAAAAATACTCTTGTATCTCCTTCACTACCAAACTATAATATAAGAAATACATGAGGTAGCCAGTGTAAATTCCAGGAGGACATAAAGTCTGTCATTGGGTAGGATTTAATAAATATTAATTGGCGATGTTTTTCAGCCTACTGGTGATAGGCATGGGTATAAGCAAAGGCTCTGTAGGCCATCCGTGCTGTTACTGGGAGGCAAATATCAGGTGGAAGTTTCAGGTAGTGGGGAGCAGGAGGCAGAGGGAGATATTCCCTTTATATGACCCTTTAAAAACATTGAGGTCTTGGGGCACCTGGGTGGCTCAGTCTGTTAAGCATCCAACTCTTTATTTTGGCTCAGGTCCTGACCTCGTGGTTTGTAAGTTGGAGCCCCGCATCAGGCTCTGCGCTGACACGCAGAACGTGCTTGGTATTCTCTCTCTCCCTGCCCCTCCCCTGCTCTCTTGCTCTCTCTCTCTCTCTCTCAAAATAAGTAAACATTAAAAACATTGATGTCTTGGGCGCCTGAGTGGCTCATTTGGGTAAGCATCTGACTTTGGCTCAGGTCATGATCTTGCGGTTTGTGAGTTCAGGCCCCACATCAGGCTTTGGGCTGACGGCTCAGAGCCTTGAGCCCATTTCCGATTCTGTGTCTCCCTCTCTCTCTGCCCCTCCCCTGCTCATGCTCTGTCTCTCCTGCAAAAATAAATAAACATTTTAAAAAACAACAACAACAAAAAACATTGAAATCTTGAGATACCTGTCTGGCTCTGTCGGTAGAGTATTCAATTCTTGATCTCATGGTTGTGCATTTCAAGCCCCATGTAGGTTGTAGGGATAACTTTAAAAAAAAATAAAATCTTTTTTTACAAAATTAAATAAATAACAATAAAAACATTGAAGTCTTTATTGCAGTAGGGTCATTTCGGGCCTTCATGTTGGTGAGACCAGAATTTATTATGTATGTGACGTCAGCTTAACGGTAGGATCATTTAAGAGAAATGGCAATAAATGTTTAAGGATTTCTAGCTTCCATTATCATTCCTGATTAATTTAAACCTGCATAATTTTATATCATAATTCCCCCCCACCCCACCCCTGCTGATTATGGATCAGTTTCATTGCCATCTAAAGAACTCTAAACCAATTCTTTTGGTTGGGAAAGGGGCTATCTCTCTCACTGCCCCCCCCCCCAATACCTAGCCACAGCCCTGGGAGTGCTTTCTGTAACTCCTCTTTTCAGCAGTTATTTGACCCATCCCTGTTTTGATAGTACTCTTTGTTTTTCTAGGTTTGCTGTGGAATTTGTCATCTAATGACAAACTCAAGAATCTCATGATAACAGAAGCCTTGCTCATCCTGACTGAGAATATCATCATCCCCTTCTCTGGTTGGCCAGAAGGAGACTACCCCAAAGCAAACGGTTTGCTAGATTTTGATATATTTTACAACGTCACAGGATGCTTAAGGTAATGCCACTCTACAGATCTTTCCTCTGTGTACCTTATATACTACATCCAGATTTTCTAAAACTCTACCCCACTACCTAGAGGTCCTATAAGAATTATAAAGATCACTCTAAATATAAGGAGCACAATGTAGAGACAATGAGAGAGGTAAAGTAAGAACAGAATGTTGTTTCTAGGCATGTTTGATTCCAGAAGCTACCCACATTAGTTCACAAGAGCGAGGATGTCAGTTCCAATAAAACAGAGATCTAACCTGAACACCCAGAATTCCATGCAGACTGGCCTTCCCTATCTCCCAGGGTTTAAGGCAGGCTCCGTGCTATTTTTAATTCATTAAAATCTAACTTAATGATGTGGTTAAAAAAATAATTGTAAACCTAGTGTTTTTGTTATATTTTATTAAAGTATAATTGTATTTGTTTTAGATGTACAAAGTAATGATTAGATATTTGTATATTTTACAGACGGTCACCAGAATAAGTCTAATGTTCATCACCATACATAGTCACAAAATTCTTTTTCCTTGTGATGAGAACTTTTATGATTTTTTTTTCTCTTAGCAACTTTCAAATATGTAGTATTGTATTATTAACTATAGTTGCCAGGCTGTATGTTACATCCTGGCAACTATAGTTAATAATACTGACTGACTGACTGACTTATTTATATGTTTGTTTATTTATTTATGGCATATGAAAATTTTTTTCCATTATGGTTTTCTTTAGACTTACTTATTTTATAACTGGAAGTTTATAACTTTTCCACATACACCCACTTTGCCCGCCCCCCCTGCCTCTGGAAACCCCACCAATCTGTACTCTGTATCAGCTTATTTGTTTTGTTTTGTTTTAAAAGTAATCTCTATACCCAACATGGGGCTTGAACTTACAACCCCAAGATGTTCTACTGACTGAGCCAGCCCCTATGAGCTTCGTTTTTGTTTTTGTTTTGTTTCTTTTAGATTGCACTTATAAGTGAGATCATACAGTATTTATCTTTCTCTGACTTATTTCACTTAGCATAAGGCTCTCACAGTCCATCCATGATGTTGCCAGGGGAGATATTTCATTCTTTATTGTTGCTGAATAATATTCCACGTATATATACCAGATTTTCTTATCCATTCATTTGTCAGTAGATACTCAGATTGTTTCCATAGATTGTTTCCATTTCTTGGCTATTATGAATAATGCTTCAGTGAACATGGGAGCGCATATATCTTTTCAAGTTAGTGTTTTCATTTTCTTTGGATAAATACTCAGAAGTGAAATTGCTAGATCATATGGTAGCTCTGTGTTTAATTTTTTGAGGAACCTCCATAATGTTTTCCGTATTGGTTGTGCCAACTTACATTCCACAGGCACAGCACAAGGTTTGCCTCTTCTCCATATCCTCACCAACACTTATTTCTTATCTTTTTGATAATAGCTATTCTAATAGGTGTGAGGTGATATGTCATTTTGATTTGCATTTCCTTGGTGATTAGTAACGAGCATTTTTTCATGTACCTATTGGCCATCTCTGTCTTCTTTAGAAAAATGTCTATTCAGTTCTTCTGAATCTATCTTTCCTTTTCTCTTTCCTTTCTCCTTTCACCACTTTCCCCAAGTATTCTTGACTTCTTTGTTGCAAATAAATTGACTGTATATGCCCAAGTTTATTTTTGGACTCTTTATTCTGTTCCAATGACTTATGTGTCTGTTTTTATGCCAGTACCACATGCTGTTTTGATTAATACAGCTTTGTAACATAGTTTGAAATCAGGGAGTGTGATGCCTCCAGCTTTGTTCTTCCTTCTCAAGATTTCTTTGGCTGTTTGGGATCTTATGTGATTCCATACAATTTGTAGAATTGTTTGTTCTATTTCTGTGAAAAATGCCATTGAAAATTTGCTAGGAATTGCATTGAATTTGTAGATCGCCTTGGGTAGAATGGACATTTTAACAATGTTAATTCTGCCAATTCCTGAGTATGGTATATCTTTTCATTTATTTGTGTCTTCAGTTTGTTTTTATCAATGTCTTATCATTGTTAGTATACAGGTCTTTTACCTAGTTGGTCAAATTTATTCCTAGGTGTTTTTAAATAGCTGTAAGGCAACAAAGCCTAAAGGAACAGAATGTTTTACCATAAGAACAGCTACTAAAGAAGTTAGTTTGAGCCGCATTTCTAAATAGTGGGATGAAAAAATGCTTGAGTTGTTTTCTCCTTTGGGCTGTCAGATGCCAGCTAAATCAAGAGAAAATAGAAACACATGCAGGAGAAAGAAAAATGCTAGTTTTAACTTCTTTAAAATCATGCATCTCAAGCTTTCTTGTATTTGAAAATAATCATTGTTCTTTATGTGCAAGGATTAAAAGAAATCAGAAGATGTAATCAAAATTAGACAGCCCATGAGAGGTCAGGACATATTCTGCCTTTTGTTATTTTCTCTAGTTACAGTTCATTTTTAAGGGAATCGAGATGGTAACTGGGAATTTATCATGGTAAAATGTTTAATCTCCAAAGTTAATCACACAGTAATGCATATCAAATACCAGTTTTGTGTAAGAATTATGCTAGCTACTGAGAATTTTACAAAGATGAATAAGAAAATCTTTTGGGGATTTTTAACATAGTAGGGAATGCAGATGAGTAAAAGCACTAGAACACAGCTACAGTGAAATGTATTTATTAGAGCAGTGGGCCCCTGGAGCATTAGCATCTGCATCACCTGGGTCCCACCCAGACCTTATGAATCAGAAACTCTCAGGGTGGGGCCCAGCAATCTCGTTTTGACAAGCCCTCCTGGTGATTCTGATGCCATGGTATCAGAAGTACAAGTGAGGTGCTGCAGGAATGCAGAACAAAGGACAATTCATGCCAGCTGACTGGGATCTGAAAGACACTATAGAAGAGGTGCCAAATGAACTAGGCCTTGGTGGATTATTTCAATAGTCAGAAATTCTCTAAGGACTAAGGACTAAATTCTTGAACAGCAGAAGAGGTGCCTATATGATCTCTTTGAATCTGTCCTTCTGTACAGTTCACTAGAACTGCTTTTTTATTGCACTTTTGATCTAATAACACATTTTGTTCTACTTGAAAACATTTTGGGGGAAAAATAAAGTAAATAAAAATAAAAACATTTTGGAGACAGCTGTGTGGCCCAGTCGGCTAAGCATCCGAGTCTTGATTTTGGCTCAGGTTATGATCTCACAGTTTGTGGGCTCGAGCCCCACATCGGGCTCTGCACTGACCATGGAGCCTGCTTGGGATTCATTATCTCTCTCTCCCTCTCTCTCTCTCTCTCTCTCTCTCTCTCTCTCTCTCTCTCTCTCTCTCTCTGCCTCTGCCTTGCTAACATTCTCCCCCCTCCTTCCCTCTCTCTCTCTCAAAATAAATAAAAATAAACACTCAAAAAATTAAAAACATTTTGCATCTCAAAATTTCTCTGTAGCTCCCCTTGCCTGGCTGTGTACATCAGAGTTCTTAAAGTGGCAGATGTATCCAGACTTTTTCAACTCAAAATGACAGATACTCAAACTGACTCAAGGCAAATAAGGATTCATTGGCTCATGTGGGTGATATGTTGACAGTCACTTGTGAAAGTGAAGGAAGTACACGAGGAACCATGACGTCAAGGACTAGGACAGAAATTCAGCATCCCTGGGACTCACTCTTTTTTTTTTTTTCTTTAAGTTTATTTGGGGGGGGTGGGGGGAAGGGAGAATGAATGGGGGAGGGGCAGAGACAGGGAATCCCAAGCAGGCTCCTCTGCCAGCACTCAGAGGGACTGGATCTTATGAACCAAGAGATCATGACCTGACCCGAGATCAAGAGTTAGACACTTGATGGACTGGGCCCCCCACCCAGGTGCCCCTCACTCTTTTTTAAAATTTCTATCTTCTCTCTGCTTCCTCTTCTTTTGCATGTTGAGCTCATTTCTCTACAAATGCAAACATGTCTACACATTCTGTTTATCTTTAATCCTTGACACCTAGCAAAGTTTCTGACATATAGTAAACAAGTATAAAGTATTTGAATTAAAAAAATAAATGAATGAGCAAATGAAAAGATGATGAACTAAGTGAATAATCAAGTCTGGCAACAGTATCAAATTTGTGATGGGAAGTGATCAAACAGAAGTTGGAAACATAGGCTAAAGCCAGATTGGGGGGGCCTTGAAGGTCATGTTAAGGAGCTAATTTTTTTCTTCTGTAAGCAAGATTAGCTAGTATGGGAGGATAGAAATATGAGTTCTGTGTGAAGAAGAATTATAATATCAATGGGAAGGGTGTATTGAGAAGGTGAATAATATAAAGATAAAAACGTGAGTAACAAATTTCTTTGTGTAGTTTCCCCTTATGAATGAAGAATAAAAGATTTGCATGGTCTGAGTGTAGCAGTGCCCTGGTTCACACACATTTTCCAGAAGATGTGATACCTGAATACACTCCCATCAGTATGAAACCATTTCAAACAGCGTTGGCAAAACTAATCCAAACCACTGATTTGAACTTCTTTCAGAAGCAGAATATAGCAAAAAATCTACAAAATTGAATGCCATATTATATGCTTAAGTATCTGTTCTTATTTCACCTGTATATCTAATTTACAATAATAATAACTGACATTTATTGTGTATTACGTTCTAGAAACTGTTCTGAATGCTTTATGAGGATTTTCTCAGTGTATTCTTAAACTGAGGCCCTTGTAAAGTAAGCTTTCTCTATCTTTTAGATGAGGGGCTTAGATTAATGATTTTTCCCCAACGTCATGTAACTAGTAAGAGACAAAGCTGGAATTCAGATCCAGGAAGGCTGTCTCCAAAGCCAAATACATTTATAAATGAATACATTAATGTTTGTCACATTTCTACAGACTGTGCTCGTGTGGATAAAACGTCTGCCCTTCACAGTCTTGTAACCTCACAGGGTAGGTAGGCCAATTTAAAGTCACATTCAAGTCTTAAAGTACTGTATCCGTGTCTCCTTGTTTTTGTTTTAGAAGTTCTGTGCAAGTGGAACTCTACACTGCAACAGAGAAGGTACAAAGGATGAAGCCTAAGAAATGAGAGAAATTTCCATGAGAGGAGATGGCATTGTAGGCAAATCAGGGTAGATGTTGTCACTATGAGTATAAAAGCCTCTAGAACCTGTGCTAGGACAAATGCGCAGAATGTAAGAGAAGACCTCTAGGGAACCTGCAATCACATAGCCTCAGTTTCCATGACAATAGAAGTGTCTGCTGAGCAGTTGCTTATTTTTGACCACAGCTTCTCTAAAAAAGATTTTAAGACAGGTGTTGACTGGTTCTAACAAGTGTGAATCTAAGCTGAATAAGAAGGTCATAAATGTTAGCAAATATCTTAATTGCTACAAGTTTATTTGAGGTATTCTGTCCCCCAGAGAGTATAAGAGCCAAAAATGAATTGGCCACATGAGCAGTATCCTTGGCATTATGGTTGACTCAGGTTAGCCTAGCTAAATTTTTTCAATCTACTTAGGAGAAAAACCGCATGCACCAGTGACTTTGTCCCTTTACTAACTTGACACTGAGATCAGTTTTGAGAAGGACTTCCCTTGGTCTGCATATAGCAATGGCATAGAATGAGTCACTTGCTTTGTTGATGAAATTGTGGCAGTGGCCCTGTCCACCTGGAGCTGCCTCAGTGAGATTGCATTCACACAGGAGCACCTGCAGAGTTTATCATTCAGAGAGACTGTCAGGTACAACATACTTGTCAGGTGTCAGATCTCTTACATACAGGATTAACGTCTGCTTGCAGCAGCATTTTCCATGGGACGTGGCGCTTTCTTTAGGTTTCTTAAACAATATTATGCTAGCCTAAGAGTAGTAAAATCCAAGGTAGGAGAGGAAACATAAAATTGTACCCACTACCTTGTGCTAGAGCCAGCAAAAGCGATCGTCAGCATCTCTTAACTCCATAGGCAGTGACCTCATGTTGGTAACTTGAAATCAGCCACTGGGAGTATTTATACCATAGAAACTGGCAAATGCTGCAAGTCAGAGGTCTCCCAACTCCCTTGCCCCTAGAAAGTTGGTTGCTAAATAAACATTTACCAGCACACCACCAGATCTGAATTTCTGTTAATTACCATCAAAATGTGGATAGTTAGGGTACAAGCATATTTTTTTTCTATACACATCCCTTTTCAAAGAAGAAACAATTCCTTTGTTTTCTTGGAAGGTATTCCAAAGCTTCAGCATTTCTTTTTTCTTTTTTTTTTTTTTGAATGGAGAAAATTTTTTTCAAATTATTTTTAGAGTGAGAAGTGTAACAGTTAAAATATTTGATAATTCATTGCAATCAGGATACACTCTGCCAGGAATTTCAGATTCCAAAAGACTTATGTGACAATCATAGAATGATAAATTTACCAAAAAGCATTAGCTGCCTTCTTTGATTTAACACCTCTCCTACAAGCACACTCATTGTGATGAGCCCCTGCTTTCCAATTAATATGGGTAACTTCTTAGCAATTGATGTGACATGGCTGTCAAATCTGTATGTTCCACCTCCCTCATTGACACACTTTTGGAAAACCTTTGGATGTGACAAATAAAACCAATGGTTATTATCAGGGGAGGTTTGAAATTTCTACCAAAGATTTACCACTGTTCTCTGTTCCTCCATATTATTCTCCTGGCTTCTATCTTCCCCTCCTTCCTTCCTTTCATTTCTTTCCCCCTCTTTCCTCAGTCTTTGTTCTCTTAAAGGAGAAGGGGTGGAAATAACTTAGAGGTCAGAAATTAGAATGCCTCCAGACTTCAGATTGGACTTCTTGTGGACAGGTGTAAGACCATGTGGAATGGCAGAAACTGTCAGACTAGAGAATGGTGGGAAAAATGCTTGTTCCAAGAGCAGTGAGATTCAAACTTCTGGAAGACACTTTGGGCCAAACACAAACCTCTCTAGGCAGCCTCTGTTAGCAGTCTCCTTCTTCATTCTTGAAGAAATTAAGCGGACAGTGATTCTCCCACAAGTACAGAACCAGTTATCAGAAATTTGAGAAAGGAAACTAGTCCAGCTTTCTTGGTATTTTACCACTTAGTCTATCTTTCCTCTTACCCAACATTGTATTTATTCCTTGAATGCCTGCTATATTCAGAGCACTGTTTAAATTTCTGAAATTTCAAAGGGAGATGAGATCTATCTTTGCCCTGGAGGAACTCCAGGTTTAGTAGGAGAGACAGGCACCTGAAGAGAAAAGTCACAGTCCATTTGATAAGAAGTGTAAAAGGTATGAAAGACCAAGGCATTGAGTTGCCTGAAGGTTGGAAAAAGTCAACTGGAAAGTTACATTGAAGGAGCTTTTAAAGGATGAGTAGGTGTTTGAATGTCCCTCTCCATCTTCAGCTCCTCATTCTGTTACTGGTTCGTCTCTGTCATTTTTCAATATAGTCATATTAATCTTATCACCATAATTGAAGACCACCCTAGAATTTTGCCTTTTTGTTTAGGATGATTTTTCTTATTCTTGTATTTTGTGCCCATAGATGCCAGTTAGAGAAGCAAATGGTTACCACATTTCCCTTGCAAATTACTCAAACTTCATTTTCTCCACATCATAGTATAGCAAATGTGTTTTGATGAATGTATAATATAATTATATAAACTAAAATTTATAACTGTCTTAAGAGAAACTTCCATTGTCACTTATTACTGTAAATCTAACCGGGGTGGATTTGAGTGGTCAGAGAAAGCAAACTACCTTAAAAAGAAAAGCTGTACTTATCAGTCTTGTGTCCTAATTAGCCACAGGGTTGAGAGTAATGTCATGGGGTGGGAGGGGGGGGCTGTACTGAATATCAGTATACCTACTCTCTGGAAAAAGAATGTCTCTATGTAAAATTGTAATATATTCAAATATATCTATCTTGTTGAGTATTAAAAAATATGGTGTTACTGAATTTCATTTTACACATATCTAGATATCAAACTTCAGAACTTTTTTGAATCTGCATTTCCTTAATTATATATTTTCATTCTATTTATTTGTGCTCATTCATCCCTTATTCTGAATATTCATGACAGAAAAGGATTTATTTGGTCTAGCTGTGTGCATAATGCTAGATGATTTATTTTTTTATTTTTTATTTTTTTTTAAATTTTTTCAACGTTTATTCATTTTTGGGACAGAGAGAGACAGAGCATGAACGGGGGAGGGGCAGAGAGAGGGAGACACAGAATCGGAAACAGGCCCCAGGCTCCGAGCCATCAGCCCAGAGCCTGACACGGGGCTCGAACTCGCGGACCGCGAGATCGTGACCTGGCTGAAGTCAGACGCCCAACTGACTGCGCCACCCAGGCGCCCCGCTAGATGATTATTTAAATAATTAAGATTACTTAAACTAGGGTCTAGTTTCCCTGATTATCAAATAAGTTTTTTTGTGTGTGAGAATATAGATCCAAAGCAAGCCAGAACTACTTTTTAAAATTGTAATTTAAATGTAGTTCTTTATTTCTGGAAAATAATTCAATATAAAGCTAGAAGATAGTGTAAACAACACCAAAACCTGATAGAAGTATTCACATAATTCAACCTACAGAGTGGTTTTTCCAGAAATATAAAGACAATTGAATCATCAACTTCAAACACATGTATTTGGTTAATTATTTAAATTCTTCACATTTGATATGTAAACATAAGCAATATTGAAGTCTGTTGATGGAGAGGAAAATGTTTTCTGTGCCCTTCAAGATTCTTCTGGCTGGTCTAACAATCAAATTGACTTGAGACAGACTAGCAGGAGAAAGTCAAACAAAAGCTTAATAAAATGTATATCTCCTATATACATGGGAGAAACCCAAGAAAACTGAGTAACTCCCCAAAATGGCTAAAGCCATCACCTTAAGTATCATCTTCAGTCAGAGACCAAGAAGATGTTGGGGGTGGGAGTCAGCGAAGTTACCAGGAAAACCACAGTAAACAAGAATAAGGCTGTTATGCAGTTTTAAGTTCATGCTTTCTCCATTGATAATTTTTTAGAGATTTAGAGTCTTCCCTCACTTGCCAATATAGCTAGGAGACACCTTCACAAATGGAGATTTCCCTTACAAATGTAAATGTCTCTTACAAAAGTGTAACTTCCACTTGGTTTGCAGACCTTCTCCTGTGTTTGCTGCTTCTTAAAAATAACCAGCTTAAAATAATATGTCAAAGAGGCATTCCTTGGGGCGACAAAATTTACTCCTGTACACCATATGTAATGGAATTGGCAATATTTACAGCAATGTTATACTATCAGTTATAATTGCATTTTATATGTGGTACATTTTAGATATTGTGGGGGTCAAGGATAGACCACCCTAAGAGGGCCCACCTTGACATGAAGATTATTTTGAGCTGAAGGCAATCAAGATCCTGTGGGCTATAGAGAAAATTTTGTCCCTTCGTTAACTACATAGAATACCCTAAATTAGGGGTCTTTCCAAAATAAGGGTTATTAGCAGAGATAAATTTTATCCGACCCATCTGTATGGCAGGACAAACATCTAATTACCAAACATCTGCTCTTTTCTTACTGCCCTGTAAATTATATTCCTCTGAAGTCCCAGACCCCTACCCACTTCTTCTTAGTTCAGAATGACTCATATACTTCATTATGCCTGTCTTTGGAATTTCCATGAAAGTGTAGATTCTCTGTAAATACGCTATTTGATTTTCTCCTCTAAATCTGTGTCATGTCAATTTGATTTTTAGTCCAGCTGGGAGGATCAGAATTCTTGGGGGACAGGAATTCTTGATCCCCAATAATATAGAAACAAATGTGTAGTTTAACGGATTAAATTATTTTGTAAATGTCTCTTCACATAAATTTAAAAGGTGTAAGTTGTATTTAAATGGATATATAAGAGCTTCCTGGGTAGCTCAGTCAATTGAGCATCTGACTCTTGATTTTGGCTCAGGTTGTGTTCTCACAGTTCGTGGGTTCAAGCCCTGCATCAGGCTGTGTGCTGACAGCATGGAGCCTATTTGGAATTCTTTCTCCCTCTCCCTCTGCCCCGCCTCCACTCACACACTCTCTCTCAAAAGTAAACATTTAAAAAATAAATGGGTATATAAAATCTGGATTTTAAAAAATGTTTTATAAGCTAAATCTTAGAGATTTCAGATCATCAGTTTGAAATCTCTCATCAGTGGGGCACCTGGGTGGCTCAGTCAGTTAAGCATCCAACTTCGGCTCAGGTCATGATCTCACAGTTCATGGGTTCGAGCCCTGCATCAGGCTCTGTGCTGACAGCTCAGAGCCTGGAGCCCTCTTCGGATTCTGTGTCTCCCTCTCTCTCTGTTCCTCCCCCGCTCATGCTCTGTCTCCTTCAAAAATAAATAAAAACATTAAAAAAAAAAATTGAAATCTCTCATCAGTAAGATAGTAAAGCAAACAAATCAAACATCAAACCAAGCAAATACAGCCATGTTTTCATCCCTCTCTCATCTCCCTCAGCCCAGTGCTCTTAAGAGTATATGTCACATTAGAATTGTCAAACAGCACAATGACAATCCTTGAAAAGGTCTCAGTTCTTCAGACTCAATTTTCTCCTGTCCTATCCATGCCCTTAGCAGATAGGCCCAGATTAAAAATTGTACTTCTCAATAATTATATGACATTTCTCTTTGTCAAAGAAACTCTTATCATAGTCAGAATTACTATTAAAAATTTTGTAATTCATCATTATTTAAAAAAAAAATGAGCAGGTTGATGTATTTGGATAAAGCAGCTGATGACTTTGTTGCTATCCTGTGGTTAAAGTCTATGGCTGTCTTGGACGTACAGACTATCATATGATTTTCGCTAGGACTTAAACACCTTTATCAATCTTAGTCTGGTACCCAGATGTCTCCCTTAGGTGTCAAGAGTGTCTACCCAAGTTCCAGTGGCTTCTGGGCATATTTTAAAAATGAGTTTGCTCTTGATAATTGATTTGAAATGTAATTTGGCATTTTATCTTGAACAGCCAGCTAAATCCAAAAGAAATGACTGTTAACCTGCCAACCAGATTATTACTGGCTTCATTGACTATTCAGAATACTTTTGGAGGACCTGAAAAATACAGGAAAGCAAAACTAAAGGATTTTTAAGGACAGATTTTCTCCTCCTCTACCTTCTGGTTTCTTGATGTATAATAGATGCTGACATATCTTTGTTCGGTTAATGTTCCTTGTCCTGGAAGGAACAAGATATGTAGGTGGGAGAGCTTTGTTCTACTTCCCAATGATGCTTCTGTTTGCAGACCAAACAGTTGACTTTGGCTGATGTTTGCAGATACCTTCAGGAACTGATGTTGACTTCAGGGTAACAGACAAGCCCTTCTCTTGGCAAAGAGTTTTTGTCCCTCTGCCAGCTCAAATGAGGCTCCCCTTTTGTTCTGTGCAATAACAGACTGCCTCTGCTGCTTTCTCTGGGTTAATCACAGACAAGGCCCAACTGTTTGATATATATCAGCTGAGAGATAAACAAAAGCCCAGACCTAAATCTCAAATAACAAGAGGAAGAAGGACGCCTCCTTATCCACCAATCTCTTATCAAGTGCCTGTTGGGTCTTAGAATGGACTCTGAACAAGCACTTAGCGGACTGAGGCCTTACTGCACAATTTCTGATACATAACATTAGAAATCCCACAATTGTTGGTGAATGTGAAGATGTAGCCATAGTATTTTTTAAACCATTGAGGTGATCACTATTTCAGTATGCTTGGTTATACCTTGAAGACTGGTCCCATAGGCAGTAGGTCTTGCATGTGATACACATGTAAACTGTGTGTTAGTAGAAAACCACACCTATAATCAGTAGACATTGCCCCATTTAAAAAAAAAAAATGGGGGGGGGGGCCTGGGTGACATAGTTAAGTGTCTGTCTTCGGCTCAGGTCATGACCTCACAGTCCGTGAGTTGGAGCCTGCTTCAGATTCTGTGTCTCCTTTCTCTGCCCTCTCCCTGCCCCAAAAGTAAGTAAATATTTTAAAAATATTTTTAAAAAATCTCTGCCTCTTAGAATTACTTGTTGGTGAAGTATCTTAAAAAGATTCACTTTGGGGCATCTGGGTGGCTCAGTCGGTTAAGAGGCTGACTTGGGGCTCAGGCCATGATCTCTTAGTTTGTGAGTTCAAGCCCCGCATCAGGTTCTGCACTGCAGAGCCTGCTTGGGATTTTCTTTCTCTCCTTCTCTCTGTACCCCTCCCCTACTTGTGTGCACACATGTGCAGATACACACTCGCGCTCTCACTCTAATAAATTAAAAAAAAAAAAAAAGATTGACTTTAACCATATTATTATCTGTCGTTCTCCTATTGATAAACAATTATAGCCTTTTACTTTATTTTTTTTTTAATTTTTAATTTCAGTATAGTTAACATACAGTGTTCATTTCCCCTAGCTAGTTGGCCATGCACCACACAGTGAACTTTGAACATTCTGTGTTGTAACAAACTTTCTTTCAGTGCTGGCAGACTGGTTGTAACAGCATGCCTGCCTACAAGCAGCCACACACAGATAATTGTTGATGGAAGGGCCAATAAAAATCCTACTAGAAGCAGATAATTCTGATTTTAAACAGGAGTCACAGGTCAGGATTCCAAATGAGATTTTAGCATGCTGTGATTTGGGGGAATTTTATGAAAATTACAGATCATAATATTTATATAATGCCTATTCTATCTGTCACACACACTAAATTGCAGTTATTTTTATCATTTGACTTTGTCCATTCTTTGGTTCACCGTATGAATTGAAGGTTTAGTCAACCTGTCATTAATCTTAACAAGGATATACCATTCTTCTTTTAATTCTAGCAAGGTCCAGGGTGTTTGGTTTTCTTTTCTTCTTTTCATTGTGACACTCAGGAATGTGGGAGATAAGTGGTCGCAGAGAGAGTCACGAAATCACTGATTCGCTTTTGGATAAAACACCCAAATCCTCCTAAATATGTGAGGTTTTGTTCAGAGATGTACAGAGGGTTCAGATTCTATTTTTTCCCCACCTATTACAGGTCACATTACCAGAAAAACTCTTCTTAATACCTTGTGTATTAAGGTGTCTTAATACCTTCTTTTTTTTTTTTTTAACGTTTATTTATTTTTGAGACAGAGACAGAGCATGAACGGGGGAGGGTCAGAGAGAGAGGAAGACACAGAATCCGAAGCAGGCTCCAGGCTCCGAGCTGTCAGCACAGATCCCAACGCAGGGCTCGAACTCACAGACCGCAAGATCATGACCTGAGCCGAAGTCGGACGCTTAACCGACTGAGCCACCCAGGCGCCCCAATACCTTCTTGTGTATTAAGATCACAAGCAACTGATCAAATTGGTGTCCTCCCAGTCTGACTCAGTGAAGGTGAAGAGCTCCAAAACAGCCCTGCCTTGGTCAATGTGTTTATATTCCCTGCCTTGGTGCAATGAGTTTATATTCCTTCTTCTGAGGCCCCAGCCACCTGCCTCCAACCCCCACTCCAAGGACCTGGTCTTTATTTTTTTTGTTTATTTTTCTTTTAAAATTTTTTAACATTTATTTGTCTTTGTGAGAGACACAGCGTGAGTGGGGGAGGGGCAGAGAGAGGGAGACACAGAATCCAAAGCAGGCTCCAGGCTCCAGGCTCCGAGCTGATAGCACAGAGCCTGATGTGGGGCTGGAACTCACAAACCATGAGATCATGACCTGAGCCGAAGTCAGACGCTTAACCGACTGAGCCACTCAGGTGCCCCTAAGGACCTAGTTTTTAAATTTCAGTGTACCAACAGCATGAGGTTTCAGCTTCCTGGAAGTTGCCCACATACTTACTAAGACTTTGGCTAGATTATACCAGAGAAAGTAAATGCATCATTTAATTAATGCCATAGACACTAAGCATTTCCAATATATTCATTGGTAACTCTGATAATCAATTTTTAATGAGTTGTGTGTTTGCTCATTCTCTTTTACTTTTCAATAGGATTTTTGTTTTGACATATTGATACTTGATATTGTTCCATTTATAACTTTGGGATTTTTTTCATATTAAACTTCCATTGGGCTACATGTAAGGAATAGTTACAAAGAAATATTTCTTAGGATTCAGGAGATACATTGTAAAAGCTTCCATTCTGCCTAAGATCATCACGGTTTAATTCTCTGATTCCCACAAGCTTAAATACTAGCTATTGAAAAAACTATTTTAGTACTTTAAAATAGATATATCATTTTAGTAATTACTGCTTCTTTTCAGAGTGGTGCAATAGCAAATTCCTTTCTGACTAGTGACTTCTATTCATGGATATAGCGCTATAAAATAATCCACCCTTATCGTTCATATTTCTGGGTGGTTAAGTAAGGTAGGAACTATTTTTGATATGCAGGAGCAAATGACCGAAGCAGTGGGGTTCCATGCACTTTCTGTCAACAAAGGTATCAACTGCCAGAAAATCCTGATAAGTCCCATTTCAAAAGCAAGCAGAGTCTGGATAATACCAAACTGCAAGACAGCAGTTCATGTGTGTGAACTGGCAGTCCTGCCAATTTGAATTACCATTCTCACCCAAAATAAACACTTTGAAGTTTAACGAAGTTAAGCCATCCATCTGCAAGGTGTATTATGGCTTCAGCTAGTGAGAAATCTTTTGATTTGTCAAAGCAATTTTAAACTGCTGCCATTTCTCCAAGCCAGAGGTTGCAAAGGTCAAAGGGAAGCTTTCAAACACGTGATAGCATTGTCTCAGAGTTGGGGGACATATGGTGTTTGCTAACCAAATGGCGGAGTGAATAAATGTTAGACGAGGTGTGCTCTATTCTGGAGAATAAAGAACAGCTCTCCTATCCTGACGTTACCACTACTGTGCTATCATCCAGAAAAGTAACTTAAACTCTGTGGACCTCAGTTTCTCCAGGTATAAAATGAGATGACTGGAAAAGATGCTTTTTCAGTTTCTGTCAAGCTTCTTCAAAGAGTGGATACGGGATCTTGGTTCAAATGATCATTTCTTGGGAAAAACCTACAGTAAAAATGGTTTGAATTACAGTTTACGAACCCATGAGTTTTCTTTTTTCAATGGTACAGTAAAAACTAAATAAAGAGAATAAAGAGGTGAATCTGTAATTAGAATAGTCAAATGAAAACCAGAGTCACAGAAGGGATTTTGTTAAAGTTAAAAATTCATTGTAGAATAGACACTTCTCTAACGAAGACATCCAGATGGCCAACAGGCACATGAAAAGATGCTCACCATCACTCCTCATCAGGGAAATACAAATCAAAACCACACTCAGATATCACCTCATGCCAGTCAGAGTGGCCAAAATGAACAAATCAGGAGACTATAGATGCTGGAGAGGATGTGGAGAAACGGGAACCCTCTTGCAGTGTTGGTAGGAATGCAAACTGGTGCAGCCACTCTGGAAGACAGTGTGGAAGTTCCTCAGAAAATTAAAAATAGACCTACCCTATGACCCAGCAATAGCACTGCTAGGAATTTATCCAAGGGATACAGGAGTACTGATGCATAGGGCCACTTGTACCCCAATGTTCATAGCAGCACTCTCAACAATAGCCAAATTATGGAAAGAGCCTAAATGTCCATCAACTGATGAATGGATAAAGAAATTGTGGTTTATATACACAATGGAGTACTACGTGGCAATGAGAAAGAATGAAATATGGCCCTTTGTAGCAACGTGGATGGAACTGGAGAGTGTTATGCTAAGTGAAATAAGCCATACAGAGAAAGACAGATACCATATGGTTTCACTCTTATGTGGATCCTGAGAAACTTAACAGGAACCCATGGGGGAGGGGAAGGAAAAAAAAAAACAAAAGAGGTTAGAGTGGGAGAGAGCCAAAGCATAAGAGACTCTTAAAAACTGAGAACAAACTGAGGGTTGATGGGGGGTGGGAGGCAGGGGAGGGTTGGTGATGGGCATTGAAGAGGGCATCTTTTGGGATGAGCACTGGGTGTTGTATGGGAACTGACAATAAATTCCATATAAAAAAAAAATTCATTGTATTGATCCAGCAACCATTCTCTCCTCGACTGTTAGGTTGAATCATGAACTTGCATTTTTGTGGGTTAAAAGCAGTCTTGTATCACTGATTTCATCCTATAGATGTGGTCTTCGCGGGAGCAGGATACAATGCTGTGTGTGCTTTCTTGTTCCCACTAGTTCTTAACACAATGCTGGGCACATTTGTTCTTTGTATGTATCAAAAGCAGTATTTGGGGGCAGAAAGGCTTTTGAAATTGCTTGGTGCAATATGTTATTTTATTTTTTAAGTTTATTTTATTTAAAAAAATTTTTTTTACATTTTATTTATTTTTGAGAGAGACAGAGACAGAGCACAAGTCGGGGAGAGGCAGAGAGAGAGGGAAGCACAGAATCCGAAGCAGGCTCCAGGCTCTGAGCTGTCAGCACAGAGCCCGACATGGGGCTCGAACTCACAAACTGTTGGATCATGACCTGAGCCAAGTTGGACACTTAACCGACTGAGCCACCCAGGCGCCCTTGAGTTTATTTATTTTGAGAGAAACAGAGACAGAATGAGTTGGGGAGGGGCAGAGAGAGTGGGAGACAGAATCCCAAGTAGGCTTTGCACAGCCAGCACAGAGCCCGATGCAGGAATCAACAAAGCCATGAGATCATAACCTGAACCGAAACCAAGAGCCAGATGCTCAACCAACTGAAAGCCATACAGGCACCCCACAACCTATTATTTTAAAGATCAAGAATAACCCAAAAGTTCTCAGAATTGTAATTCTTTTGATGTTCAGAATGACAGCGACATTGTAAATAAAAACTTTTGAATATCCTTTGAATGTTCTACCTACCAGTAAAAAGAACGAGTCTGATAAATTTTATAGGACTAGTTCTTAGAATTAAAGTTAGCCAAAGGGTGATTCTCAAAATTCAAAGAATGTGAAGATGCTGCTCTTATGCCATTTTTGTTGACAGAAGTGTTAACACTGTGGGGAATTCAACTTTTTTAATTGCTATGCTAAGAAGAAAACCTTAACCCAGAGGAACATAGTAATAATAATACTAGAGTATAAACGTGATCTGAATTTGAAATATGATCTCCAAATAAATTACTTTGCTGTATTTGATACGTTTCAGTTCTCTATAAGGAAGCAATCTCCACTTGTAGATGTAGTTACTGTTTATAGAAAGATGTCATGACCTAGCAAAATTAGAAATAGACTAAGTACAAAGATATTTATAGGTCATGCTTTTGACTTAGGTCTTAACTGTGGAACTTTACACTTTTGTCACATCTGTCTGCCATTTTAGCTATTAAATCATCACATTTTAGAACATCTGAGTTGATATTTGTCAGTAATTGTTTACACTGAAATCTACAAAACCCCAAAATAATATAGTCCAACATCATGTCTTTATAAATGTGGAAATTGAGGCCCAGAGAATTTAAGTAACTTTAAGTTACTTAGAGTTAAGACACGGAACAGGTTGGGGCTTGGACATCTACTATACTGTGTCTAATGTACCATTTGTTCTTTTACTTGCAAAATGTTTGCCTCATATCTGTCCTCTCAGAGATGGATTGCAGATTAAGTAAATGATGCTATGACCTTGGTGCTTAGAATGAAGTAGACAAAAAGCTTTTATTGACGTGACAACATGTTATATGAATATAGTTAGAAGTTGTGTCCAGATTTGAAAATGAGAAATTGATAATTAATTGACCCCAGGAAGTGTCTGCCACACTTTTGCATATTTGTCAGTTTTCCAGACACGTGGAAGAAGCATCAATCAAATAAAGCTTTGAAATAAAGGCCTATTAGATACACAGCTTAAGTCTTATGGTTGGTTGTTTGTTTTTCCTGGTAGAAACATGAGCTCAGCAGGCCCTGATGGGAGGAAAGTGATGAGAAGGTGTGATGGACTGATCGACTCGCTGGTTCATTATGTTAGAGGAACCATTGCAGATTACCAGCCAGATGACAAGGTGATTCACGCGTTAAATATCTTGCATTTGATTTACCTACTTTGTCTTACTAAGACTCTTCAGAGTATTCTGGAAGTAGCTATTTGGCATTAACCCATTTGCTAAGCTTAAGATATCCCATCCATGCTTAGAAATATTAAAATCTGCCTAACCCCATTTTTCCGTCTACTTTCCAGACCCAAATTTACAATTAGCCATTTAACAACTCTGTGTAGATATTTGAATGGAGGCCTGTGCTACATGTGCAGCAATGAACTTAAATTCATCTCTTACTCCCAAACTTGCTCCTTCTCTGGATAATCCTTCTTAACAATTATCACCATCCACGAAATGAAAGCAGAAATCTGAGTAATCTCTGACTACCTTCCTTCCTCACATCCCGTATCCACCAGGCAGCAAACCATGTGCGCTCCACCTCAGAAACGCCCTCCAGTTCATCCATTCCTCCCTTATACTGCTGCTGCTGCTGCCCTGGTTTGTGCATCTTTCATACTGATCGCTGCAGTAGCCCCTAACTGGTCCTGTAAACAATAGCTTCAGTTTTCCAGCTCCATGTGACTACTAAATTATGTATCTTAAAATATAGAATCGTTCTGAACACACCCTTAAAAGTGAACTAGAAAGGCTCTCCGGGGTTGTAAGAAAGTCAGCCTCTATGTCCTAATATTGTGCTCATGACCGTTCGTGATCTAGCCATACTCATTCCACTCCCCGCACCCAGGGAACCCCACAGTCCAAGCACACCCTACAGCATCCAGTAAACTGTGTAAGATCTAAAACCTAGTAAGTCCTGTGATAGGTGATAGCATACATGCAAAGGGGCATCTATGTGTATGTGGTCAATATGCACATCCTCTTTTCTCAGGCCACGGAGAACTGTGTGTGCATTCTTCATAACCTCTCCTACCAGCTGGAGACAGAGCTCCCAGACAGATATTCCCAGAGTATCTATATTCAAAATCGGACTATCCAGGCCGACAACAACAAAAGTATTGGGTGTTTTGGCAGTCGAAGCAGGAAAATAAAAGAGGTATGTTGGGAAGACTTTGAAAGCCAAAGTGTGTATGTGTGTATTTCTGAGTACTTAGTGTATCTCAGACACTATTTTAATTTGTTCTAATCCTTATATCCACTTTACGAGGTGGGCATTGTTGGTATCCTCATTTGCTGATGAGGAAACAGAAGTACCGAAAGGTTAATGAATTTTCCCAGAAAAATTTAGGAAATTAGTAGAGGGGATAGAATTCAGTCCTGGGCAGTCTGGCTCCAGATTTGCGTTGTTCACCGCAACGTCATACTGCTGTATGCTTTCTAAGTTAGGAAATAAGCTTAATATAGTATAGTCAATGGTGTAGAAATTGCTTAACGTTAATAGCGACCCTGATGCTTGGCTCTGGATATCCTAAAAGTACACCCCTACGAAGAAATACTGTGCATTCTGGCATTTTGTGAAAACTGGAAGAATGTCACCCCTCCTATTCCTCAGACTATCGTGGTGTGTATTTGTGAACTTGGAGAGCAACTGGTAAGTTTAGAATCCTGATGTTATCCCAGACAACTTCACAAGACTTGGGGAAGAGGCCTGTTTTTCTTATCTCCAGGGTGGTTGTGACTAATTTAGCTTCTAGCTTAACAGCAGCCTGAAAACTATTCTAGAATACCCTATGCTTAATTCTCTTAGATTCTCTTTCACTATGAAATGTAAAGTTGGGAGGTTTACAGGATGCTGTTAAGGAGAAACAGTCATTGTGAGCTCAAAGTTAACTGATTGGATATCATATCCATTTGCCTTTTCGTTTCCGTACCAGGCGCTTGTTATTATGCAAAGTATTAGTCTCTCTAGACTAGATGGTATTTCTGCTCTCTTGGTTTGGGTGTGGAATTGTAGAAATGACTCAAAGGCATTAATTCTGGATTTCATTGTGTATGTGGTTAGCAATATCAGGACATGCCAATGCCGGAAGAAAAGAGCAACCCCAAGGGTGTGGAATGGCTGTGGCATTCCATCGTGATAAGGATGTATCTGTCCTTGATCGCCAAGAGTGTCCGAAACTACACTCAGGAAGCGTCTTTGGGAGCTCTGCAGAATCTCACAGCAGGAAGTGGACCAGTGAGTATCACCCCTGTTTTTCTGCTTTTTAAAAACAACGACATTGTTGGGGTGCCTGGGTGGTTCAGTTGGTTAAGCATTGGACTCTTGGTTTCGGCTCAGGTCATGATGTCACAGTTCGTGAGTTTGAGCCCTGTGTCAGGCTCTATGCTGACAGTGCGGAGCCTGCTTGGGATTCTCTCTCTCCTCTCTCTACCCCTCCGCTGCTGTCTCTGTCTCTCAAAATAAATAAATAAACATTAAAAAAAATAAGGACGCTGTAGGACATACCTACATCAGGTTCAGAGATGAGGTAGTAAAGTAAGAGCAAAAGTTTTTCTCTCTTCGGTTAAGACAGTTCTCTATAATTTCCAGCAAGAGTTCCAGCTTTCTAGGACTTTCAGCCTCCATTTCTACAGAGCCAAGTCAGGCTGTGAGTGAAAGACTCCTAGATATTTATATTAGAGCTCTTTCAGTTACAAGTCTCAGAATCCTACCTACTGGCCTGGGCAAAAAAGAGTAATTTCTTGGCTCATTTAACTGAAAAGTCCAAGGTGGTGGGTAAGGTGCTCCAACAATTGTAATTATAACTTTATCTCTGGGTTCTCTTTGCTCTTTTGGTTTTATTCTCAAAGGCTCTCCTCATATGGCAGCAAAGGTCACCAGTGATTTCAGACTTACCTTTTATCCAGGCCAGTGTCCACACAGAAAAGAAACTACCATTTCTCAATAACTCCATTTGGGACTCAAGACATAAGTTTCACTTGCCCATTTCTGAAGAAGTACCTGTGGCTAGGAGCTTGTGATGTTCTGATTGTCCAGGACTCGGTAGTGTGCCCACATGTGAATTTCAGGGGATGGGTTAGCGCAGGCAGGGGTCACTGCCACTTGTATCACATGGACTGAAATGCTAAAGGAGTGGCTCATCACCAAAAGGAAGAATGAGTGCTGGGCAGGCAAAAACAACAGATGTCTACTGGGTATGGAGTTGGAAAGGACATCTGTGCTTTTGTGCCCCAAAAACTCAACTGCAGAATAAGGAGCTGCTTCTCTTCCTGATGTGCTTACTTTATACCAGCAAAGTCAAAAATATATAAAACAGTAAAAGCTCATTCCGTCCCCCATGTATTTTACACCTTACTTCATAGTTAGGGATTCTATAAACATGTAATTATTTGAACTAAGCTTATATTCCTTGCCTTGGTCATGAAATCATTAGAATAACCCCCCCCCCATAATAGTTCATAATATGTCCAGTTTCCAATTATCCACCCCCATAGAGAAGAGTACTCTTCTGGATAACAAAAATATTATTTATTCTTTACTTGAGAAACCATGTTCATTCTTTAATGTGTTTCTAGAGAAGCCTGCTCTGTTTTGAACAAAATTGTGAAATAGTAAAACCAATATTTCTCTTAACACAAATAGGAGTGCCTGGGTGGCTCATTCAGTTAAGCATGGCTCTTCATTTTGGCTCAGGTCATGATTTCGAGCCTTGTATCAGATTCTCTTCTGGGTGTGGAGCCTGCTTAAGGTTCTCTCTCTCCCTCTCTGCCTGCCCCTCCCCTGTGTGTGCCTGGCTGGCTAAGTCAGTAGAGCATGTGACTCTTGATCTCGGGGTTGCAAGTTTGAGACCCATACAGGTGTAGAGATTACTTAAAAATGTATACACGTGTGTGTATACACACACACACATATATATATGTATATGACAAAACTTTAACCTCTCTGATTTTCTGCAAAATTTACTTGTGCATGAAGAGAAGGAAACAAGAAACTACCAGGAACGACACAGTCGTCTTACCTTCCCATTTTCCCATGCTAGGTTTCCCAAAACCATTTTTTTTTTCACTTTGCCAAACTACAGAAACCCTTCTATTAACTACCAGCCAACTTAAAAGAAAATGCCAGGAATTAACTTGGTGTACATGTATGTGTATGGATATCTGAGTCCACTGTGTTCTGAGTATGGTTCAGTATGAGCTAAGCCTTTAAGCTTGGCTTTTAGCCTCTTCCAGTCCAAGATCTCTCATGGAATCCAAACAGTCCAGAAATGTTTCCATGTTCCTGAGGATAGATACTACATACAGAAACACTTACACTACTTAAGTTCTGAATATGTAGTTTATTACCTAGAGCTTAAGTTCCTTCATTCATTTATTAAACAGACATTTTTTGAGTGCCTACTGTATAGCAGGCACTAGCCTAGAGCTAAGCACATAGCAGTAAATAAGATTAGATCCCTGTGTTTGGTAATAATCTAACTGGGATAAACAAAATAGGAATTTAAGGCACTAGGAGATTCCAAGTCCAAAAGGAATCGAAGCATTGGAGATAACCTCATAACTGTCCTAATTGTGTCAAGGCATTTAAAATCATACCTAATGTTAGACCAGTCCAGTTCCCTGAAAGGAGGCTTACACTGAACTGGTATTAATCCATACTCAGAATTGTTAGAGTTTAATTTGACTGGAGATTTATAGGAGAAAATCCTTGGCACCATGGGACAATGATATGTTCTTTTAAGTTAAAAGATGCTTTTTATGAAAATTTTAACTTACATATATATCTTTTCTAGTTATCACTGTTCCTAATTTTGTTATGCTTAAATTGTGTGATAAAAAAAATACTTGGTTTTATAATTTCCAAAAAGAATCATTGAATAGGAAAACATGAAAAGCAGGGCATTTAAAATAATTTCAGGAAATATCCAGTCTATTAAACTTGTGTTCATAACTGAGATAGCACTGAGTAGTTGATGGTCATGTGCAAAGAGCCTAAACTAGAATGGATACAATGTGTGTGTCAGTTATGTATCAGTAGAAATAAGTTAATTAAACATCACATAGTCAAAGTTAAAAACCATTGAAATAAGCCCTTTTCAAATTTCTAAAACACTTTAGAAGTTTTTAATTTCATATCTGTTAGGAAAAAACAAAACATATCCCCTACCCTCACACCTTACTAGAAAACAAGTTCCAACAGCAATGAGATTTAAATGTTAAAGACAAAACTATAAAGCTTGTGAAAGGATATTTTCATGATAGGGGAAGATTATTTAAAAGTGGATGCAAGGGGCGCCTGGGTGGCTCAGTCGGTTAAGCGGCCGACTTTGGCTCAGGTCACGATCTCGCGGTCTGTGAGTTCGAGCCCCGCGTCGGGCTGTGCTGACAGCTTAGAGCCCGGAGCCTGTTTCAGATTCTGTGTCTCCCTCTCTCTGACCCTCCCCCGTTCATGCTCTGTCTCTCTCTCAAAAATAAACATTAAAAAAAAAATTTAAAAAAACCCATCTTGTTTAAAAAAAAAAAAAAAAAAGATAAAAGTGGATGCAAAAAGTACTACTATAAAGTATGTGTTTTATAAATTGACTACATTAAAATTAATAACTTATGGTGCTATGCTATCCAAAGACATTGTTAAGACAGTAAAGAGTCAAACCACAAAGTAGAAAAAGATTTTTGCAATGTGTGTAAGTAACAAAGGTTGGTATGTAGAAAATATGACAACTCATCACGGCGCCTGGAGGCTCAGTCAGTTAAGCATCCGACCTCGGTTCAGGTCATGATCTCACAGTTCATTAGTTCGAGCCCCATGTTGGACTCTGTGCTGACAGCTTGAAGCCTGGAGCCTGCTTGAGATTCTGTCTCTCTGCCCCTCCCCTAGTCGCTCTCTGTCTGTCTGTCTCTCTCTCTCTCTCTTAAATATAAAAAATAAAACATAAAAAAATTTTTTTTAAAAACTCATCAAATTAACAATCAAAAGGTAATCCAAAGAAAACTGGCAAGAGACTTGAACAGGTGCTTCACAAAATGGCCAATAAACATTTGAAAAGGTATTTAAAACCTCCTTAGTAATCAGGACAATATGAACTAGAAGTGCTTTTTGCAAATAGTTGACTAACAGTCATTCTCACATATTCCCTAGAGCTGGAATACAAAAATCTCTTGGGTAAATCTGTCTGTTTGCTTTCCTTTTTGAGCAAATTCTAAAGACCACCTCACTTCACTTTCTCATTTGCCTCCACGAATCAGAATTAATAAGACTAATATTTAGCTATTCTTTCCCCTGATTGATTAAACATCATTTGAGAATCCAAACTTCATCTAGACTTGCATGTTTCCAATTATCATTTTTATATACTAACATCAAAGCGCTTTATTATATATAAGAATATATCATTAGGTGGTATAGTATGATATACATACAAAACAAGATTTTAATTTTAAAAGCATCTTATGTCTCAAGAGAAAATAAAAATTTTGAGAAATATCTTGTGATGTTTTAATCTATCTTGATCTCCTGAGATGATAGTAAATCTTTAGGAAAACTTGATAACATATTATTCATATAGTTCAGTTCAATAAATATTTACATAGGACCTCTCATGTTCTAGGCACTGTACAAGGCACCGAAAGGAAAAAAAAGAGTTGGATAAGATCCATTTCTTCCTTTAAAGGAGCTTCTAGCAGGAGAGATAGCAGTTTAGTATAGTTGTAACCTAGAGAATTAGGGAGTAATGATAAGGAAAGAGGAAAATGGATACCAGGCCAGACGAAGACATCTGAAGACCATTCTGGAAACAATGGAGAGTCATTACAGAGTTTAAACCTGAGACGGAACATAATCAGATTAAATTTCAGAAGAGTCATTCTGGTGTGAGGCTTTGAATCCCCAACTGGCATTTAAAAAACAGAAAGTTGACTTGCAACATTTGGTTCCTAGTGGAGATTGGAGACCATAACTTCGCAGAAGTACCAGTCCGCAAATGCACTATTTACTCTAGCAGTATTTGGTGGCGAAGTATAAAATCAGTTTTGCAATTATACTGGGTAGGTAGAAAATAAGCTGGAATGATAAGAGAATTAAGGGTATTGAAAGATAGTTTGTGATGTGTTGGTTCATGTACAACTAGTCTAAATAAGAAA
Source organism: Felis catus (assembly GCF_018350175.1). Taxonomy (NCBI): domain Eukaryota; kingdom Metazoa; phylum Chordata; class Mammalia; order Carnivora; family Felidae; genus Felis; species Felis catus. The sequence continues at coordinate 65,063,280 of NC_058374.1, read as the reverse complement.
GAAAGTTAAAACGGAAGAGTATTGGCAACTTGAGGTGTGGGGAGTAAAGGTTGAGATAAGGGCACTGGAGTTCTTGATGAGGCTGAAGAAGAAATATAGTAGGAGTGAGGGACAGAGAGCAAAGTGAACAGGAAATTGTGTTCAGAGTATAACAGTTTATGTTTTCAGAGTCAAGATATTTTGGGATGAAATAGGTTCTGTATGACCATGGAAGTGAATGACTGATGTGTGGAAGAGATGACAGTCAGTGACATTTAGCAAGTCTAGGAACAAAGGCATAATTAATGTGGTCATCTATAGTGAATGTGGAGTGGAGAAGGCTCTGAGCCAGGCTCCGAAGCCTCCAGTGGATGTTGGGAAAGCAACGGTAGGCCTTGAGATGACAAAGAAAATGCTATGGGAGTGATAGAGCTGGATGACCATGACTCAGAAGACGGAGCTACTGTGTGTGGGGGAAGACATCTAGACGGGCCATTGGGAAGACAGAGGTATGCTAACCTACCTCTGTGCCCAAGTCACAGGAGTGGTACAGAATAAATAGCCTCCTCTGGATGGCTACAGAGGAAGGATTCTTCTCAGAGTGGAGCAAATAGTTTAATGGAGTGCTCTACAAGTTAGTGTGACAGACTTGTTTACAATAAAACATTCTAAAATAGTGATTGTTAAACTTCTTTTGAGTCTTGGACACTTTGACTATCTAATAAAAGTTATAAACCCTTTCCCTGAGAAATTTTATTATAAACACAAAAATAAGTTTTCTTTATTTTTTATTTTTAAGTAATCTCTATACCCAACATGGGGCTCAAACTCACAATCCCGAGATCAAGAGCCACATGCTCCACCAAGTGAACCAGCCAGATGCCCCAATACAAAAATAGCTTTAAGGACTTGCTCTCCTCTCCCTAAAACCTTTCTGGGATCCAATCTTCAGAACCCCTGTTCTAAAAAGTATAGTAGAGAATATAAGAGCAAATCTGCAGGAGGGAGGAGAAAATAAGCAGTATTTAGATAAGATAAACAGAGAAGATAGACACCCTGAAGAATGGTGGGAATTTCTGGCAGGTGGCCTCAAGTTAGCTTCAGATAGAAATCTATAAAGTTGTAGACACAAGCCAAGATCCCTGTATTAGAGGTTTATTGATGCCAGGAAGGTTTTGGTCAGTACTCAAACTAATTTGCCAACCTAATTCCAAATAAGATTGGTCTCTAGTGGACTTGGACCTGGACCAGCAACTTGCATACACAGCCTCTGACTGAAAGCATCGAATTAGAAATAATCTAACGAGCCATACATTCTTTTCTCTAAAGGCCCAATATCTCTTTCAGAATAAACTGGCTTTTTAGAATTGAACAAGTTTATTAAGATATGTAAAATGCCAAAACTTAAGAAAAAAGAAACAGAAAAGGTGACTAAGCCAACAAATACATCGAATATTAATCAAAGGCATCTCCCTTTAAAATTTTTCTCAGCTCAGTTGTCTTCGTGGGTAAATTCCACCAGACCCACAAAGTTGAGATTATACTTACATTACACAAATAGTTCAAGAAAATAGAAAAATGGAAAACATTATGCAACTAATTTCATGACCCTAGTGTTTGATTCTAAAACATCATCCTTATATCCTTTTCACAATGCTGAGCTGAAGATATGAATAAAGAGGAAAGCAAGGAAAAGACAGGGCCATTTTATTTACGAACAGGCAAAAATATAGTAGGTAACCAAATCCAATATTCTATTCAAAAATACCTAATAAACTGTTTTTCTCCAGTAATAAAATTGAAAACATAATAATAATTTAAAGGAAGTATCTTCAGGCTGATTTCATCACAGCTTTAGTTTTAACAGTCTCTAGTAATCTACAGAAATTTAAAATTAGTGTGAAGTCAAATGCAGTGATATTGATAAGATATGTCTCACGCAACAGATGCCAACATCAGTAGCTCAGACAGTTGTCCAGAAGGAAAATGGCCTGCAGCACACCCGGAAGATGCTGCATGTTGGTGATCCAAGTGTGAAAAAGACAGCGGTCTCCCTACTGAGGAATTTGTCTCGGAATCTCTCTCTGCAGAATGAAATTGGTGAGTCAGCAAACGTGTCTTGATGTAGTGAATACATATCGAAAATATAAATTCAGGGGCACCTGGGTGGCTCAGTTGGTTAAGCATTCGACTCTTGATTTCGGTCATGATCTCATGGTTTGCAAGATCAAGCTCCATGTCAGGCTCTGCACTGACGGCACAGAGCCTGCTTCGAATTCTCTCTCTCCCTCTCTATCTGCCCCTTCCCTCCCTCCCCTCTCTCTGAAAATGGGTAAATAAACTTAAAAAAAAAGAAAAGAAAATATAGGGGTATCTGGGTGGCTCAGTCAGCTAAGCATCTGACTTCAGCTCAGGTCATGATCTCGTGGTCCATGAGTTCAAGCCCTGCATTGGGCTCTGTGCTGATAATTCAGAGTCTGGAGCCTGCTTTGGATTCTGTGTCCCCCTCTTTCTCTGCCCCTCTACCACTTATGCTCTGTCTCTCTCTCTCTCTCTCTCTCTCTCTCTCAAAAATAAATAAACATTAAATTTAAAAAAAATACAAATGCAACAAAACATTGTCTGTATCACATTTTTTTTTTTTTTTTTGCAATGATGAACTGAAAATGTGACTAAGGAGCAAAATATGATAAAATAGACCTGGCCTTTGCACCCAGGCATCAAGGGTCCACTTTCTCCCAGGGTCTCAAATAGGATTTTTCTTCATATCCAGCATTTTGTTTTGTTTTGTTTTGTTTTTGTTTTAATTACTATAGAAGGGAAACTTAGACCTAATTATAATTAACAAGGTAAGTACATATTTGATGTTTTTGTGCCTTCAGTTGTATCATTGTGGATAGTCTTTTTAACCTATGCACCTGGCTTTCGGGATGCTCTCTGGGTGGCCTATTTAAGCACTGCTCTTCTCAAACATTGAAAGTGTACACAGAGTGGTGTTCACTTTAGAAGCTTGGTCCTTGGGGCGCCTGGGTGACTCAGTCAGTTGAGTGTCCGACTCTTAATTTCGGCTCAGGTCATGATCCCGCGGTCGTGGGATTGAGCCCTGCATCGGGTTTCACTCTAAGCATGGAGCCTGCTTGGGATTCTCTCTCTCTCTCTGCCCATTTCCCCTGTTCACTCTCTCTCTCTAAAAAAAAAAAAGAACAAGAAGAACAGACTTGGTCCTTGTTGCACTAGAAAAAAAATGAATGAACAGATCACACACAAAAAAAGACAAAAAGGAGGAGTATACTGAATAATGGATTCAGCATAGATGGTTTTTAAATGAATACAGTGAAACATTTGCTTTATTTTTGAGAGTCTTTATTATTGACAAAGGTGATAACTATTTACACCATCAAATAATGTTTTCATTTGTTTTATACATAGAAATGCCGATAAATACTTGTGAGTCAAGTCAAAAACTATAAAATGAGACAATAGGAAAATAATGCCAAAAATCAGTCATGCTTCTAATGCTCCATAAATTAGTCATTTCTGACAACTTGAAAACTAGTTTTTCACAAAATTCCACTAAATTTATAAACAAATGCTCGTTTGTTTTGGTGGACACACACACACACACACACACACACACACACAGCACCAGAGATACTGAAGTCTGATTATGTCTTAATAATGTCATTTCCAAAGCCAACCAGCAGCACAACATTGGAGAGGTAGTTTCATACAATGGTTTCGTGCCCATAATAAATATAGAGAGAGCCTGGAAATTTTTCAGTGAATATGAAAGAAACCTTGCCGTAGGCACTCTGAAAATTATGAAAGTGTTCTCCTCATTGTCCTTTGTGGACTTTTGTGTTGCACTTTAATCAGGTATATTATCTTTGACTTTTTTTTTTCTTTCCCTAAAGGAAATGTTGACTCCATCTTTAAAACAGTGCCAATGGAAATAACTGTGCTCCACACATTATGCATGTGCCTTCGGGGCAAAAATGCTGTTGGTCTCAGGTTCAACCATCCTGTAACTGTTGGGAAGACACAAATACAGCCCCATACTTTATTTTTTTATAAATAAGCATTGTATTTAATTCTTCAATGGAGCGGGAAATGACCTTGGCAGAATCAAGGTTTTTTTGTATTTCACTACACTTAATGTTTATCTATTTTCTTTGTTTACCTACTTTGAGTGACTTATGGCCTTCATACATTGCATCTTAAATTTTGTTGACAAGCTTGGGTAATTACAATATTCATACTTTTTTTTTTCCGTTAACAATTAATGGCTTAGCAATGTGACTTCTCATTCCATATTTGTCACTTTTAACCAGAAGCTAGGTAAGTGGAAAATCATTGTTCTGGATGGTGTTATTAAATAATAACAACATCAATTAAAAAAAGATACGTGTTCATTTAAAAAATTCAAGAAATTAAGAAAAGCATAATAAATGAAGCAAAAAATACTTCCTCTTACCACTTGGAAAATAACCATTGGTAACATTAGGTGAATATTATTCCTGAGATCTCTCTATACCTATCTACCTATGATAAAAGTTTAGACAAAGAGAGAACTAAAAAAATCATGCTATTAAAATTGGATCATACATCTAGTGGTTAACTAAAAATTATTAGAGTTAATTTTAACAAAATAAAAGCAAACTGAATGATACAGAATAACTTCAAATACATTTTTCATTACATTTCAGGCATGTTTTAGAGATTGTGATAATGTGTGCTCAAGTTTGTCTCAGTCCTGATCTCTAACTCTTGGCCAAATCTAGAAGAATGTCTTAATTGCATGTGTAGCAATCTTAGTCTCCTCAATCACCAATAGTTCATCTTGTTGTAACATTCATGTCATGTGTGTGCAACGTGTGTCAGTAGCCCGTAAAAAGATAAAACAGAAAGAAACAAAGGAAAGAAGAAAGAGGAGTCAAAGAAGAAGGGGAAGAGGGAGGAAAGTTTCTATTCCAATATCTATATTTATTCCAGTTTGTCATTTTAGTGGTCCTGTTAATTCAAGTGCCATGTAACCTGTAGGTGATGCCTACTGAGCATCATAGGGAGGACCAGTGTTTTGTTAAATAGGTCTGGCCTTCTCCTTCATTATGGAATAGATCCAAAGGATTATTATGTTACAGTCACATCAGAGTTTATGGTGACCTGCCTGATCCAAATCCTCTTACTAATGTAGTAGTTTGCACTAAAAGTTAGTTTTGGGGCGCCTGGGTGGCTTAGTCAGTTAAGTGTCCGACTTGAGCTCAGGTCATGATCTCACGGCTCGTGAGTTCGAGCCCCACATCAGGCTCTATACTAACAGCTCAGAGCCAGGAGCCTGCTTCAGATTCTGTGTCTCCCTCCCTCTCTGCCCCTTTCCCACTCATACTCTGTCTCTTTCTCTCAAAAATAAATAAACATTGAAAAAAATTGTTTTAAGTTGTTCAGTTTGTTTTATGCAGCCTGTAACTGTGATGAGGCTTTTATCTGTAAAATTCTGATGAGATTATCTGTTATTTTTTTGGCAATTTTTAAATGTTAATTCCAGTGTAGTTGCCATACAGTGTTCTATTGGTTTCAGGTGTACAATATAGTGATTCAACAATTCCATACCTTACTCAGTGCTCATTAAGATAAGTGTGCTTTTAATATCCCTTTACCTATTTCACCCATCTCCTCACCCATCTCCCCTCTTGTGACCATCAGTTTCTTCTCTATAGTTAAGCATCTGTTTTTTTGTTTTGTCTCTCTTTTTTTCCTTTATTTGGTTTGTTTCTTAAATACTACATAGGAGTGAAATCATATGGTATTTGTCTTTCCTTGACTGAATTATTTTACTTATTAGCATTATAGTCTCTAGCTCCACCCCTGTTGTGACAGATGGCAATATTTCATTCCTTTTTATGGTGAATAATATTTCATATAACACACCCACACCCCGCATCTTCTTTATCCATTCATCTATCAGTGGACACTTGGGCTACTTCTATAATTTGGCTATTGTAAATAATGCTGCAATAAACATAGGAGTGCGTAAATCCCTTTGAATTAGTGTTTTTGTATTCTATGGGAAAATACCCAGTACTGCGATTACTGGGTGGTAGGGTAGTTCTATTTTTAATTTTTTGAGGAACCTCCATAGTGTCTTCCACTGTAGCTGCACCAATGTGCATTCCCGCCAATAGCACACGAGGGTTCCCCTTTCTTCACATCCTCATCAACACTTGTTGTTTCTTAAGTTTTTTATTTTAGCCATTCTGACAGGTAAGAGGTAGTTTTTCATTGTAGTTTTGATTTGTATTTCCCTGATGATAAGCAGTGGTAAGCATCTTTTTATGTGTCTGTTAGCCATCTGTATGTCTTCTTTGAAGAAATGTCAATTGATGTCTTATGCCCATTTTTTTAAATTGGATTATTTGTTTTTTGGAGGTGAGTTGTATAAGTTCTTTATATATTTTGCATACTAACTCTTTATCAGATATATCATTTGCAAATATCTCCTCCCATTCCAAAGTTGTCTTTAGTTTTGCTGGTTGTTTTCTTTGCAGTTCAGAAGCTTTTTCTTTTGATATAGTCCCAGTAGTTTATTTTTGCTTATGTTTCCCTTGCCTCAGGAGACAGATCTAGAAAAATGTTGCTATGGCCAATGTCAGAGAAATTACTGCCTGTGCTTTCTTCTAGGACTTTTATGGTTTCAGGTCTCACACTGAAGTCCTTAATCAATTTTGAATTTATTTTTGTGTATGGTGTAAGAAAGTGGTCTGGTTTCATTCTTTTGCATGTTGCTGTCCAGTTTTCCCAGCACCATTTGTTGAAGAGTCTGTTATTTTCCCATTGGGTATTCTTGCCTCCTTTGTCGAAGATTAATTGAATATAATTTTGTGGGTTTCTTTGTAGCCTCATGCTTTCGTAAGATGATCCACTGATAAACCTCCCCTCATTTTAATTACACTTAAATTCACTTAATTCCATGATGTCCATCTAAATTCAGTGGAAAGAAAATTCACATTCTCAAGGCCTTTAATTCTGTGATTTAACATATTAAAAGGAGGAAGCCTTCTGATAATAATTTGTTTCTATTGGGAGATTACTACTTGCAGGGTGCTGTGATCAATTAACACATTAACTCATTTAATCCCTCACAACAACCCTGTGAAGTAGATACTATTATTATCCCATTTTATAGATTAGGACAATGCAGCATTGAGAGGTTAAGCAGCTTGCCCAAACCACACAGCCATTGGGTGGCAGAGGCAAGACTGAAAAGGAAGAAGTGTGGCTTCAGAGACTGAGCTCTGAGCTCTAAACACTGTGCTGTGATGCTTTAATAACCGTGGAAAACAGAGTTCACGTCTTTGAGCAGAACGTGTGTCTTTCCTGTCAATCAGGTCCACATATTATCAAAGGATGACAATTGTTCAGTTCCTTTTTTGCACACCTCTCTGTTCTAGGCATAGTGATTCATGCTGGAGATACAGAGATGAATTTGATAATTGTTCTCAGGAGCCCATAGCCCCACTTGGAATTCAGACAGGCACATAACTAATTACAATCCAGTATTCTAGAGAAGTGCGCAGTTCAGGGTGCCACATAAACTCAGATGAAAAACAACAAAATTGGGGCACCTGGGTGGCTCAGTTGATTAAGCGTGTGACTTTGGCTCATGTCATTGTCTCACAGTTGGTGAGTTTGAGCCCCGTGTCGGGCTCTGTACTGACAGCTCAGAGCCTGGAACCTGCCTCAGATTCTGTGTCTCCCTCTCTCTCTGCCCCTCCCCTGCTCATACTCTGTCTCTCTCAAAAATAAACATTTAAAAAAATTTTTTTTTATTTTTTATTATTTTTTTTAATTTTTTTTTCAACTTTTATTTATTTTTGGGACAGAGAGAGACAGAGCATGAATGGGGGAGGGGCAGAGAGAGAGGGAGACACAGAATCGGAAACAGGCTCCAGGCTCTGAGCCATCAGCCCAGAGCCCGACACGGGGCTCGAACTCACAGACCGCGAGATCGTGACCTGGCTGAAGTCGGACACTTAACCGACTGCGCCACCCAGGCGCCCCAAAAAAAATTTTTTAAAGAAAATTAAGCAGAAGTTTTCATTATACAACCATGATAAACACAACACTGTATTCAAGAGTTGTGAGGAGAAATAGAAGCAGGAGAAATAGATAGCCAGGAACTTACATACAGAGTGAAAAAATAAAATAGTTTTTTTCTCCTTTTTATTTAAAAAAAAAATTTTTTTTTAACGTTTATTTTTGAGACAGAGACAGAGCATGAACAGGGGGAGGGTCAGAGAGAGAGGGAGACACAGAATCGGAAGCAGGCTCCAGGCTCTGAGCCATCAGCCCAGAGCCCGCCGCAGGGCTCAAACTCACAGACCGTGAGATCGTGACCTGAGCCGAAGTCGGATGCTTAATCGACTGAGCCACCCAGGCGCCCCTCTCCTTTTTAAATATTAGTATTATTTGTACATTGATGAAACTAAGCAGTACAGATAATTTTTTTAAAAATTTTCGGTCACCGTCAATATTGTTGTAGAAGAACAAGTCCTATTCATATGTTAGTGTATTTCTTCTCAGGTTTCTTTTGCATATTTTCTTTTCTAATGTTTATATTATGGATTATTTAAGTATATTAATTTTTCATAAAGAATATTAACAAATATTTTCTTGCGTTACATGTTTCATAAATATTTGGGGGGGTGTATAATATTCTTTGCAGCTTAGTTTTTGATAGTATCCTATCACTGAGTTACTTGGGCATTTTATCATTTGTCACTTATAGATAATACTATAATAAAAATCTCTGCATAAAGCTTCTTCTATTTTTAAAGTGATATCTTTAGGATGAATTTCCAGAAGTGGAATTACTAAATTAAAGGATGTGAAAGTTTTTTAAATTCTTGATGTTTCTGTCAAATTGTCATTGTCATTTCTATCAAAAGATTTCCAGTGTACTGAGCACTGAGTATCCTCTTTTTAAGAATCTTTTTAAAAATTGAATAATAGAGAGATTACATCTTTCCATATATTTCTTAACCAGTTGTGTTTCTTTTTAAAATATTCTTTACCCAAATATCTTGGGATGTTCGGATTTAGAGACAACCTTTTTAATCAAGTATTCTTCTTCTTTCATTTTATAGCCAAAGAAACTCTACCTGATTTGGTTTCCATAATTCCTGACACAGTCCCGAGTACTGACCTTCTCATTGAGACTACAGCCTCTGCCTGCTACACATTGAACAATATAATCCAAAATAGTTACCAGAATGCACGGGACCTTCTAAACACTGGGGGCCTGCAGAAAATCATGACTATCAGCTCAGGCGATGTGTAAGTCCTGTAGTATCTGCCTGTTGGCTCTCTTCCCTTTCCTCACTACCACTCCCAACACCCATCTGTAAATCTAGCTGTGAATGTGCAATCATTGAGGACCATGGGTAACGTGGCCAAAGAACGAGATTGTAACGCTGGGCCAAATCATTTGGTTCAATCCTTAGTAATCAAGCAAGTGAAAGACTGAATTCTCCAAGCCCAATAGTTGCCCATTATCTTCTAAAGTATCCAGCTAGAGGCACCTGGGTGGTTCAGTTGGTTAAGCATCCGACTTCTGCTCAGGTCATGGTCTCACAGTTAGTGAGTTTGAGCCCTGTCCATTCTTTGTCTCCCTCTCTCTCTCTGCCCCCCCACCCCTGCTCATGCTTGCTCTCACGCTCTCTCTCAATCTCTCTCTCAAAAATGAAATTAAAAATTAAAAAATTAGGGGCACCTGGGTGGCTCAGTCGGTTAAGCATCTGACTTTGGCTCATGATCTCCTGGTTCATGCACTTGAGCCATGTCAGGCCCTGTGCTGACAGCTCAGAGCCTGGAGCCTGCTCTGGATTCTGTGTGTCCTTCTCTCTCTGCCCCTCCCCAGCTCGCGTTCGTTCTCTCTCTCCCTCCCTCTCCCTCCCTCCCTCCCTCCCTCCCTCCCTCCCTCTCTCTCTCTCTCTCTCTCTCTCTCTCTCAAAAATAAGTAAACATTAAAAAAAAACCTTAAAAATAAAAATAATTTAAAAATTTTTTAAATGAAGTATCAAGCTAGTCAAATGCCATATCTTCTCTGGGTAGCACATTCCAGCCTTTTATTGACCTAACAAATTCATTTATTTCCCAGAGCCATAACTATGATTTAAGAATAGGAGAATATAGGCAATGTGGAAGTCCTGTGGACAGGGATTGCCCTTTTCCTCACTTAAATCTGGAGCCAGTATCACCCCAGTGGCTTAAAAGAAGCAGTAATAACACAAGAAGTAGGAGGCAACATAATCAAATTCTTGCTTTCTTGGTTTTCTCTATCACATCTCTTCCACGTCTTATTCCCTTTAGAGAATAGAAGTTCTAATGCATATAAGTCATTCCACATCGCTGTTTCTGTGTCTTTAAATTTTCCCCATTAAAAAAAAAGTGAGGAAGAGAATGAAAAACCTTGTATAACAAAATCATTATTATTAGTTAATTTAGAGACATGGTATCCAAAGAGGGCATGAAGATTATTATATTTTTCTCTTTATACAATTCTGAACTGTTTGACTTGTTAAATACAAGTTACTTTTATAAATAACCAAGCAAGAGAAGAAATGTTACAGCCCAATTATAATGAGTTGCAAAGCAAACAGACTTTACCTATGGTAGACAAATGTGTGCTTGGCCACACAGGGGCAAGCCTAGGGGTCTGTGGTATTCTGGAGTACTTGTGCTCTGCAGCCCCACTCTGGCAAGCCTCATAGGGAAGGAAGACCATATTCAGAGTCATAGGATAAAACGGAGCACTGGTTAGAATGTGAGTTCCCCGAGTCAGAATATCTACCTGTCTCCAGCGCCTGGCAGAGAGCAGTTACTTAATTTGTGGGAAGATTGAATGATTACTGTGTAAAACAGAAATGACTATTCCGAGTAGTCATCCATGCTCCTAAGCAAATCTCAGTAAGACCTATGATTTTGAGTATTCAGACATAAGCACATGAGAACTTTTGGAAACTTCTTATAGCTTAACTACAAATGGGGATGTCTGACTCTGTTACTTACTTTTTGCCTTGAGTGTCCGTCCATTTGTGAACCAGTCCTCATATGCCCTGTCTCCAAAAAAAAAAAAAAAAAAAAAAAAAAAAAATCAACAAGGAGCTTCTACCAGATGTGCCTGCTTTTCCGTCCTTGTGAGAGTGTTGGGTAACTGACCTGTAATTTAAGGGCTAGACTGGAAATAAGTTGCCATATATAGCATTTTTTTTTCAAATAAATAATTTCAAAATGCCAAACAACCAATTGATAAACTATGAATATAAAACATTTGCAATTCAAGAACACTTTACAATTTTAGATATCAAAGACCCATAGTCTTCATGGCTTTATGGGTACTTCAGTATTAGCAAGTGAGTCCAAGAACTCCATGAAGTACTAAAAGAATCTGTGAGGTGCTGATTTGGCTTCCCCTTCATACAAGTCTGGTATGAAAGAGAAAGGCTCTTAGCCAAAGAATGTCCCCAAGATGTGCTTCTCCATACAGTACTGCATTTTTAGTTCATGGTTGCCTGTTTACAAACGCCCATGATATGAAAAATTAAATCTTTGTTTCTTTGGGGGCCCCTGGGTGACTCAGTTGGTTAAGCGTCCAACGATTTCAGCTCAGGTCATGATCTCACGGTTTGTGAGTTCAAGTCCCACATTGGGCTCTGCACTGACAGTGTGGAGCCTGCTTGAGATTCTCACTCTCCCTCTCTTCCTCTCCCTGCTCACGCACTCTGTATCTCAAAATAAATAAACATTAGAAAAAAAGCTTTCTTTGTTAGAAGACAAAATTTGGCTGAATGCGATTTGAGGTGATGGAAAAGAGAGAGCTCTAAGAAAGCAGAGAACCTTAGCCAGAAATAGGAAGTTCAGTACAAATTTAAAAGTGAAACATCAAAAACTAATAAGTACAGTGTTCATTTCTGTGGTGACTTGGCTATATAAGAGGAGTGCATTTTCCATTTGCTCTATACAAGAACAAAGAAATTTTGAAACTATTTTAAATGTTTCAAGAATTTATTAACTTGAAAATATCACTCCTAATTCATAGAGTAGTGTAGGAGGTATATATGTTTTTCAGTCCTGCTTTTCTGCATTTGTATTCTATAAATATATGTTATAAACATACAAATATATTTCTATTCTACAAATAGTATATGTATAATATTTAATATAAACATATTTGTGTTTAATGTAATATAAAATAAATGGAAATAGTGTATACAAATATACAAATTTTATTGTGTAAGTTAATTCAAGGATTTATGGAATCTAAGGACATATTCCTTATAAATATTAGGAATATGCTCTATAAACTGATAGCCCTGTGCTAGTGGTTTTAAAAGATGAAAAAAAGTGGTTTTTTTAACCTAGTGTGGCCCCTGGCCTTCAAAGCTCACCATCCAATTCTCTTGTCATGGTGAGTGACCTGACTTAATGGATGGCCACCAAGCAACAGCAGTTAAAGATTTATGGAATGTCTGAGGCAGCATCCAGAAGCCTGACACACTCTCACTGATCTCAGAATGCTTTCTTCCTTTTTTCAGTTATGCCTCCAACAAGGCGAGTAAAGCTGCTTCTGTTCTCCTCTATTCTCTGTGGACACACACGGAGCTCCATAATGCCTACAAGAAGGTAAGTACACTAGAAAGGTGAGTGTTGCAGTTAATAGGCAGATAATAGTGGTCCCCTGGTGAGAGATCACTAAAAACATTTAGCATTTTCTTGGGGCACCTGGGTGGCTCAGTGGGTTGAGCCGACTTTGGCTCAGGTCATGATCTCATGGTTCATGAGTTTGAGCCCCATATCAGGCTCTCTGTCAGTGCAGAGCCCTCTTCAGATCCTCTGTACCCCCCTCTCTCTGCCGCTCCCCTGCTCGTGTTCTCTCTCCCTCTCCCTCTCTCTCCCTCTCCCTCTCCCTCTCCCTCTCTCTCTCTCTCCCTCTCCCTCTCTCTCTCTCTCTCTCCCTCTCTCTCTCTCTCCCTCTCCCTCTCTCTCTCTCTCCCTCTCCCTCTCCCTCTCCCTCTCCCTCTCCCTCTCCCTCTCTCTCTCTCTCCCTCTCCCTCTCCCTCTCTCCCTCTCTCTCTCTCTCCCTCTCCCTCTCCCTCTCTCCCTCTCTCCCCCTCCCTCCCTCCCTCCCTCCCTCCCTCTCTCTCTCTCTCTCTCTCTCTCTCTCACAAAAAAAAAAATTTTTTTTAAACTGCATTTTCTTGGATGACAGTGTTGTTACCTTTCACATATCTGTTTGCTTATTCCAAAGGCTCAGTTTAAGAAGACAGATTTTGTCAACAGCCGGACTGCCAAAGCCTACCACTCCCTTAAAGACTGAGAAAATGAAACAGAGCTCTCCGAAATCTCAACCATCCGCAGCCATAAAAAAGCCCCAGAGGAAAACACCTATTTTTCTACTTCCCAGCCCAAGAAACCTCAAAAAAGCATGCCCTGTTTCTTATCCTTTTCTATTTCCATGGTCCCCAGAATCCAGAACACAAATAATCAGAATAATAATTTTATTAGTTTTCCAGAAGACTTTTGCAAGTTTGCTACCACTAGGCACTGGTAACAGGCTTGATTTTATCCTCCACTAGTAGTGGTCTTTGTGATCAGGGCTTATGGCACAGGGCCTCCTGGAAGCAAAACGTGGATTCATGTGGAATGGACGTAACAGAATAAGGAAAGAAGTCATTGTATGACTAGGATTTTAAAAGTATGATTTACATTTACGTTCCTTTCCCGTCTCCATGTTTTGTCACTCAAATGCACGTTGTTTCACCTTTGAGCTACGTGTGTGTGGTTCTGCGGTGTTGAAACAGAATGGAAATGACGAAGAATACTGACAGAGTTATCCAGGAGAAATTTTAATGGCAAAATTATATGTTTGTTTACTCTGTGCTTGTTTTTATCCTCTTGAATATTTTTTCTCTGATTTTAAATGAACTTAAAAGTTTTAGATCACAGCGTGCATGACTCTAAGAAAGTGAAATTGAAATGAAGTGATCATAGCGACTTTAAAAATCTTTTCAAAGGCAACTGTGCTTATGAAATTCAGTGTTCCCTCTAAACACCGTGTAAATGCTTTTCTTGCTCAAGGAAAATATGAATAACAACACCATTAAATGCAAATCTCTTCTGAATAGTAGGATTCGGTGTGATCTATCTCCTGGACTTTTTCAGTTACTGCCATGGGCTGATAGAAAAATGGACTCTATATTCTTCAGCTCCAAAAGGAACCAAACCTCTCAAACAGCTGGGTGAGCCCAGGGCACTGAAAACACAGCTCATTTTAATGAATTGCATCATCAACCAGCCCAACTTTGCCCAACATTTAAAAAAATAGCTCAGAGCCTCTAAATCTCATGTGATCTTCCTCAAGCCATTATTTTAAATGAAGGAAACTCTAGAGCAAAAAATGAAGACGTTATATTGAGGGAAAATATTTCAAGGCCACCCAGAAATGATACGAGAAACACTAATGTTGAAAAGTTGACAACCTCATTTGTCGAAGCAAACACTCTGTCAAGTGTTCTTACTGAGCTCTGATTAATACCATTTCCATAGAATTAGTCTTCTCAATTACAATTCTGTTATATTTTTCTTTTTTAAAAAAAATCCAACAATGTTTGCTGTAAGAGAGTAGGAAGGAAAAATGTCTGTCAGCTCCTTTTGGCCAGAAAAGTGTAATAGAAAATAAATTCCCATTTTCAATTTGAATGTGTACTTAAGTCTTTATTACATTTAGGCATTAAAATTATTTTAATTTGAAAAGCTCAATGGAGAAGACTTAGGTTTCTAACCTAGTTCAAAATGAAGTTAAATACCAATTTCTTTTTTAAATTTTTAAATGTTTATTTTTGAGAGAGAGAGAGAGAGAGAGAGAGAACGGGCGGGGGATGGGCAGAGAGAAAGGGAGACACAGAATCCGAAGGAGACTCCAGGTTCTGAGCTTTCAGCACAGAGCCTGATAAGGGTCTCATACCCACAAACCATGAGGTCATGACCTGAGCTGAAGTCGGACACTTAACCAGCTGAGTCACCCAGGCGCCCCCAGATGTCAATTTTTAAATACTAAAGAGAGAAATCATCTGTTTTTTCAGAGTTTTGATGAATACAGCATTTGGAGCATATTTATTCCTCCAGATAACTGAAGTATGTTCAAGAAGTTTCTATGGTTTTTAAAGCACTAGTAAAGCCTTCAATGACTTTAAACACGAAAGGAGGCAAAATAATGTTGCCTGCATTGGTATCTGTGTATGTCTGATTATTGTGTATTGTGGCATATGTGGTATGATTGACATGACATTTGAGGACTTGACCTTATAAACTTCAGTTGCTAAGGATTTAATACTTTGTAATTATTTCTATTCCTTCCCTAATTAATGCCTAAATTCTTTACTAACAAATACTTCCTATAAGAAAATGGGACTGGCTAATGACTAAAGCTTGTAAAAAAGGAGAGACCTACGAATGTGTTAGATTTTAGTAAATTTGAGGGGATCTGTGACCCTGAAAGGATAGACTCTGTCTGATCCCCATGTCCTGCTTTGTTCACCCTGATTACCAAAACCTCACTACTTTACTCTGTAGACACCTCTGAGGAGATCCTTGTGTGGTTGAATATCCATTTGGATCACAGTTCCACACAAAAAGTTCTTCTTTTTTTAAATGCATATCCTGACCTTGCCCATGTCATCAAGGGAACTGACAGGCTGAGCAGGGTCTTTTCGTGTATTTGTGCTGAGAGTTCCAAAGGGCTGCTGCCTTGTCAAGAATTCTTAATGGCATTCTGGAATATAGAAGGTTGCTGCCCTGGATTTCCATCGCTGGGAACATTTGTTTATATCTGATGGAAGTCACCAAAGGGTTATCTGGCAAGATAGGGGATTAACATGTCAAACGGGAAAAGAAGCAGCATTAGAAGATAGATAAACCTCTTTAAAACAAATGCAATCACCCTCCGAAGAAGCAATTTCTTAGAATAAAAAAAGGAAATAGGAAATACATATATTTAAATATATCCTTATATACATATACATACAACTTATTTGTACTGTAGTAGGAAATGAAATTTCCTCTAAAATGCGTAAAGAACTTATGCTTTGAAATGAGGATGACTTCAGCATGTTTGTACTTGGAACAAAATTGCAGAAGCCTCAAATCGGGATCTGAGGATTAAGACAGAATTTAGAGGGCATCTGGTCAGGTCCTCCTTAAAGTGACAGAGAAGAAAAATATGCAGTCACTCATTCAGTTCAGCATCACCCTGTAACTCACCCCAGTAACCGTTGCGTTAAAGTATTTGTTGTGGAAGAGAAAATAAATTTTAAAAAAGGAAACAGAATTTTCCAAATAAAATTCTCCTTTAGCTGTAACGTTTTAGTTTACAGTGGTCCTGACAGTTTCATCTCTCATGAAATAAACTTCAACCTTTTAAGGACTATAAGAAAAAGGAAAACTCTTCATATGATATATTCAGGAAAGAGAGATCAAAATGCCGTACGTTGGTAAAAGAGCTGTTTAAGAGCTGAAGGGAAAGCATTCTGAAGCCATGGTCGGGAGACACAGTTAAAGAATCCAGCAATAGTTTGCCTGGAAGAAAGGTGCCATGTTACCTGTCTTTAAATACCTGAAGGACCATTGTATAAAAGTTGGCAGTTTTACTCTAACCAAGTAGAGGACAGACCAGGGCCAGTAGGTAGAGACCTGGGAGAGTAGGTCTGACTAGACAGTAGTGACATGTATGGAGCACCCCTCACAGACTCCTTGTGAAGTATATACTCCTTTCTTTTTCTTTCTTCCTTCCTTCCTTCCTTCCTTCCTTCCTTCCTTCCTTCCTTCCTTCCTTCCTTCCTTCCTTCCTTCCTTTCTTTCTTTCTTTCTTTCTTTCTTTCTTTCTTTCTTTCTTTCTTTCTTTCTTTCTTTCTTTTTACATTTACACATGAAAATGATGTGAAGCAGAGAGAGGTTACATTCCAAAGAAACATAGCCCAAAAGTGCTGGCAGGCCATATAAAGCCAGGTGGGTTAGCTCCTCACCAGGGGTTCCTTGGAGACCAAGAATGGAAAATGTGTCTCCATGCTGGGGAATGTGGGGATCTCTTTGAAGAGTTAAGCGGGCAGTCTGACATAATGGTGAAGAGGACTCATTCTAGAACCAGACAGTCTGAGCACAAAGTGTGACTTCCCCATTTGATAGCTGGGGCAAATTTCTTACTCGGAGTCTCAGCCTTCTTTATCTGATAGGTGAGAATGATAGTAGTATTACTTCATTGGGTTCTTTTGAGGGTTAAATGTGTTCATAGTTGTAAAGTATTTAAAACAGTGTCTGACAGGGGTGCCTAGGTGGCTCAGCTGGTTGAGTATCCGACTTCAGCTCAGGTCATGATCCTGCGTCAGGTCAGAACCTGGAGCCTGCTTGGGATTCTGTCTCCCCCTGTCTCTCTACCAGTCCCCTGCTCACACTCTGTCTCTCTCGCTCTCTCAAAACTAAATATTTAAAAAAAATTTTAATGGGGCACCTGGGTGGCGCAGTCGGTTAAGTGTCCGACTTCAGCCAGGTCACGATCTCGCGGTCCATGAGTTCGAGCCCCGTGTCGGGCTCTGGGCTGACGGCTCAGAGCCTGGAGCCTGTTTCCGATTCTGTGTCTCCCTCTCTCTCTGCCCCTCCCCCGTTCATGCTCTGTCTCTCTCTGTCCCAAAAATAAATAAACGTTGAAAAAAAAAATTTTTTTTTAAAAAAAAGCGTCTGACAGTATGCAGCCAATAAATGCTAACTTACATTACTTGGAATTCCCTGGTTTGGAGGTTCTTTTCTTTTTAATCTGTCTCTTTTGAGTTTGTCTTTTCAGATATGGTTAGTTCGTTAAAAGCCCCAGTCTCCTCCACCCCCAGAACACACACACACACACACCCCTTAGAAGGCCAGGTAAAAATGAGGAAAACAAACACAGTCCAGACAAATGATTCTGAATGTCTGTTCCTCAGGACACAAGTCTTTGGGGAGGTATTTACAGGTGTTCTATGAAAAGGAATATCCCATAATCAAATACGTTTGGGAAGGGCTGAGTTATACAAGGATTGATTGTAAGACTTCTCAGAAGCTTCTTCAACATGTTGTTTCATTCCCACCTGGAGTGGCAGGAATCTGCAGACAGGAAAATAACTCAGAAGGCAGTTATTAGCCCAGAGGAGCAGGCTGAGGCAGCAACAGACATTCCTACATCCAGCTGATCAAACCTTGTCATAAATCTCACACCAAGAAGCAGTTAAATCTCTCAGAAGCCTGAATTTTGCCTCTAAGCTACTAAGATACAATGCATCTGGCAAGGAATAAAAAACAAGTCCAAACTTGCAGATTTTCGTACAACTATAATAGGATGTTCTTCCCAGCAACAACTAATCCTTTGGGTGTTTTACTTTAGGGAAAAAAAAAGAGGAAGAGTTCCACTTTTAATTATCTTTCAACATACATGTATTGAACAATTATTCCTAGAGCTAAGGACCAGTGAGATGCACTTTTATGAGGAAGTGCTCACAGATCAAAGCAAAACTGACTTCCCTGTGATGGACACTTGCACAGTTAAAAGTATCCTTTGCGTTATCTGGGAAAAGAAAATTCATTTCATTTCCTGGAGAATGAACTTCATCACGCTATAGGGTGACAGCTGCGCAGCTCTAGACTCCTACAGATCTTCTGGAATAGGGCTTTCTCATAAAACAAGAATGGTTAGCCTGAGAGGCAGAGGATTATTAAGAAGATACCTTCATTTTTAGCCAGAGGGAGTTGTCACAATTGATATCCTTTAATAAGAGTGTGTAAAAATTTTAATATTTAGAAAACTGACAAAGACATTTTTCCTCATGAATTTGTTTTACCTCTTGCTCTAATTGGAGATTTTTGCAGGTCCTAATTTAAAATATAGAAGTAATCTATTTTTGTGGTATTGCCTGAACAGCTTTCTATAAGAATTATGTGTGACATATTAAGTAGCACATTCCCACCTCTTTTGGTGACTCACACCTACTGTGACCCAGTTCCTCATCTCCTGTCCTGTTTCTCCTACTTTATCACTTACAATGCTTCATTTGCATTTAGCTACAAAAAAGTTCAACTCAAGTGACTTAAACAATTAATGTTTTTATGTCATGTAACAATAAGACCATGTTCAGGCTTGGGCTTGCTTATTTCAGCAGCTCATTGAAGTCATCAAGAACCTAGATTTCTGGGGCTCCTGGGTGGGTTGGTCAGCGTTGACTCTTGGTTTCGGCTCAGGTCATGATCTCACAGTTCGTGAGTTCGAGTTCCGCGTTGGGCTCTGCACTGGCAGTGTGGAGACTGGTTAGGGTCCTCTCTCCCTTGCTCTCTGCCCCTATCCTGCTCATGCTCGCTCGCTTGCTCTCTCTCTCTCAAAATAAATAAACTTTAAAGAAATAAAAAGAATCTAGATTCCTTTAGTCTTTCTGCTCTGCTTTCCTCAGCATTCGCCCCTGGTTGATGGCTCCATGTTGACAAAATGGTTGTAGCAGTTCCAAACATCCCATCATTTCAGGGCCATGTCCTAAGGCCAGAAGAGTAAGCATTCCTTTCTTGCCTCCTTCTTTCAATAAGTGAAGAAAACTTTCCCGGAAGCCTCCATCAGATATCCCTCATTTCATATCACCCAGAATTATATCACCTGTCAATTCCTAACTCAACTCCTAGTTAGGAAAATGAAGCTACTGTTCCTTTCTCAAACCAGGCACATTTCGCCCAAGTCTGGGCCTGCCTCCCCAGAAATTCAGGGATGGAGAATACTTGAACAAAGTCAGGGTTTAATTGGGCAAGGACAAAAAGGGCTGCAGAATAGTCAACCACCATTGCCTGCCATCTGTAGGGACCCTCAAAGAGGAAAAAATACATTTGTTAGCAAACTGACTTCATTTGGCCTCTAAGAGAAGTGTGCGCTTAAACACTGCTGGTAAAAGTGTGAGTTTGGCTGCCGTGGCTATTGCATTTAGGACAAAGTCTGTGAGGGTTTGTGGACAAAGAGGATAGAAGAGCTAGGAACTGCAGTTAAACCAGTAGTCGTGATTTCAAAGAGAATATGATGAAAGAAGATGGTAAAGCGGGTGCTCAGCCAAACAGTAGGTGTGGAGTAAAATCACTTCGGAGGTACGGTGCCTCTCTTTTTCATTCTCCCTTTCTTGACCTCTGTCATTCCTCACCTTTAACTAGTAATTATGGAACCCAAGTTATACCTTCATTGAGCAAGCCATCTTGGAAGAAAGTTGGCCTGAGCCTGAGGTGTTTGGATAATCTCATTTTCTCAGTGAGACATCAGTTTAGCCAATAGACACAACATGGATTTGAATTCTGACTTTACCTCTCACCAGATGTGTGACTCTGGGGAGTTACTTTAACTTTCTGGGTGTTTCACCTCCTTGGTGAAGTGGAGTTGACAATGACTGCTTCACAGGATTGTTGAGGGAAAAAAATAAGGTGATGTTTTCATCATGCTTGGTGCCTCAGCACTCAATACTTACAGGAGCCTTTACTACTTCCTATAGATCTGGCAGCACCCAAGGGCTCCTCGGCCTTCAACTTCCTCCTCCTGTTTCCATTCTCCTTGTCACAGTGGCCCAGGAATCCTGTTAGAGCAGAAAACAAATTTCATCATGATGAAACAGGAAGTGATAAGAGAGAGGGAAAATTACCTGCTGAATCTCCTCTCCCCCTTCAGCCCCTCCTCATGCCTCCTGGTTTCTCGCACTTTCTTTGGTAAATTTATTTATTTTGAGAGAGCACAAGCAAGCAGGGAAGGGGTGGAGAGAGAGGGAGGGAGGAAATCCCAAGTAGGCTCCATGCTGTTAGCGCGGAGCCCAAAGCAGGGCTTGATCCCACAAACAAATCCCATGAACCGTGAGATCATGACCTGAGCCAAAACCAAGAGTCGGTTGCTCAACCAACTGAGCCACCCAGGTGGCCCTGCTCACTTTTCTTCTACTGATCCGTCATGCACAACCCCAGTCTCTTGACCTGTTTCTACACCAAACTCTGTCCTCTAGAACAACTCAGATCAGGGAAACCTGCTAGGGGCACAAAGTGAAAAGACTCCCCTTACTGTGAGAGTTGCAGCAGGAGACAATATGTTCATGCTAACCCAGCTGGAAATACTGAGTAAGCTTTTCTATTAAAGGCATTTGTGCCACTTACGGTAAATAACACTTCAAGTCAAACAATAAAATTTAATGTCCTTTCCTGAAAAAAAATGATCTTTTTTTAAAAGTATTCTGATACTCTTCAAAAGTAAATGTTTAGGGGCACCTTGGTGGCTCAGTAGGTTGAGCGTCTGACTTCAGCTCAGGTCATGATCTCATGACTCGTGAGTCCGAGCCCCGCGTCGGGCTCTGTGCTGACAGCTCAGAGCCTGGAGCCTGCTTCCAATTCTGTGTATGTCTCTCTCTCTGCCTCTACCCTGCTCACATTCTGTCTCCCTATCTCTCAGAAATAAATAAACTTTAAAAAATGTTTTATGTTTGTATTGAAGTTTGATGTGGCATAGACTGCTCATTGCCCCCACTACGCCCTCTCTCAGCTTTTCCCAACACAATAGAGTATTGACAGGTCACATGGTACCCAGAGTAAAAACTGCATTTCCCTGCTCCCGCTGGCAGTCAAGTTGAAAGCATTTGACTAAATGCTAGCCAGTGGCATGGAAGTGTAATCCTACAGTCTCTCAAAACCTTCCTGAAGACCGTGGGCACATGCCCTTTACCCTCATTTTTCCGCGTTAGCCATTCTGCCTGGAATGCTGATACTCCCTACCAGGACCACAAGGATGAAGGCCACACTCTGGTGTGGCAGCACAGTGATCTCGGTGAAACTCGGTCATACGAGCTCTGGGCCACTCACCTTCAGACATTGCACACATGAGAGAGAAATACATTTTATTGGGTATAAGCTATTATTATTTTAGGTTTTATATCTCACAATCAAACTTAATTCTAACTATTACTTCTTGGCACTATTATATAGAGCAACATCAAATTAAGAAAATTTCCAAGCCAGAAGATATAGTGCTTCTGTCCTAGATCAAAAAGCCACCTAGAAGATTAAACTGCTAGCCAATATACAGAAGAAGAGAAGTAACTTTGGTGAATTAATTTTAAACTTGGATTCATTTATTCTGTTGATAAGGCACTTTACAAAGCAGTCTTCAGCCACATTGTGAAATTAATTCTGCTCAGTAGAAAGATACATTTTCAAGAGGGAACTGGAAGGTACAGGTTTGGCCAAATGGTGTCATCTTTCCTCTGGGAAGCACACCCTGGGTCATATTGCCTAGAGCGGAAAAAGTACGTGAAATACAATCCTTGTAAAACTGTGTGATTAGAGAAGCCTGTTTTCTACACTGTATTTGCTGACAAGTCAAGAGGAAACAGTTTCTGCAAAATGAAGAGCCATTAGGTGGCCAAACATTTCTATTTTTTTATTTTTGAATGTTTTTAAAGTTTATTTATTTTGAGAGAGAGAAAGGGAGAGAGAGAATCCCAAGCAAACTCCGTGCTGTCAGTGCAGAGCCCGATGTGGGGCTTGAACTCACCAACCGTGAAATCATGACTTGAACAGAAACCAAGAATCAGACGCTCAAATGACTGAGCCTCAAGCACCCCAGGTCACAGACATTTTTAAAACCTCTACTGGAAAACCATCTACAGCTGCCCAATACCCTGTGTCACATAGGAACTCTGATAAAAGGCATCCAATTTCTGACCTGCTTATTGTAGTGTTAGAAAATAATACTGGGCGCCTGAGTGGCTGAGTCAGTTAAGCGTCTGACTTAGTCTCAGATCATGATCTCACGGTTCATGAGTTCCAGCCCTCCATCGGGCTCTGTGCTGACAGCTTGGAGCCTGGAGCCTTCTTTGGATTCTGTGTCTCCCTCTCTCTCTGCCCCTCACCTGCTTGTGCTCTGCTCTCTCTCAAATATAAATAAATGTTAAAAATTAAACAAAAAAAATAATACCAAGTCATAATAAATAGGCCTATATTGATTTGTGGAATTTGCTTAATGGATCTTGTCTTTGGGCACCCAGCACTTCTTGTAAATTCCCTCCTGTGTCACAGGGGCTAGAATGCAAGGAACTACATTTACACTCTCCTGCTGCTAGAGTTTTGTGTGCAGCTGGGGTTCTGCCAACATGATGCAGGTTGGTAGGAAGGCAGAGGCCATGTTCTAGCTATTGTTGTGTTTGGCAAGCAAGTCCCAACAGATGTTAAGTGTACCAATGTCCAGTCACCAGCCTCACAAGTGTTGGCAGTGTTGGCAGTCATGACGATGACAGATGTGATGGCAGGAACCGTAGCAGCTGGCCTATGTTCTTCCCACTCTTCCATGAGTGTGTGAACATCCAAAGTCCTTTAGACTCATATACCTAGAGTGAATTCTGTTTTCTGCACTGAACCTGGTATGGTATTCCAGTCACTTATATTTGCTAGGAATTGCGGAAATCTGTTTCCCAAAAGAGCCTAATTGTTAACTGTGTTCTTTAACATTAAAAAGGGATCTTTAGTATATCATAAAGATTTGTATTTGTTTTTTTTAATGTTTATTTATTTTTGACAGAGACAGAGCGTGAGTGGGGGAGGGGCAGAGAGAGAAGGAGACACAGAATCCAAAGCAGGTTCCAGGCTCCCAGCTGTCAGCACAGAGCCCGATGCGGGCTTGAACTGACAAACTGCGAGATCATGACCTGAGCCAAAGTCAGACACTTAACCAACTGAGCCACCCAGGCACCACAAGATTTGTATTTCTTAAATGTTGAGCTCACCTTAAATATCTGGTTGTTTTACATACAAATATAAGTTTTCTATAAAATTTTTACTTGATCTTTGGTTGATATGCTAATAAGTTTAACAGAGTAATTTACTCCAAATAATGAACACCTTCATTAATTACATTCAGTTAAGCATGTTAAACAATAATCACAAAATTTCAATGTATCTCAAGGCCTTCATACATGTTACATCATACAGATATTTAGCTAAACTTTTCCAAGCAGTTAAATGGTGCTAAAAAAAAAACCTGAGGATAAAGACTTGAAATATCCAATTCCTTTAGACAGTCAAATACTATTTATGAACTAAAGCAAATACCTTCCTCATAAAAATCACAAGACTAACATTAATTAATTATTTCATATCACAGCTACAGGGGTGCCTGGCCGGCTCAGTCAGAAGAGCATGGGAGTCTTGATCTCGGGGTCATGAGTTCAAACCCCACATTGGGTGTAGAGATTACTGAAAAATAAATAAATAAAGTTTAATAAATAAATAAATAAAATCACAAGCACAAAAAGCCAGATACCCTTAATTATGTTGAATGTGTGAAATAACAAACAGAGACAGATTATAATGATGATTTTAAAACTTGTCTCTAGGTGTACATAGAAGTATTAAAATTATTATTTTGACTTATGTCATCTTTCCTATAATAGCTAGAGTCTTTTCAGGGCCACAAAGTCACTTATATAACTAAAGAAAACAGTATACCTGAAACTGATATAATATATTTAACTCTACTGGAATTTTAAAAAGTAATAAAATTTAAAGTAAGTTATATAAAGAAATAAAAATAGGAAAAGCAGACTTACCATCTTAGGATGGCTAAGTTCATTTGGTGTGAAATCCAGGACCAAAATGCTATCACAGGTGTGATCATAGTCCTAGAGATTCCAGGGGGGGTCTACGTGCTGTTTCCTTTTGATTCTACAGGAACCACCCAAACCACAGATGACCTCTCTCTGTCCTTTCTCACAGATTATCCTTAGAGTAATAGGACTTTGGAAGCACATGTTTTTTCTGCTACCTAGTCCCCTTCCTCAACCACTAACGACATTTCGTTATCTTACTTTAGTGGGGTGAACTACTTACTCATATGTATACACACACAATCACACATACCAAGTGAGATTGCAACAAATCTCTGCTGCCTGATTAGAGTTAACTGAATCTTGCAAGTAAGCACACACACACACACACACACACACACACAGAAATTAATGTGTTAACTTTATTACTTATAAAGCCATTATTTTTTAAACATCGTATGGACATTGCTGACTTTTGGCCCTGATACAAAAAGTCTACAATAATTACAAATTAGAGACAGCATTCCTTTGGGGGAAAAAAAAACACACCTTCTTCCTTTTTCCCTCCTGGGGAAAAACCCGTTGTCTCTGAGAACATAATAGATTTGAACTCATGGGAAATGAAAGGCACTTCCAGGTCTTGAATTTATATCCTACTTCAGAGAAATTTTTCTGAATCAGGAAAACTTAGCAGTTTTAGATGTTTTTAAATCACTTTTGAACAGACCCCTACTGGGGGTTTTGCTTTCAAGAGTTTTAGTTAAATTTTGACTAGTAGATAATTAAAGCCATTGATTTGTTCTGTGTTTAGCTACTTGAAATTACACTCAGGGCCAAAGTGTCTTGTAGGAATTTCTTCTTCATCAGATAAACCATTACAGAAAGGTCATTTCTAACAATGCTATACTTGGCAAATTAATCTTTTTTAAAAAATTCTTCACAACATTAGTGTACTATAAAAACCCAAGTGATTAGCCAAACTCCTCATTGTTAGAGTTGTAAACTGAAGTTAACATTTCTTGACTCACTGCCGTGATTCATTATTTTGAATAGGTGTGTTCTGGGCTGAGGCCCCATGTTTGAAAATCACAGCAATAAAACCCAGATAATCAGAATTATTCATGACATGCTTATACACAAAATTTGTTTCTGTATACCACGGTTATTATTAGCTTTGTTTATCCTTTTAACCCCATTATTTAAAAAAAAATTAATGTTTTTATTTATTTTTGAGACAGCAAGAGAGTGTGAGCAGGGTAGGTGCAGAGAGAGGGAGACACAGAATCCAAAGCAGGCTTTCCAGGCTCTGAGCTGTCAGCCCAGAGACTGACGTGGGGCTCGAGTTTGAACTCACAAGCCGTGAGATCATGACCTGAGCTGAAGTCAGATGCTCAACCGACTGAGCCACCCAAGCACCCCTCCCAATATTTTTAAAGACAGTAATTCCTCATATAGTCTTTCTACTGTAGAATCAGTTTATTAAACAATAATAAAGCATTTTATTTTTGAAAAATTTTTGTAATATTAATTATGCTCTGACAAAAGCCATCCAGTCGTTGTAGGCCAACAGAGTCTGATTAGGTGGAAGACATTTCTGTCAAAACAAAAAGTTCCTAATTGAAGAGGATATTTATATCTGGTCTGTGCCATTGCCTGGAAGTCAACAATTAGAGATTAAGGCTCTGGTTAGCATTGTTAGGCAGAAAAACACTGAAGTAGGATGACTCCATTTATATAAATTTCAAAAACTAAACTAAAAAAATATCGATTAGGAATAGATATTTCTGTGTCTTTAAAAATCATTAAAAGAATGCATGTCAAGAAGTATTTAAGAACACACGTAAAGAAGATATTTGCTCCTTGCTTGCCGTGTTGAGCACAGTGCTATATCAGTAAATGGACACGACAACCATTCTGTAATGCATGCAGAGCTGTGTTTAAGAACGCTTGAAATAAAGATGTTTATGAGGAAAAAAAATCATATTGTAGGTTGAATTGTGTCCCCAAACCCAATCTGACTGGTGTCCTTATTTAAAAAAAATACTTAAATTAAAAAAAAAAGCTATAAAGAGTAGCTAGTAAATGATTAACACCAGACTTCGGTCAGCAGTTACCTCCCGAGAGAAGGATACAAGTAAGGAGATTTATGTGGGGGATTCCAAGGTATTGGAAATGGTGTATTTGGTATACATATATTGTGAGTTCTCTAGTATGATATATGTCATGATTTAAAAGTTTAAAGCTAATTTAAAAATTAAAGATAAGCTTCCATGATTAAAAAATGAAAGGCTCTGTGCTGACAGCTGCTTCAGATTCTGCAGCTCCGTCTCTCTGCCCCTCCCCCACTCACGCTCGCGCGCGCGCGCGCGCGCGCGCGCGCGCTCTCTCTCTCTCTCTCAAAAATCATTAAAAAAAAAAAAAACATTAAAAAATTTTTTTTAAAACGTACCAGAACTCTGAGCAGAGTCACACACATTTGTCCCACCCCCATCTCTCCTTAGAGGCTGTTGTGTTCCACCAGGATCCCTGACCCCAAGTGTTGAGCACACACCCCCAGCTTTTGGGAGTGTTAGCAAACGCTGCCTGTGAGCTGAGTCCCTCTCTGGGACTTACTTTTGGCTAAAGATAGCCATAAACCCAAGATAACACCCCCTTCCCGGAAAAAGCCCATATCCACAGACCGGTTAAATTGAGATTACTGGCAT
The DNA here is from genome assembly GCF_018350175.1 of Felis catus. Classification (NCBI taxonomy): domain Eukaryota; kingdom Metazoa; phylum Chordata; class Mammalia; order Carnivora; family Felidae; genus Felis; species Felis catus. The sequence continues at coordinate 65,035,925 of NC_058374.1, read as the reverse complement.
ACCTCCTTTTACTGCACTTGGCTTTATCTCGCTTTCCAGATAGTGTGTTTTTTTACATATTGAAGGTTTTGGCAACCCTGCAACAAGGAAGTCGATCGATCCCATTTTTCCAACGGCATTCTGTTCACCTCATGCCTGTGTGCCATATTTTGATAATTCTCACAATATTTCAAAGTTTTTGTCGCCTGTGATCAGTGATCTTTGTTATGGTCACCTGTGATCAGTGATCTTTGATGTTACTATTGTAATTGTCTTAGGGCATCGTGAATCATACCCACATAAGACAGCAAACTTAATTGATAAAAGTGTGTGTTCTGACTGCTCCACCAACCGGCCATTCCCCCATGTCTCTTCTCCGGGCCTCCCTATTCCCTGAGACACAGATTGAAACTAGGCCAATTAATAACCCTACCGTGGCCTCTAAGTGTTCAAGTGAAGGGAAGAGTTGCACGTCTCTCACTTTCAATCCAAAGCTAGAAATGATTAAGCTCGGTGAGGAAGGCATGTTGAAAGCCAAGAGATGCCAAAAGCCAGGCCTCTTACACCAAACAATTAGCCAAGTTGTGAATGCAAAGGAAAAGTTCTTGATAAAAAAGCAAAACAGACTTATTGCTGATACGGAGAAAGTTTCAGTGGTTTGGATAGAAGATCAAACTGCCACAACATTCAACATTCCCTTAAGCCAAAGCCTAATCCAGAGCCAGGCCCCGACTCTCTTCAAGTCTACAGAATCTAAGAAAGGTGAGGAGAAGAAAAGTTGGAAGCTAGCAGAGGCTGGTTCATGAGATTTAAGGAAAGAAGCCATCTCCATAACATAAAAGTGCAAGGTGTAGCAGCAGGTACTTATGGAGAAGCTGCAGCGAATTATCCAGAAAATCTGGCTAAGATCATTAATGAAGGTAGTTACCCTAAACAACAGATTTCCAATGTAGATGAAGCAGCTTTATATTAGAACAAGATGTCATCCAGGACTTTCATAGCTACAGAGGAGAAGCCAATGCCTAGCTTCAAAAAACTCTTTTGTTAGGGACTAATGCAGCTGGTGACTTACGTTGAAGCTAATTCTCATTGACCATTTCCAAAATCCTAGGACCCTTAAGAATTATACTAAATCTGGGACACCTGGGTGGGTCAGTCGGTTGAACACCTGACTCTTGGTTCAGCCTCAGGTCATGATCTGATGGTTTGTGAGTGCCAGCCCCATGTCAGACTCTGCATTGATGGTGCAAAGCCTGCTTGGGACTCTCTGTCTCTCTCTGCCCCTCCCCAACTCACGCATGCTCGTGCACGCTCTCTCTCTCTCTCTCTCTCTCTCTCTTTCTCTCTTTCTCTCTAAAAATAAGTACTAAGAAAAAGAATTATACTATACCTACTTTGCCTGTGCTTTATCAATGGAAAACAAAGCCTGGATGTCAGCACATTTGTTTGCAACACAGTTCACTGAATTTTTTAAGCTCACTGTTGAGATATGCTCAGATAAAAAGATTCCTTTCAAAATATTACTGCTCACTGATAATGCACCCGATCACCCAGCAGATCTGATGGAGACATACAAGATTAATGTTGTTTTCATGCCTGCTAATACAACATTCATTCTGCAGCCCATCGTTCAAGGGCTGATTTTGACTTTCAAGTCTTATTATTTAAAAATTACATTGCATAAGGCTATAGCTGCTACAGATAGTGATTCCTGTGAGGCATCTGGGCAAAGTAAACTGAAAACCTTCTGGAAAGGATTCACCATTCTAGATGCCATTAAGAACATTTTTGATCTATGAGACGAGGTCAAAATAACATGAACAAGAGTTTGGAAGAAGTTAATTCCAACCCTTATAGATGACTTTGATGGGTTCAGGACTTCAGTAGATGCAATAACGAAGGATGAACTGAGAATAAATAGCCAGAGAACTAGAATTAGAAGTGGAGCCTGTGGATGGCACTGAATTGCTGCAATCTCCTGATAAAAGTTTAATGGAAGAGGATTGCTTCTTATGGATGGGCAAAGAAAGTGGTTTCTTGATGGCATCTATTCCTGGTGAAGATGCAATGAAGATTGTGGAAATGACAACAAAGGATTTAGAATATTCCATCAATTTAGCTGATAAGCAGTGGCAGGATTTGAGAGGATTGATTCCAATTCTGAAAGACATTCTACTGTGGGTAAAATGCTATCAAACAGCATCACATGCTACAGAGAATATGTGAAAGAAATTTGTTAATTGATGGGGAAAACTTCATTGTCTCCTTTTAAGAAATTGCTAAAGTCACCCAGCCTTTAGTAACCACCACCTTGATCAGTCAGCAACCATGAACATCCAGGCAAGACCCTATACCAGCAAAAGACTACTACTCTCTGAATGCTCAGATGATCGTTATCATTTTTTAACAATTAAGTATTTTTAAATTAAGGTGTGTACATTGTTCGTTTTAGACATAATGCTATTGCACACTTAATACACTACCATATAGTGTAAATCTAACTTGTGTGTGCACTGGGAAACAAAAAAATTCATTTGACTTGCTCTGTTGCAATAGTCACTTTACTGTGGTCGTCTGGAAGCGAACCTGCAGTATCTCTGAGGTGTGCTTGTATAAAGGTCTAGTCCCTTTGCCCTTCAGAGGATTTAAATATGATGACATGGACATGTTTTAAATAATTATGAAAAATATTAGAAATAATTTAGGTTAATTGAGAAAAAATGCCAGTCAGATTGTTGCATCCACACGACTCCTGAAACAGAATGCTACGGGCACCAGTGACAGTCACAGCAAAGTTTATTGCAATGAGAGGTAAGGCAAACCGATGGATCGGGACCTACACTCTTGACTAGAGTGCGGTCTTGAACAGCCGGCGTACAGAGTATTTATAGCCAACCACGTCTTATTATCACCTGGGAACAGAACAAAGGAATAGTTCCCAGGTGGAAACAGTTCAAACAGACCCTTGCTCCAATCCAATCAAACACTAATCCATCCCTTGATTGATAGGATAAGGCTGTTATCGCTTAACCTATAGTGTTAAAACAAAGCTGTTATTTCTTAAGGCTACAGGTTAGCCCTACACTACAATTTAACCCTTACAAGATATCACTGAAAACAGATATCACTCACTCTATAAAATGGCATGTTATCAAAATTGCATGCTGTCCAGAACCTCTTCAACTTGTGAGATGTGTTTTTTTTTCTTTTTGAGGTGGTTTTTGTTTGTTTGTTTTATTTTTGTTTTTGTTTTCATCAGAGACCTCTTAAAGGAACAAAGGTACTGTAACATTTTTAATATGAAACTCCAAAATGGAATTTCCAGTTTTGTTTATGTGAATGTGAGGCATTCTTTCTTAAATGTAATGAAAACAAAATATATAAAAGCCTAAATCTTGCCTTCTAAAGAATGAATACCAATGCCAATGATCCCACGTGAGTTATCACTAGGCTGCTGTTTAAGGGCTGATATTTAGAGGCAAGAAAGTAAAAGTCAAAGGGACAGAACATCTTGTGCATGATACCCGCATTCGTCTCTCGGTGCTGTTTGAGAATCAGCTGGTAACTTCCAAGCTCTGCCTTAAATAGAAAATATCAGTCTTCTGTCAGTTCTGCTTAACAACAAGGGAAGCTCTGTGGGCCCTCCTAGATTATGCAATAATGGGAAAGTTTGAGAGAGGCAGAAGGAATCTATTTTGGCTGAAAATGGAAAAGAGTACAGGAATCATCTGAAGGCTCCTGGGTTTCATGTTATAGGAGGAGTATAAAACTGCACAATCATTTGGGTTCTTCCGAACTTTTTGTATAACAATGTCCATTCAGATGTGAACTCTTATCAACCTACCCATCTGGAATTCCTAAGAACTTCATCTGCTTAAGGATGCCTCCAGTGAATGTTTCTCTCCGAAAATGGCACTAAGGAATATTTAGTGGGAAAGTATGACAGTTGTTACCTCAGTGTCAACATAAAGAAGCCAGTGTATCCCTAAAATACTCATCAGCTTGCCCTTGGATCATGTTAAGGCTCTGCTATTTTGCGCATGCCTTTCAATACGATTCCTTTCTTTCTTCATCCATTTCACAGATACTTGCTTGATGCCAGTGCTCAGCGCTAGGGATATGATGAACAACAAAGATGACTCTGACCTTGTGGAACTTAGGTTTTGTAGGATTTGTGGCTTCATGGAGAATTGGCAGTCTCTGTACTATCATTCACCCACTGTATAAAGCGGATTTTTTTCTTTATTCCAAAACTATTTCAATGAAAAAACTCTCTCTTATACCTTTAAAACGAACCAGCACTGGTTTTAGTTTCTACCTGAAGAACCTGACACCATAGCTAAAATCGCAGAATGTACCTATATGGGCTGGTCTGAGAAAGCTACAAAGCCATTTATTTTCCCCACGACCTAGAGTGCTACAAAATTATAGTAGGGAAAGCCTACTCCAAGAAGTCCTAGGAAAGAAGAATTTGGACTGACAGGGATGGTTCCAGGTGGCTCGAACATCCCCCACAGAAGTAAAGTACAAGCAAGTATCTGTAGAGGCCTTAGATAAAAGCATTGATCCACACTGAACACTGATTTTCAACAGATGTGTGTTGCATCCACACGACTCCTGAAACAGAATGCTACGGGCACCAGTGACAGTCACAACAAAGTTTATTACAATGAGAGGCAAGGCCTACCGATCGGGACCAACACTCTTGATAAGAGTGTGGCCCCGAAAAGCCGGGGTACAGAGTTTTTAAAGCCGATCACATCGGGGTTTTTTTGTTTTGTTTTGTTTTGTTTTTTGGGGTTTTTTTTCAACGTTTATTTATTTTTGGGACAGAGAGAGACAGAGCATGAACGGGGGAGGGGCAGAGAGAGAGGGAGACACAGAATCGGAAACAGGCTCCAGGCTCTGAGCCATCAGCCCAGAGCCCGACGCGGGGCTCGAACTCACGGACCTCGAGATCATGACCTGGCTGAAGTCGGACGCTTAACCGACTGCGCCACCCAGGCACCCCCACATCGTTTTATCATTATCTGGGAACAGAACAGAGAAACAGTTCCCAGATGAGTTTAGAAACAGTTGCCAGATGAGTCAGAAACAGTTATCGAATGAGGTGATTATTTTAGACTTTCTGCCACTAAGTTGCAACCAGTGGATCTCCTTGACCTTGTCTCTGATGCTCTTTTTTGAGCTTTTGTTTCCTTCATTGGTAAAGCCTGATTCACAAGAGTATGAAGTATGATTTACAAGAGTAAAAGCAAGGTTGTTATCTTTTGACCTTCAGTGTCAGAACAAAGTTGTTATCTTTCAAGCTAAGTGTTAGCCCTATAGTACAATTTAACCCTTACATGTGTTCTTCCAAGTTTATTCATAGTTGCTCACCTATCCATAGATATACCACCACCCACAACTCTCCACATAGATGGTTCATAGAACATAGCTTATTTCAAAGGACTCGCCTCTAGAGTTGTTTTGAAGAAGGCAACAACTTTTTTTTAATGTTTATTTTTTGAGAGAGACAGAGAGTGTATAAGCTTGCCAGGGGGGGAGAGAAGGAAGGGGGGAGGGGCAGAAAAAGAGGGGGGGTGGGGACAGAGGACCCAAAGCAGTCTTTGTGCAGACAGCAGAGAGCCCCATGCGGGGCCTGAACTCACAAACCATGAGTCATGACCTGAGCTGAAGTCAACACTTAGCTCACTGAGCCATCCAGGCAACCCCTGAGAAGGCAGGAACTTTAATTACGTGTCCAAGCAAGACCCCTGAGATCACAGCAATGGGAATGCTCAAGTTGGAGGTTCACACTGGCTGCCAGGCACTGTGCTAGGCCTTTCACTGCAGCATCTCTGCAAGTCCCCACTCTGTGTCTCCATTTTCCACAGGAGGCAGTTGCTTTTGGAGCTAATAAATGGTGGAGCCAGATTTCAAACCTCAGGCTTTGAGACTCCAAATGCCATATTCTTTTCTCTAGACATGTTCTTTAAAAGGAAATCCGAGAGGATTGCACAGATTCTTCTGTTTATTCATTCTGGTTGTTTTATGTGGTTTCGCCCAGTCTCCCAGGTTTCATCTAGCCTGCAAGAAAGCACTTACCACTGCCATCTCAGGCTGAACCAGTCCACTTGGCCATGTCTCTTTGTTTTTCAAGACTTTCTTAAACTCTGGAAATGATAAGCTTGGGTTGCATTGTCCATCATTCTGATATGAAGTTGTTTTTTATCTTATCTTTAATCATCTCTATCATATACAGAATCTTTCTTAGACCCAGCCTTGCCTAACCTGCATTCCAGTCTAGTATTAGCATAGATGGAACTAACTTGTTATAATAATCATTGACACTTTCATTATAACTAGCTAACATAATACAGCTGAACATGAATTTGAACTGTGTAGGTCTACTCTCAGTGTGGACTTTTCCTGATATGTACAGTACAGTACTATAAGTGTATTTTCTCTTCCTATTGATTTTCCTAACATCTTCTTGTGCCTAGCTTTATTGTAAGAACACAGTATATAATACATACAACATGAAAAATATGTGTTAATCAACTGTTTATGTTATCAGGAAGGCTTCTGGTCAATGGTAGGCTATTAGTAGTTAAGTTTTTAAGAGTCAAAAGTTAGATGCAGATTTTCAGCTGCAGAGGGGACACTACTCCCTCCTAACCACCACCACCACCACCACCTGACCACCCCCAACCCCCTGCAGCCCCCCAACCCCTGCATTGTTCGAGGTCAACTGTAATAGCCACCACCCAGTGAAAGCCAAGTTAACTTTGCATAGTTCTCCAGACTCTCCGTGCATGTGTTTTCGTAACTCCATATCTTTACTCATGCAGTACCATTCACCTGAAATATCTTCTCCCCTATTTCTTCATCTGGCAAACTTCCCCACGTTCTTCAAAATTATCCTGCAACTCAAAAGGAATTTTTATGGTGATATCGCAGATACCCCAAGCTGAGTTGCTTGCTCAAATTGTTGTATTAAAGTTTTATGGTCCTATCGCCTGCCCATTATATTGCAAACATCTGCTTAATTGTCTGTCTCCCCTGCTGGGCAGTACATTGATTGACGTCAGGAGTGGTGCCTTACTCAGCCATAGATATGTAGCATCTCATGCAAGGCTTGGCACAGAATAGGTGCTCAGTAAACATTAATTATTGGATGGGTGAAGTGGTGAAGATTTAACACTTATATTTTTAAGTATAAGTGTTTTTTTGTAAATAAGTTTTACTTGTAAACAAGTAACGGGTTTTTTGTGTGTGTGTAAGATCCTCAGCTTGGCCTTTCTGTGTTCTTCCCTGACCCCTGGCCCCTTTTCCTCCGCCAGTTTTATCTCTTGGGATACACTGGAGGTGGTAAATTTTCTAGAGGGGAAAAGTACAAATGTTAGTCCAAGTCTCTTAAACATAAGAGAATGTCTCTTCCTCACACTAAAACCACATAACTCTTTTAGGGACTGTAAGCAAAACACAATGGGGCAAATGCAGTCACTCATGTACAAACACAACTGAATCAATACAAGAAAACATCTCAAAGATGTATGTGTGTGAGGTAGCACAGAGGTAAAACTTAGGCCCCAAAGCCAACGAAACTTAGGTCCAAATTCCAGCTCTACGCTTACTGAGTTACCTCAATTTCATCATCCATAAAATTTGTATTAAAATTAAACTTGTGTCAAAGAGTTGTTGTACCTGCCAATTTCTAGCATCATGGTCTTAGATCATCACCTGTTGAGTAAAGCGTTTAAACCAGAAGATCAGCAAGTTTCTTCCAGGTCTAAATTGACCTGTGACTTTGTTGTTTCATATGGTTCTGTATATCTTTTCTTGGTTCCCTTCTTAGAATTATAAGAGAAAAGGAGCTAACTATCCTTGTTTATTGCCAGCCTTTTAGGTTTGCCATTGATTGACATTTCCCTCTTTACCCAAACTCCAAATCCCGGCAGGCACGTGCATAGGAACTATTTATAGCCTTCCAACAACTCTCAAAGCAGCTGGACTGCTTTTGGATAGGGGGATTCCTGAATCTGAGTTGAAAAGGAAGATTATTTTTAGTTTATTAGAAACATGGTTTTCTAGTCTTCCAGGTGATGAAGCATTGGACAACTTCAACTATAATCAGCAACGGTTTAAACCTCACTGGAAAGCTGTGATCACTAGGTTATCCTGCTTAAAAATAAGGAGATTTTTAAGAAGAATTCCAAGTAGAATCAAGCAATTGAAAAACAGACTATCTAAAAGCTTTTTTAAAAAATTTGAATCATTTAACTTGGTAAGAAGTACCAGAAGACAAACTTAGTAATGGTCTTCAGACTTGAAAGGTTTTTGCAAAGAATAGTAACTAACAATTTTGAATGTTTCTTGGGCACAGAGCAAGAAAACTCCCCTTTAGAGTGCTTGGTGTCAACAGTTGCACCTGTTACTTTTCCTTATGAACTTTTGCACAAAAGAGTCTCACTTCCTTATCTGTAGTTTTATTGGTCTGTACGTTAACATTTATGGGCCTTCTCAACGTGAGGATATTCACCATGAAAGAGTAATTTCTAATGTGGTTTTCTCTTACACTACTATTAAATCCAAAGATAATTATAAGGATTACATAAGGGTTGTGGTTATGTGAGCTCTATGCTGAAAGCCTGAATTTTCACAGCCAGCACGACTCCTGTTAAAGGCCATTTCTAGGACTAAAAGAAGAGGTCAGGCTGGGACCTCCCATAGGAGACCCTCCATCTCAACTTAGGAGAAGGTTAGCTGGGCCATACTGGAACAGCAAGCCTGAGAACACTTCTGTCTTTTACTCAGGATCGTGAAGAGGAAGAATCCACATACCTATCATATTGGAAGAGAAGAAAAAGGAATGTTTCCCCCTCATCTCTTTAATATACAAGTCATCAAGACTGCCACAGTCCTCATGGATTGGAGGGAGAAAGACTCTGGTTAAAGGTGCCTCCAGGATAGAACAATAAAAGTAAAGTGCATAGAATGTGTCAGCCATACCAAAAATATTATGCACATTATTCTTCCACTCTTGTCAATAAAACCTCATGATGTTGACACTATGGTCAATAAAATCTCATGACGTTGACACTATGGTCATATTACAGATGAAAAAGCTGAAACAAAATGGCTGAAGGACTTAAAGTGACAGAACCAAGTGGTGATTCAAGACTATTCATCTTACTCCAAAGCCTGTATTTTTCTGCACTCTGTGGCTCCTGTCACTCAGTGGGACTCTAATCAGGACCCCAGAAGGCCAGTAAAGTTGCTGGAGAAGGAAAAGGCGATGGGGGTCAGCACACACCAGCTGTCAGAGAAAGGAAGCACATGGTTACCATAATTTGTAACAGCAAAACAGAGATTAAGGTACAACTGTTGAGCTGCTCCGTGCCTGAGGCCCCCTGCAAAATTCAAACCCTGGTCAAAGTGAAGAATTAAGGCACTTAGGACTAAGATCATGGATAACAGGTCAATGTGCAGTGGCCTTAGCTAAGTATTGTGGTCTAGGCTGATTCGAGGCTTAAGCCATCTGTGAAAAAACGAGAGTAGAACTGAGTGTAGGCCTGTTTAGAATGGGTCAGCATCACAGAATCACAGAGTGGCAACACTGGGCCAGACTGAGTCATTATCTCAGAACAGCCTGTCTGCCCTCTGCTCTCCCTTTACGTTGAATTTATTTATCAGCAAATACAGCCACGTCAGTGTTCAGCTCACAGAGCCTGGCAAGGTTCTGTGTGTGTCCTTTAGAGCAGAAGACTTGGTCTTCTGCAGAACTTTTGCAGTTCTTTTTAAATTTCTTTAATGTCTATTTATTTCTGAGAAAGAGAGACAGAGCGTGAGCAGGGGAGGGGGAGAGAGAGAGAGAGAGAGACAGAATCCAAGGCAGCCTCCAGGCTCTGAACTATCAGCACAAAGCCCAACATGGGGCTAGAACTCACAAACCATGAGATCATGACCTGAGCCAAAGCTGGCCGCTTAACCAGCTGAGCCACCCAAGTGTCCCAGAGCTTTTGCAGTTCTAGTAGCTGATGTGTAACCAAAAAAGGCAGTGGCACTTATTATAATCTGCACCATTTGAGGTAAAGATAGAGAGAGTGCAAATTGGCATGCAAATCTGAAAACCCAAGTGCCAGAGCACCAACCTTCCTGCCCAACAGTAGCATCTGCTGTTGACTCCTTAGTCTTTGTCTGTGTTCAGTTCAGAGTTATGGGCATCTTGACACTATCTTTCCTGCCAATAGGATTTCATGTATATCTTGAATGCTTTCAACTGGAGACGATGCTCAACAGCATCCTCTGCTCAGCAAGTTGACTTCAACTGGGGCATTAATGGGAATATCTTTTCATCCAAAGAAACACACGTGGAAGAACAAAGCAAGCTTTGTTCCTCATGTAAACAGTCCTATGAAAATGATTTATTCTTGCTTTTTGGTTTATAAGTATGACATTATCCTTCTTTCTTAAGCTGAAAGTTTTTTAAGTCAGAGCCATCCATGGCAGCTAAATGATGCAAGTTTATAGGCTTAGGGTAGAGTTTAGATGGAAAACTTACCTCTGAATTATCACTCTCTTCCCAACCTAGGACAAGGAAGCAATAAACTCGAAACTCATTTGTCTAATGTGAGTTGATTTTGAATTCATCATTGAGAATAATCATAATGTTTGAATCTTAAAGGTAATGTATTTCCAATTTCTGTCATGTATGCTGCTTTGATTTTACAACAATTAATTGGATCACCAAATGAACATGTGAGTGCTTAGTAATTATAAAGCACTATAGTTAGCACTGTAAAGAACACTTTACTCACTCTCATTTATTGCTGGCAATAATTGCCAATGCCTATAAAAGTTAAAAATCACATACTCTTTGACCAGCAATTGAATTTCTAGGAATTCATACTACAGATACATTAGTATATATGTAAAATGGCATATGTAAGATTATTCATGCAGCAGTATTTGTAATAACTAAAGATGAGTGCTATTGATCATCAATACTAGTTAAATAAATAATTGACTAAATAAATTAAGTTACAGTTTTACATGAAACTATAAAAAAGAATGAGAGTCCTCTTCCTGTATTGACTAGAAACTTTGCCAAGATAGGGGCACCTGGGTGGCTCAGTTGGTTAAGCGCTCAACTTCAGCTCAGGTCATTATCTCAGGGTTTGCAGGTTCGAGCCTTGCATCAGGCTCTGTGCTGACAGCTCAGAGCCTGGAGACTGCTTTGGATTCTGTGTCTCCTTCTCTATCTACCCTCCCCCACTCTCTCTCTCTCTCTCTCTCTAAATAATAAATAAACATTAAAAATTTTTTTAAAAATTTTTGCCAAGATATAATTTTAAAATTATAAAGTTTTAAAATTTAAAAATTTTAAAGCCCCTAAACTTTTTTTTTTTAACAATATACCACTTTTTACTGACTGACCTATGGACTTTTGACATTGATCCAGGATATGATGGTCAAATGGCTGAGATCATAACTCTTATTATGTATTAGATGAATAGTTATTTTCTAGTGAAAAGTAGTACAGGTTTTATTTCTAGTCATGTTCTCTTTTTACATATTTTTACTTGTGGGGAATCCCAATTTACTTTATAATTTTTCATTCAACTGGCAATTTATCTAGTCTCTGACTGGCTTCCAGGTCCTTTCCATCCTGGGCAGAATCTAAGCAGAATCTAAAGGAAATCATTCCCTCCCTCCTTGTTTGCATGTATATCCTGTCAACTAGAAACAATATTTTGTAAAGTCAATATAAAGGCATGTGGTTTCAATGTTAAAATATGATAGGAAATAGATTGCTTGAGAGAAAGCCAAACTGCAAATACAGAGAGTGAACAAAGGAAAAGAAATATAACAAGTCAGAAAGGAACAAGAAAAATCAAGGATTAAGTTAGTTCTGGCTTGACATAAGAAGGACTACTCGTGCACATTAAGAAACGAAAAAGCCATTAAAAACTAGCTCTAAAATATTCCTATGGGAGGAGCCGGCATAGATTTATCACTGCAGGAGGTTGGCTCCTTTGAACTTTGCTCTGAACTTCAAGGCATTCATCTTAAAATGTAGTATGTGTACCCCAGTGGAGGATGCAAATTCATACAATGGGATACAAGATGAAAAACAGTCTTTTTATTTTCATGTTTTAGTTCAATTTGTGGATGTTTTATGATGTACATAATATATTATTTCCATAGTACATGTTACACACACACACACTGAGATATTGGATGCTCAAACTTTCTTTGGGGTGCATGGCCAAAATGATTTGGAAACCACCGATCCGGTGCTCAAAGCTAAGAATGAGAGAAACTAGATGGGAAGAATCTTGTTTCATTGGTGTCCAGGATTGCTGACTGACGGTGGAAGATTATATTAGAATAAGACACTAGACATTTAGGAAGCCAAGAACAAATTCTAAATCAAGCAGAATTTGATGGTTTGGTTGTAATTGAGTAAACTACACATATATGTAAGTCCTAAAACCCCACATAAAACAATTTACGTGTTTTCACCCTAAGCAATTTAGTACCATCCTGGCTATGATTTGGGATCCAGGAACAGTAGGGACAAGGTCAAAGGGACAAAAGCTATAATCTTGAAATTTTAGCTCCAAAGGACCATCTTAATACATGAAGGACCACAAAAGAAATCTAGCAGCAAAACAGAGATCATGTTCTAACTCATGGTTCCCCTCACATTGTATAATCCCTTCAATCAAAAATGTTTGTTGAGGCACTTCTACTTCCACCAAGATGGAGTAACTGGTACCAGAATTGTCTTTTCCCTGTAAGCAAATGGAAAAGTAAACAAAAATATGTGAAACAACTGTTTTAAGCCTTAGGCAAGAGACCTTCCAGGTGGTTTGATCACCAAATGAGGAAAAAACAATGAGGTGAGCTCTAAGACCACCTCAGCTTCTTTCTACCTAGAGGAATTTTCAGACCACAGCCTCAGAGAGGAGTCCAGGCAGAGAACTGCAGCCACAACAAGAGAAAGAGTAGCCTCCAGGGAGGGTGAGGAAACATCATCATCATCTGAGCAGTGGGAAATGGCAATGGATAAATTATACGAATCATTTGCTTTTTTTTTCTTTCTTGAGAGGCAGAGAGAGAGAGAGAGAGAGAGAGAGCATGTGAGAAAGGGAGGGACAGAGAGAGAGAGAGAGAGAGAGAGAGAGAGGAGAGAGAGAGAGAATCCCAAGCAGGCTCTGAATTCTCAGCATGGAGCAGGACACTGGGCTCAAACTCACGAATGGTGAGATCATGACCTGAGCCAAAATCAAGACTTGGATACTTAACCAACTGAGCTACCCACGGGCTCCTCATTTACTTTTATTTAACAAATTATAGCATAAATTACAAAGCACATAAATATATACAACTATATAGCCATAATAATGTCATTCTCGTGAATTCTAATATGCTTTCTGGAATAAGAGATAAAAACATGCATTATATCCTCACTTCATGTGTTTGTCATACATGTGAATGTGGCCCATTATGAATGTTGTGAAAATTTGTTATAAAAGATGATTTTTAATGACTTAAAAAGATATCATCTTACAGATATGTAGTAACAGTGATGTCTAAGAACAGAGCTTTGATTAGGTCATGAGAACTTTCCCTTTGCTTGAGCGTCCAAAGAAAATCTGTGAAAGTCAGACACACAGCAGTAATAACAACAAGAATAACAAGAATAACACCACTGTCATTTATCAACTTTTACTGTGTTCAAGGCACTTGTTATACAAGATGGTATTTAATCTTCATGATAATCCTGTGAGGTACATTAGCATAACTGTTCATATTTTATAGTAAGGACATTGAGACTGTTAAAGGTTAGTGCTCATCATCATAGAGTATTTAATTCCAAATCTGATTCCAGAGTTTATACTCTGAGCCATTACACAAAACAGCATCTCAAGCCACAATAGGATGGCTGCTTGGGGAGCATGGAATCAGAACCAGGAAAGTGAAATGAATTAAATGTGATGAAATGCAAATTGGAATATCAATGACGATTTAGTGCAGGGAACAAACAATTCCAGGTATTGAAGAAGCAAAGGATTGAATAAGGAATCATGACCATTGGAAGAGGCAAAGACAAAGGAGTCAAGAGGCTGCTAATGGGATGATTGTGTTCGTAATAAGGAGGGTCAGCTGCTTCTACTACCTCCATAACTGCCTCTCAAAACCCGTGAAGATGGACACAAGACGTGAAACAGTGACTCTGGTCCCTTATATATACCTTTTCACCTCTTGGTACCTTTCCATGACTTGCTTGCCAGGAGAAACAGCATCAGAGGATGGCTTTCAAGGAACATACAGTGGGGAAAGGAGAGTCTCTTCAATAAAGGGTGTTGGGAAAACTGGACAGCCACATGTAAGAGTGCAAAACTGGATCACAATCTCACACCATACACAAAAACTAACTCAAGATGGATTAAAGACTTTAATGTGAGACCTGAAACCATACAACTCCAAGAAGAAAATAGGGAGTAAGGTCCTTGATATAAATCCTGGCAATGCTTTCTGGATTCGAATCAAAAGAAAAGGTAACAAAAGCAAAAAATTAACAGTTGCTACCACGTCAAACTAAAAAGCTGACAGCAAAGCAAACCGTCAACAGAATGAAAAGACAACCTATGGAAAAGAAGAAAGTATTTGGAAGGTACATATCTGATAAGGGATTAATATCTAAATTACTCAAGGAACTCATACAACTCAATAGCAAAAACACAATAATGCAATTTTAAAAATGGGCAAAGGACTTAAATGGAACTTTTTCCAAAAAAGACCTACCTAGAAATGTCCAACAGATACGTGAAAAGGTGCTCAATATCACTAATCATCAGGATAATGCGAATGATGTAAAAACTATAGTGAGATATCACCTCACACCTATTAAACTTGCTATCATCAAAAAGACAAATGAACAAGTGTTAATGAGGAAGTGAAGCAAAGGGAAACTTTGTGCATTATCAGTGGGAATATAAACTCATACAGTCACTATGGAAAACATTATGGAGTTTCTTTCAAGAAATTAAAAATAAAACTACCATATGATCCAGCAATCTCACTTCTGGGTATATATCCAAAGAGAAATCATTGTCTCAAAGAGATACCTGTAGTCACATGTTCATAGCATTATTCACAATAGCCAAGGTATGGAAACAGATGAAGGGATAAAAAAGATGTGACTATATATATACATATGTGTGTGTGTGTGTGTGTGTGTGTGTGTATACACCTACAGAAACACACAAAAGGAATGTTACTCAGCCTTAAAAGGAGAATGAAATCCTGTCACATTCCACAACATGGATGAACCTGGAGGGCATTGTGCTAAATGCAATAAGCCAGACGGAGAAACACAAATACCAAATGGTATCACTTATATATGGAATCACACCCCAAAATTCAAACTCCTAGAAACAGAGTAGAAAGTGGTTGCCAGGGCTCAGAAGTGGGGAAAATAAGGAGAGGTTGGTAAAAGAGTACACACTTTCAGTTAAAAGACGAATAAGTTCTAAGGAACTAATGTATAACATGGTGATAGATAACACTATATTGTATAGTTGAAATTTGCTAAAAGAGTAGAACTTAAATATTCTCACTGAAAGAAAGAAAGAAAAGAAAGAAAGGAAAGGAAAAGAAAGGAAAGGAAAGGAAGATATAGAAAAGAAAGAAAGAAAGGAAGAAAGAAAGAAAGAAAGAAAGAAAGAAAGAAAGAAAGAAAGAAAGAAAGAAAGAGAGGGATGAAGTCAGGGAGGAAGCAGGAAGGAAGGAAGACTGATGGCCTCCACCTGACGTTTGCCTCCATATCTCTCATGAGTATGTCTAATTAGAGGAACCCAACTTTCCTTTAGAACCCTAGCTGCAAGAGATTCTGGGAGATACAGCTTTTAGCTTTTAGCTTTCCAGCCCCTGCTGCACAGAAAGACATATAGAAGGAGTTAGGAATAAATGTCAATCCAATATAATTAGCACAAATGGCATCAGGCTAAAAGAGCTAATGCGTTCATCTCACAGCAAGCCTGAGCTTGTCAGCAGCATCGTCAGACCATAAGGTACTGCTAAACTATAAGCTCTGTAAGGACAATAGACCAGTCTTCCTATCAGTTAAATTTTCAGAACCTAATATAAGTCCAGTACATATCTCTTGAATGAAAAACTACTTAAAAATCTGTACAGAACAGCTACAAAGATGTTCATTGTTGTCAGAAAGATCTGGATTCAGGTACTGATGTTTCCTCATCTGTGAACTAGACAAAAATAGTAAACTTTCTCTCAAGAGTTTTTGGAAAGAATTAAATAATTCATGTAAAGCACTTACCAAAATGCACAGAGCATTCAATAATGTTTGTTGATATTATTGGTATTACTATTATTATTATTTTTAATTATTATTATTATTATTCCTGCCCCTTGTCTCTAACTCTGCATTAGGGATCAACTTGACGGTTATCACCACAGATGTTTTCCAAGTCAGAAGGTTACAACTCCCTCTCTTCCTTGGACAATAGCTTGGCGAGTATCACCAAGTTTCTCCTTGTGGATCTTTTCTGCGTTTCCAACCCCTCGTTTGAGTAGTATCATTGACCCATTAGTATAGATATATGCATTAGATATATGCATTGAGTAGTATCATTGACCCATTTGTATAGATATATGCATTAGATCTTTTGATATCTTTAGTTTTATAAGATCAATTCCTGCTGCATTATAAGCCAGTCACTTCAAACACCAAATCATTTTCTATGAGGAAAACATGGCTTTAAACTATAGTTCTTTATTTACTCATGGGCCTGAGCATTTTCTAAAATGTCTTATTGGCCATTGGGCTTTGTATACATGTGTGTGTGCGTGTGCGAATGTGATTTGTCTATTCATTTACCTATTGGAATATCAGACTTCTTCTCATTAATTATTAAGCACTCTGTATATATTTGAGGTATTTTTTTAAGTTTATTTATTTATTTTGAGAGAGACAGAGAGTATGAGTGGGGTACGAGCAGAGAGAGAAAAGGAGAATCCCAAGCAGGCTCTGCAATGTCAGTGCAGAGGCCAATGACGCCGGCTCCAACTCACCAAACCATGAGATGGTGACCTGAGCCCAAACCAAGAATCAGATGCTTAATCAACTGAGCCACCCAGGTGCCACTGAGGTATGTTTAAGTTATTTGTTTCTTGTATATTTTATAAATATTTTCATTTTTAGCATTTTTTTTTACAAACAGAAGTTCTTAATCTCTTTATGTATACTCCCACTTGTTTTTTTTTTTAGAGAAGTCTATTCCACCTCAATATGAAATATGTTTCTGATTTTACTAAATGTTTCATAGCCACAATTTTAATGGCTACATTATACACTAGTACAAGGTTGTACCAAAATATATTTAATCAGTTCTCTATCTTTGGATATTTAATTTTCCCATAATAACTTGGCATGCATCCTTGTGCCTGTCTCCCACATTTCATATGATCAGGACCAAAATATACAAACATTTCATTGTTTTTATACATGTTGCTATTTTAGTATTGTCTTACTAATTTCAGTGTCCCAGGTCTCTTTGCCCATTCAACCTACCACTTTGTTTAAAAACTCATATTACTAAGGAGAATCAATTCATAGCTAAGAACCCTCCACAAAACATATTAAAAACTCTTAATTCAGGGGGCACCTAGGTGGCTCAGTTGATTAAGTAAGCATCCAACTTTGGCTCAGGTCATAACTTCACAGTTCATGAGTTTGAGCCCCACATTAAGCTCTGTACTGGTGATCTGCTTGGGATTCCCTCTCTCTCCCTCTCTGCCCCTTCCTTATGCATACTCTCTCTCTCTCTCTCTCTCTCTCAAAAATAAATACACTTAAAAAAAAAACCTCTTAAGTCAGAAAAAGGTTTTGATATACTGGTTTTCCACTGTAGAAATTTTAGATAGAATGACTATATAATTTATTGTCAAAACTGGACCCTTTTGAGAGTAAAAAGGGTCATATTAAGAATTAATATTAGTATTGCTAAATAATATATAATATAATTAATATAACATAATATAATCATATGTGATTATGTTATATAAATTTATATATTATATATTAATATAATTATATAATTACATATAATATAATTAATATAATTAATATTAATCTAGTGTGGCAGCTTATTGATTTCAGCTCAGATGATGATCTCACAGTTTGTGGGTTTGAGGCCTTCATGGGGCTCTGCACTGACAGCATGGAGCTTGCTTGGGATTCTCTCTCCTCTCTGTCTCTGCACCTCCCCTGCTTGTATGCTCTCTCTTTCTCTCTCAAAATAAATAAATGAATAAACTTAAAAAAAAAAAAAGAATTAGGCTGAATTTGCAACAATGTGGTTGGAACTGAAGGGTATTAAGCTAAGTGAAATAAGTCAGAGAAAGACATATCATACGATTTCACTCATATGTGGAATTTGAGAAACTCAACAGATGAACATAGGGGAAGGGAAGAAAAAAATAAGATAAAAACAGAGAGGGAGGCAAACCATAAGAGACTCTTAAATACGGAGAACAAACTGAGGGTTGCTGGGCGAGGGGGTGGGTTTAATGGGTAACGGACATTAAGGAGGGCACTTTTCGGGATGAGCACTGGGTGTCATATGTAAGAGTTGAATCACTGGGTTCTACTCCTGAAAGCCAAGACTACACTGCATGTTAACTAACTTGAAAATAAATTAAAAAAAAAAAAAAGAATTAGGCTGAGGGGTGCCTGGGTGGCTAAGTCAGTTAAGCATCAGACTCTTGATTTCGGCTCTGGTCACGATCTCATGGTTCATGGGATCAAGCTCCGCATTGGGCTGTGCACTGACAGCTCAGAGCCTGATAGTGATTCTCTCTCATTTCCTCTCTCTCTGCCCCTCCCTGCTATGCTTCTTTTTTCTCTCTCTCCCTAAATAAATAAATAAATATTCAAAAAAATAATTAGGCTGAGACAAGACACAGCTAAATCAGGGCTTACGGTCACCTACTAACAGGGGGCATTCTCAAGTGTGTAGTGTGAATAATATTGGCAGTCCAAAGGGAAGGTGTCTCAATTGATGATACGTGCTATGTATTTGGTCACAGTCTGACATCAACAAAAGTGTTCTTGATTCTTGCTCCCTTAAATCTTCCTTGAACTCCATGCTTGAAGAAGAGGTATGTTAGATGCATAATGGAAAGAGAGGCGCAGGTGTGTAAGATTTTCTCTGGTTTCAAGGAAAATAGCTATAAGCATGTAGAGGAATTGTTCTCATTTGCTTTCTCTGTTGCTGAGACTTCCGGTATGGTCTCCACCTATGGGCAACTATTAATAAGATCAGTAAGGACCAAAACTGCTCGAATTTGAACATAGCTGCTTGGGTCCTGATTGAATATTTCTGGAAACAGGATCTATGTTTCATTCGTTAACTGTCACTTTCCAAATCTTCATTTTTTTAAAGTGAACTCTATCCCCAACATGGGACTCTAACTCACAACCCCAGGATCAAGAGTCACAAGCTCTACTGACTAAGCCAGCCAGGTGACCTAGCAAATCTTCATTTTTTAAACCTTGTCAGCCATGTAGGTGTTACTTAAAACAGTTTCTACTACTTAAGCAAACCAAATAGAGGAGGAGCTAGATGAACATCCTTTTAAACCTCCTTTCTAGTGTGGCAGCATAAATAATAAAGATAGACAGCCATCTCAGAATTTTAGAGCTGGATGGGATTTTAGAGATAGCCTAATACAGCCCATTTGTCTGTAAAATGAGGACTGAGGCTGAGAGTGTTAGGTGTGTTATCTAAGGAGTACAGATAGTGGGGAAAAACTAATAGTTTGAGAAAACTAATAAGACCTATTAGTCTTATGACTCCTACTTCAGTGCTCCTGTACCACAGCTCATACCCACATTTTGTTGCTATTGTGAGGATGAAGGAATAATATTCGACTTTTCTGTGTGGGGCAAGTAAATGAAAGGTATTATTTCCCATAATAATGTGATAGAAGAGTAAGAATATTAGAGTTAGAGGATATTTCTGGATTTGCTTCTCATTAGATAATTGACCATATATTCAATGCTTAAAATAGGAGCACATAAAGCCTTTATTGGAGACACACACACAAAAAAAGACAAAAGTAAATTGAATCACAGTGGGAATGCTCTCCAAAATGTAGACTGATTGCTTATTGTTTTACTTCTCCAATGGAGACACGAATTCAGTTAGCCTTGATGGCAGGAGAATGATAAGTTGATTGGTTCGCTTGTGCACTATGTCAGAGAGACCAGGAAAACACGAAGGTGACTTGAGAAGTAGGCAAATTCTGAAATTATCTTGTCTGAACACATTATCCTTTTGAACTAAGCTTTGCAAAATACAATCACAACTGGTGTCTCCAAGATTCTTTTGTTTCTAGGAGACAAGTCTGCTGTTTTCATCACAGTAACAGACAAGCAGCTCCTGAAGTGTGATCCTGGCAGAGAGCCTGTGCAACAAAATACTGGTGTGGACTGCACCAGCTATCACAAAACTCGGAGCAGAAAGGGAGAGTGTTGGGGAAAGAGTTACTTGAGGGACAAAATTCAGTGCAACAATTGTGAAGGAAGACAAAATTGCAGATCGAAAGGGGAAGCGCTGTGTAAATTCTATGGCCCAGGACCCCTTTCTTTATCTGTATGCCTCTCACAGCACTCTTCCCCCAGGGGTGGACTTCCCTTGTCATATATTCCATAGTGTTTCTCCCCACCAGCCCCATCCCAACCTGCGTGCTCCTGGACAATCACCTTGAAGTCATTCCCTCTCTCTGCCCCAAGGCTGGGGGTGGCATAGGGCCCTGGGTCAGAAGGAGGAAGTGAGTGAAGAACAGGCCTAGTCACAGAAATAGAACTTCAGAAAATAGTTTTATCTCCATAAGGGCAGGGATCTTTCTTTAGTTCATGAATGTGTCTAAACCATCAGAACAGTGCCTGACTCATCGAGTGCTTTTAGTAAAATTTGTTAAATAAATTTTTAAATGAATGAACAAACTTCTGAGTCCTTAACCCACTATAATGGTGGCAAACTACTTCTCCATCATTATTGGGCTCCTTCCCTCTTCCAGGATTTCTAAAATTTGATCATCTTACATGATGCCCAGGAAATAATAATCTCCAGTCTGTTCTGGTCACTCTAGCCATCCTTGTTGACCAAGCCCACAGTGGTTCTCTGAGGCATTCAGATACTGCACTGCCTCAAATGAAGCAGGGGAACCTTGGGTGAAGCCAGGAACCCCAGGCCTGTAGTGCATCAGGAGAGCAGTTCTTTGAGGCCAGGGAGCACTGCCAGTTCCTCTTGAAAGTAGGGCCAACAGCCTGGGCTCTCTTGCCTGGGTTGGGGCCCTCGTTAACAAGGAGAATCCTAGCTCTTTCTCTTCTTGTTCTCCAAGCTTATTTTCTCAAACTTTATCCTGTCTCTAGGTTTTCAACTTTTGGAAACAAAACCCCAAAAATGTTCCAGACTGACTGCATTCCTCCCTGACTTCCCCCAGGCACAGAGCTTACTACCAGCTTAAATGGTAGAATGGAAAGGGGAAAATGATGGAAAACAAAACAAAACAAAACAACAACCCATAAATATCTCAAAATATTATCCAGCCATATGGGTATGAGACCAGGTGCATATAGTTACAGCAACTATGAGTCCTACAGGTTATACCACTGACCAAAAAAGCAGTTTAAAAGAAAGAACAGTTGTGTATATCCTTCTCTGAGGTCCAGGGTAGAGAGGAAAGTCACACTTAGTAACAGTTTCTTTTTTTTGTTTGTTTGGTTTTGTTTTATTTTTTGGTCTAATATCGTCCTGTAACCAACAGCTTTGAAGAAACTAATTTCTTCTAAAAATTGTTTGAATGTTAAGATGACCACCAGCTCAAAAAGCATCAGCGACACTTCAATAAAAGGACATAGACTAGGTCTCAAGGCACTTGGCTCACATAAATTTATACTTTCAATTAAATTTAATGGGCTTTCTTTTCTTGTGAGGAGGATGAGCGTTATTAGTTTCACATATTAATATATTTTAGGGATATGATGAACTTGGGGAGTAAAAGCATCTTTCTCCTATCCCATCTAATGCAGAAGAAACTTCCTGGAAGGAATTCATTTGGAATGGAAGGGGAGTGATTTTCTTGCAGATAAGGATGGGCAGCATGGGAGGATTCTTAATGATTTATGGTGTGGGTTTCACGAATATTGGCAACTATGAAGTCAGGAGAGAGGGTGAAATTATGAAGCAGATTGATTTATTGGTTACTATACAAAGACAACAAAGCCTTGAAACTAGCTTTTAGAAGTGATTCTTTATCTTTTCTCAAGTAGTAGGAAATAGGAACATAATGGAAATACTTCATCTGGAAGTATTTGGAAGGCCATCGCTAAATCCCTGAAGGGACATAACAATTGTCAGCTCTTGCTCCCATCCACTCCGTTTGCATCCTGTGTCACGACGTATGTTCCAGAAGAAACCTATGCCACCTGTCTTCAAGAGAGAAAAGAAAATATAAGTAGGAATAATATTTTATAGTGATTATAGTGATCAGAATTCCTCAGGCTCCTTTCTGCTTTGATTTTTCTATGACCTTTAAAGAGCTTATATTTTAACCCCAGCCAGATCTCTGCTGTAATTTGAATATGTTCCATGCTATAGAGAAATGCTTCAGATGTAAGCAGAACTGCCTAACTTTAAACTGCTGGGCATAACCTGTGAGAAAACATTTAAAACAGTATTAATCTTAGGGGTGCCTGAGTGGCTCAGTCAGTTAAGCATCCGATTCTTGATTTTGGTTTGGGTCATGATCTCATAGTTGTGAGACTGAGCCCCATATGGGGCTTTGCACTGAGGATGGAGCCTGCTTGGGATTCTCTCTCTCCCTCTCTCTCTCTCTCTCTCTGCTCCTCTCCCACTCGCAAGTGTTCTCTTTCTCTCAAAATAAATACTTAAAAAAAAACAGTATTAACCTTTACTCTTTTTGTGCCTTTTTTTCTTAAATTTTTTTAAATGTTTATTTTTGAGAGAAAGAGACAGACAGACAGAACATGAGCAGAGGAGGGGCAGAGAGAGAGGGAGACACAGAACCCAAAGCAGGCTCCAGGCTCTGAGCTGTCAGCAGAGCCCAACAAGGGGCTGGAACTCAAGGACCACGAGATTATGACTTGAACTGAAGTCACACACTTAACCAACTGAGCCACCCAGGCACCCCTTTTTGTGCCTGTTGAATGCTATTACAATTTTTTTTTTACATTTTGAAACTAAATCATATAAAACAGGGGTGCTCTCAAAAGTGAACATTTATGTGGCATTTTTTGCAGGAAAGGGTAATTGTGAGATTGATATGATGCTAATTCAAGGTCAGCTAACTGCAAATTATCACAGTTGAGTCATACTTTCTAAAATACTTTTTAACACTATTTATTTCCTTTTTAAGCCAATAAAAACAGCATGAATCAACTTATGCACCTTTTCTCACCCCAACCTCAGGTCATAGGTCCAGGCCCAGAAAATTTTAGCCATGTGTATAATTCCAAAGGTTTAAATGTCCCACCTTTTTCTATCACTCCCGTTGGTCAGAGCCCCACTTTTCCTATTACACCAAGACATATTACAAAGGAAAATAATTTTTGTGGTCGCTGAGCTACTGGAAGTCTCACATAGCATCTGTACCAGACTTCACTACCTGTTCATGAAATAGAACTAAACCTAAAAAGAAGAGATCAAGCAGAACCCATATCTGTTTTGTTGTGTGTGTTTTTTAAGGATTTTTAAAGTAATCGCTACACCCAATGTGGGGCTCAAACTTACAACCCCAAGATCAAGAGCTGCATGCTCTACTGACTGAACCAGCCAATCCCAGAACCCAAATCTATTTTAAAAGATCTTACAATAAATTCTAATCTCAAATAGAAATTTTCTGTTTTTCATTATCCACAAAAGTGCTTCTCAAAAGTTCTTCAGTAATACTGAAACAGGTACTTGTATAAGGAGAAGTACGATTTCTTGACATGACTAAGTAATTAAATGACAATATGAAGTCATACTTTCTGGTATAAGATTACTAACATACCTGTAAAAACCACAGATAGTTACTTACCATATTAACCAGAAACTTCAAGAATGAAAGATACCTTTTAAAAATGTTCAAATCTTCCTGTGTATTAGGTACTAAATAGAAAACACTATCTGCTGTGTGCTCAGGAAAATTTCCTGCTACACATACTTACATATATCTCTGATCAAAATGTCACAAAATAAGATTGCAGGTGAACGGGTTATTATTACATATTTTAAGATATTTTGATGAGCAACATGAGAGAACACACCTGCTTATTTTCTTCAGCATTTGGGATTGAGTTGCATAACCTGTTGAATAAGTATCTCAAATCCTATCACAGTTAACATTTGACAATGAGAATCTCACTTCACTGATAATTATACATGCAAAGAAACTAATTTTTTAAATAGCATTTCATTTTGTTAAATGATTTCTTAATGTTAAGAAATGGAAGTGGCTCAGTTGGTTAAATGTCCGACTCTTGATTTCGGCTCAGGTCATGGTCTCACACTTCATGAGTTCAAGCCCCACATCCGACTTCACACTCACAGTGCAGAGCTTGCTTGGGATTGTCTGTCTCCCTATCTCTCTGCCCCTTCCCTGCTGACTCTCAATTGCTCTCTCTCACACAATAAATAAATAAACATTTTATTTTATTTTATTTTTTTTTCAACGTTTATTTATTTTTGGGACAGAGAGAGACAGAGCATGAACGGGGGAGGGGCAGAGAGAGAGGGAGACACAGAATCGGAAACAGGCTCCAGGCTCTGAGCCATCAGCCCAGAGCCTGACCCGGGGCTCGAACCCACGGACCGGGAGATCGTGACCTGGCTGAAGTCGGACGCTTAACCGACTGCGCCACCCAGGCGCCCCAATAAATAAATATTTTAAAAAACAGAAAGAAAGAGATGGAAATGTCTTGTAGGGAGTGGTCTGGCACATGGCCCAGACACCTGTTTCAGGATCAAGGCACTCAGTCCCCTAGCTTCTGGGCATATAGGTTGGTGATGGCTCACAGCTGAGCCTATTTTTGCATCTTGCCCTCTGCCAAAGCCTTGATCAAGATTTTGCCTACTCTCCAAGTGCATCCCACGTTGAATGGCTTGTCAATAACCAAGTACAAAGGCCTGCCCCTTGTTTCAATTTAGAATGAATCTGAAAGGAAATCCCAGCCTCAGGGCACCCTATAGGATTATTTGAGGCTGCTATTGCAAACTGTTCATACTAAAACTTCACCCTCTACCTCCATCGCTGCATTACAGATGTTGTTCCAAGAATACACAATCCTTCTGCACACAAATCTCTAACTCGACCTTACACAGTTCGTATTGAAAGTAGTCCTAGAAATAAGACCCTAAAATGGATTTTGGGGGGCCTGGGAGGCTCAGTTGGTTAGGCATCAGATTCTCGGATCTCAGCTCAGGTCTTGATCTCCGGATGTGAGTTCAGGCACCACAGTTGGGCTCCGCGCTGAACGTAAAGCCCACTTAATAATAATAACAATAACAATAATAATAACAATAATAATAATAATAATAATAATAAACAATAAATAGGGTTTTGGAGCTGGATTCTATACCAGCCAACTGGCAATGAGAACCCCATCCATGGTGAGGAGTACTGATAGCAATCGCCATGCTGTGAAAATGTGATCACCTATTTGATTCCAGTTATACTAAACCTGGTTACCTGTAACTGTTACATAATAAAACAGGGCTTTCTGCATTTATTGTATTGACTTTTCTCTCCCTATAGCTTGGACAAGACTGCCACCTCCTGGAGAAGCTGGTGCTCTCATCTACTTGGGGAATCACTCCGAAAATTGTTTGCGTTCCAACGCCCTCTCTCTCTCTCTCTCTCTCTCCTTTAAGTTAAAAAATTTCTAACCCATCACAACTGTGAACAAGTTTTTGCAATGAGCCAAGAATTCAAACCAATTTGCGCATCACAATTTCATGTTAAAACTTAAACAAACTCTGATGTTTGTAAAGCGCTTCGTAGGTGCCAAGGGCTTTAATTCTTAGTCCTCACAACAGCCCTTTGAAGCAGGAACTATTATCACAGGCACACCTGCTGCACGAATGAGGAAATTAAGTATTAGCGAAGTTACACTGCAAGCTAAGGAGAACCCCCGTTTACGTCGTCAGAACTCCAATGACTGCTGAGAACTGAAGCTCCGTAGCTAAGTGACCGGCTCGCCCTACCCGCGCATGCGCAGAAAAACACGGAAGCAATTTCCGTAGTAATAATGGGAGTCTGACACTGGGGGGTGTGGCAAGGACTCCAAAATCCCAGCATTCGCATCGTGTCGGTGTCAAGATGGCGGCCCCCATGTTCCGGTGCTTTTCCCGGGGCAGGTGGTTTGGGAGCCCAGGCATGTCAGGAGTCTTGTTCCTGGGACTGCGTGAGGCCCATTCGGGCGCTCAGGGGCTGCTGGCGGTGCAAAAGGCTCGAGGTCTGTTCAAGGAGTTCTTCCCCGAGAGGGGTACGAAGATAGAGCTCCCAGAGCTTTTCGACCGTGGAACGGGCAACTTTCCCCAGACCATCTACTGCGGTTTCGACCCCACGGCCGACTCGCTTCATGTGGGGCACCTGCTAGCTCTTCTGGGCCTGTTTCACTTCCAGCGAGCAGGCCACAACGTGATTGCGCTGGTGGGAGGTGCCACCGCGCGCCTGGGAGATCCGAGCGGCCGCACCAAGGAGCGCGAGGCCCTGGGCGCAGAACGCGTGCGAAGCAATGCGCGCGCCCTGCGCCAAGGCCTCGAGGCCATGGGTGCTAATCACCAGCAGCTCTTCGCAGATGGGCGGCCTTGGGGAAGCTTCACGGTACTGGATAATTCAGCCTGGTACCAGAAGCAGCACCTGGTGGACTTCCTATCCGCCGTAGGCGGCCACTTCCGCATGGGGACGCTCCTGAGCCGGTTGAGCGTCCAGACCCGACTCAGGAGTCCCGAGGGCATGAGCTTGGCCGAGTTTTTTTACCAGGTGCTCCAGGCTTATGATTTCTACTATCTGTTCCAACATTATGGATGCCGGGTCCAGCTGGGTGGATCTGATCAATTGGGCAATATCATGTCCGGATACGAGTTTATCCACAAGTAAGCGCCTTTAGACCCAGGAGAAATCGTGTGACCAAATAATTTACACCCGAATATCCTACGATTCACTATTGGGATTGGGTAGTGACCCCCTTTTCAAGTCCTTTTTGGTTTTCTCCCCGTTAAGAGTCTGAAATGGTGTCGATGTGACAGGCTGATAATGAGAACTAACGGGCTGGATTAATGGTATTAGGTATGGAACATATTCTAGAACTCTGCAGGAAATACACCACCAGCCAGGATTCTGTGTTACTGAATTGAGAAACTGCTTTCCTTTGTTTATACTTGAATGGGATTGTGCCTCGGTGAGTAGTTTCTGCTTTAGCTGCACCTTCCATGAAGCTAGTATTAGTTTTTGGTTGGCATCGCAAAAAAATTGTTTTTCAACTCCAAATGTTTGGCAAATAATGTAGATTTTAATGACGTTTTTCTTAAGGGAGATGAACTCTGTAGTTCTAGCCTAGCCCATGTGCTACTCATTTTTAAAATCCCTTAAAGCATCCTTAGTGTCTCTACCCGACTCCTTACCTAGTTTTCTTTCCTTGTTTTCTTGGGCCTTTAAAGTTTTGAGGCCCTAGTTATACAGAAACTCCCCCAGAGTCACTGGTTCCATTGTAGTTGAGAATGACAAATGCCAAAACAGTGAGTGCTCTGAAAACAAGGGACAAACATTCAGATTTAGAAGGTAAAGGAAGTTTTCTCAGAGCAAGAGACCAGAATGAAATCTGAAGAACGATTAGCAAAACCTACCAACACTTGTGACTGAGGCGCATAATGAAGTTTTCCTTTATGCTTAGGTTGACTGGAGAAGACGTGTTTGGAATCACTGTTCCTCTAATTACAAGTACAACAGGAGCCAAATTGGGAAAGTCTGCTGGTAATGCTGTGTGGCTAAACAGAGATAAGACCTCTCCGTTTGAATTGTATCAATTCTTTGTCAGGCAGCAGGATGATTTGGTAGAAAGGTGAGTTCTTAATAGTGTGCTGAGAACAATTAAGTATATTAAGGTCATGGTATAATTTTAGCCATTGAATCTTTGTGTGCCTTTTATAGTTTTTTGTGTTTTGTTTTCACTTAGATTCTACTTAAGACACAGAACGTTGCAGTTTTAACTGTTCTAAACAAGTTTTTTGTTAGTTAAAGCAGAGAACTACCGTGACTCCTGAAAAACTTAGACTCAAGTTTTGATATACTTCTAGTAAGTACTTAGGATGTTATCAGTTGCATAGTCTGGTTTTTTCACTCCTTTTATGGTCAACTTGACTAAACCTTATTTTACTCTTATCTCTAAAGTTTCTTTTCTTTACCATAACGTAGTACACACTTTGAAGATCCTTTTTTAAAAATGATTTTCTTGTCAATTCATTCACATTATCTTAAACCCTTCAAAGAATGTAATTGATGATAAAAATATACCTGCAACAAAGAAAAGGTGAATTCTACCAAAAATGATTTTTCCAGACTGAAAAATGTTTTATAATGAACTACAATAATTAAGATTTTTTTTCCTTCAGGTTTGTTTTCAACATATTTGACGATACAGTTTAGAGTTTTGATGTATCAAGAACTGACATCTTTTTGAATATTTCATTTTCTACTTGGCTCTGATGTATAAAAATAGAATTAATTTCTGTGTATTAACTGTGTGCCCAGCAACTCTGCTAAACTCTTATTAATTCTAATAATAATGTTTGGATTTTAAAGCACAAGCTTAAATGTAAGGGTGAGAGACGAATGGAAAAAATTAGAGAATCCAGATAGACTCCAGCATCTATGGTCACTTAATGTCTGTGGCGCTGCAGAAGAGTGGAATAAGACCATCTTTTCTTTCTTTCTTTTTTTTTTTTTTTAATGTTTTTAATGTTTATTTATTTTTGAGAGAGAGACAGCTATGAGAGGGGAAGGGGCAGAAGGAAAGGGAGACACAGAATCCGAGGCAGGCTCTAGGCTCTGAGCTGTCAGTACAGAACCCAAGGCGGGGCTCGAACTCATCAACGATGAGATCATGACCTGAGCCAAAAGTCAGACGCTTGACTGACTGAGCCACTCAGGTGCCCCAAGACTATATTTTCAATATATATCACTTGGATAATTAGATGCCTTATTTGAGGAAAATGGTGAAACTTAACCTCACACTGTATGCAAAAGTCAATTCCAGGTAGATTGTCAACGTAATCTGTAACGAAAGCTAAATCATGTGTTCAGAGCATAAATAGGAAAATCTCTTCATAACTGGGATAGAGAAAGATTCTTATGTGAGATACAAAGAAAAAGATTGGTAAATTAGACAATTAAAATTGAGATCTACAGTTCTCCAAAAGCCACCATTAAGAGTAGAATACCAGTTACATGTACTAAAAGTACTAGCTATTCTGACAGGTATAAGGTGATCCCTCATTGTGGTCTTGATTTCCATTTCCCTTAGGATTAGTGATGTTGAGCATCTTGTTATATTGGACCATCAGTTTGTCTTTGGAAAAATGTCAGGTCCTCTGCTAATTTTTAAATTGGATTATTATTGGTGTTGACTTGTATGAGTTCTTTATATGTCTTGGATCTTGTTGATCTATCGTTTGCAAGTGTCTTCTTCCAGTCAGTAAGTCATTTTGTTGATGGTTTCCTTCTCTGTGTGAAAGCTTTCTATTTTGGTGTAGTATCAATAGTTTATTTTTACTTTGTTTCCCTTGTCTGAGGAGACATATCTAGCAAAATGTCTAATTTCTAGAAAATGTCTAGAAAAAATGCTAAGGCCCATGAGATTACTGCCTATGTTTTCTTCTAGGAGTTTCATAGTTTCAGGTCTCAAATTTAGGTCTTTAATCCATTTTGAGTTTATTTTTATGTATGTTGTAAGAAAGTGGTCCAGTTTCATACTTTTGCGTGTAGCTGTCCAGTTTTCCTGGCACCATTTGTTAAAGAGACTTTCTTTTCTCCATTGTATTGTCTTGCCTCCTAGTGTCATAGATTCACTGACCATTTAAGTGTGGGTTTATTTCTGGGCTTTCTATTCTCTTCTCTTGATCTATGTGTCTATTTTTCTGCCAGTACTTCATTCTATTTGATTACTCTGGCTTTGTAATGTATTTTGAAATCCGAAAGTGTGATACCTCCAGCTTTGTTATTCTTTCTCCTGATTATTATTTTGGTGATTCTGGGTCTTTTGTGGTTCCATACAAATTTGAGGATTATTTGCTCTAGTTCTGTTAAAAATGCTGTTGGTATTTTGAGAGGGATAGCATTGAATCTATAGTTTGCTTTGCGTGTAGGATGGACATTTTAATGATATGAATTCTTTCCATGACCATAGACTATCTTTCCATTGTTTGTGTGATACTCAGTTTCTTTCATCAGTGTTTTATAGTTTTCACAGTACAAGACTTTAACCTCCTTGGTTGAGCATGGTAGTCTTTTAAGTAATCTCTACACGCAGCATGGGGCTTGAACCCACAACCCCAAGATCAAGAGTTGCATGCTTTAGGGCCACCTGGGTGGCTCAGTTGGTTAAGCATCCGACTTCAGCTCAGGTCATGATCTCGTGGTTCATAAGTTCAAGACCCACATTGGGCTCTGTGCTGACAGCTCAGAGCCTAAAGCGTGCTTCAGATTGTGTGTCTCCCTCTCTGTCCCTCCCACACTCATTCATTCATTCATTCTCTCTCTCTCTCTCTCTCTCTCTCAAAAATAAATAAAAACATTTAAAGAGAGAGAGAGAGAGAGAGAGAGAGAGAGAGAGAG
Source organism: Felis catus (assembly GCF_018350175.1). NCBI lineage: Eukaryota > Metazoa > Chordata > Mammalia > Carnivora > Felidae > Felis > Felis catus. Next base: position 65,005,028 of record NC_058374.1, on the reverse strand, counting down.
AGAGAGAGAGAGAGAGATGCATGGTCTACTGACTGAGCCATCCAGCACCCCTAAGCTTCGTAGTCTCTTATAATCCTTTGTATTTCTGTGGTGTCATTCGTATCTTTTCTCATTGCTGATTTTATGTATTTGAGTCCTCTTTTTTACTTGATGAATTTGGCAAAAGGTTTATCAGTTTTGTTTATCTTTTCAAAGAACCAGGTTTTGGTTTCACTTATCTTTTCATTTTTTTTTTAAGTCGCTTTTCATTTATTTGCTCTGATCTTTATTATTTCTTTGCTTCTGCTAACTTTGGACTTTGTTCTTTTTCTAATTCCTTTGGTTGTAAGCTTAGATTGATATTTTTCCGGTTTCTTGAGAGAGGTCTGTATTGCTCTTAGAACTGCTTTTGCTATGTCCCAGAGATTTTGGAACATCATGCTTCCATTATATTTGTTTTCCAGGTATTTTTAAATTTCCTCTCTGATTTCTTTGTTGACACATTGGTTATTTAGTAACATGTTATTCAGCCTCCATGTGTTTGTGTTTTTTCAGTTTTTTTTTTTGTAATTGATTTCTAGTTTCACACCTAAAAGTGGTTTGATATGATTTCAGTTTTCATAAATTTATTGAGACTTGTTTTGTGGCTTAACATATGACCTATCATAGACAATGTTCCATGTGCACTTGAAAAGAATGTGTATTCTTTTTTTTTTTTTAATGTTTATTTATTTTTGAGAAGAGTGAGAGCATGAGCGGGGGAGGAGAGAGAAAGAGGGAGACACAGAATCTGAAACAGGCTCCAGGCTCTGAGCTGTCAGCACAGAGCCTGACGCGGGGCTCGAACTCACAGACCATGAGATCATCACCTGAGCCGAAGCCAGATGCTTAACTGACTGAGCCACCCAGGCGCCCCAAGAATATGTATTCTTTTGTTGGGATGGGATATTCTGTGTATCTGTTAAGTCCATCTGGTCTATTATGTTGTTCAGAACCACTGGTTCCTTGATTTTTCTGCCTGGATGACCTATCCTTGGATGTAAGTGGGGTGTTAAAGTCCCATTCTATTATCGTATTATTGATTTCTCCCTTTTATGTCCATTAATATTTGCTTTACATAGGTGCTACCATTTTTGGCGCATAGAAATTTATGATCTATCTTTGTTGGATTGATCCCTTTATCATTATGTTAATGCTCTTTTCTCTTGTTATAGTCCTTGTTTTAAAGTCTATTTTGTCTGACATAAGTACTAATGCCGTGACTTTTTGTTTGTTTCCATTTTGATGGAATACTTGTCTCCATCTCTTCGTTTTCATTTTGTGTCTTTAGGTCAGAATGAGTGTCTCGGAGACAGCACGTAGATGTGTCTTGAGGTTTTTATCCATTCAGTCAGCCTGTGTTTTTTGATTGGAGCATATAGACCCTTAACATTTAAAGTAATTATTGATAGTTATATACTTAATTGCCATTTTGTTGTTTGATTGTTTTTGTAGTTCTTCTGTCCCTTCCTTCCTTGCTCTCTTCCCTTGTGATTTCATAACTTTCTTTAGTGTTATGCTTGAATTCTTTTTATTTTTTTCCGTATGTATTCTCTTTTCAAAGGTTTGTGGTTACCATGAGGTTCATATTTAACACCCTATATATATAGCAGTCTGTTTTAAGTTAATAGTCACTTAAGTTTGAACGCACTTACTATTATTTTTAATGTTTTAATTTTTTGAGAGAGACAGAGCACAAGTAGGGGAGGAGCAGAGAGAGGGAGACACAGAATCCAAAGGAGGCTCCAGGTTCTGAGCTGTCAGCACAGAGCCCAATGTGGATCTCAAACCCACAAACACAAGATCATGACCTGAGCTGAACTTGGATGCTTCACTGAGCCAACCAGGTGCTCCTGAACATGTTTAGAAAGCATTACATTTTTATTCACTTCCTCCACATTTTATGTATTTGTATGTTTTTATTTTTTGTACTGCTTAACCAATTATTGTAGATACAATTGATTTTACTGCTCTTGTCTTTGAACCTTCGCAATAGCTTTGTGATTGATCTGGTACCTTTACTATATATTTGCTTTCACCATTGAAATTGTCATAATTATTCTAAGTTTTAGTTATGGCCTCTTCTTTCCCACTTACAAAAGTCCCTTGAACATTCTTGTAATGCTGGTTTAGTGGTGACGAATACCTTTAACTTTTGTTTATATGGGGAATTCTTTACCCCTCCTTCAGTTCTCAATGATAACCTTGCTGGGTAGAGTATTCTTAGTTGTAGCTTATTTCCTTTCATCATTTTGAATATACTGTGTGCTCCCTCTGGAGCGTGCAGTTTCTGCTGAAAAATCAGTTGATAGTCTTCTGGGAGTTGCCTTGTACATCACTGTTTGATTTTCTCTTCCCACTGTTAAGATTCTGTCCTTTTAGTTTTTGACATTTTAGTTATCAATGTGTCTTGATATAGACTTCTTTGGGTTCATCTTATTTGGGGCTGTCTGTGTTTCCTGGATTCAGATGTCTGTTTCCTACCCCAGGTTAGGGAAATTTTCGGCTATTATGTCTTCAAATAAGTTTTCTCCCTTTCTCTCTGTTTTTTTTTTTTTGAACCCATATAATGTGAATGTTAGTATGCTTGTTGTGTCAGAGGTATGTGTTCTCAATTAATTCTGTATTACTAGGAATTATAGCTTAATTGGGGAAATCTGAGCGTTAAGGTTTTGAAGGTAAATGGTGAGATACCATTCATTATAGGCTGACTTACATACCAACCAAATGTGACTATTGAACGAGGAGACTCCATCTCAGTATCTTTAATAACAGGTTATAAGCTTTTAATGACCTGTTTAAATTGGTATTAGGGGGTGTGTACCATCTTGCCCACAAGGAGGAAGAGTCACTGGCATCCACGTGGTAAATTCCACCAGGAATGCCAAGAACTTGGGCATGTTCGATGTTGCATGGCATTGTGTCAGTGCATCCATGCCTATAGTAGGGAGGGAAAGGGCCAAGGAGGCCACCACCAGAAGGAGCCATTTGAAGTAAATGGCCCCTGTAGTTAGTTACATCTGAATGGATTTGTACACCTTTGATTGTTTTACTGGCAATTCTCTTTTAAGAATTTATAGAGAGATTGTCTGGAATAACAGTGACTTGTGCCTTGATGTCTAATCAGACATTTTTTTTTAATTCTACCAAATATTTATTTTATATAATTTATTGTCAAATTGGTTTCCATACAACACCCAGTGCTCATCCCACCAGGTGCCCTCCTCAATGCCCATCACCCACTTTCCCCCCCCTCACCCCGCATCAACCCTCAGTTTGTTCTCAGTATTTAAGAGCCTCTTATGGTGTGCCTCCTTCCCTCTATGTAACTTTTTTCCCCCTTCCCCCGTCTTCTGTTTTGTTTCTCAAAATCGACTTATGAGTGAAAACATATGGTGTCTGTCTTTCTCTGCCTGACTTATTTCACTTAGCATAACACTCTCCAGTTCCATCCACGTTGCTACAAAAGGCCATATTTCATTTTTTCTCATTGCCACGTAGTACTCCATTGTGTATATAAACCACATCTTTTTTATCCATTCGTCAGTTGATGGACATTTAGGCTCTTTCCATAATTTGGCTATTGTTGAAAGTGGTGCTATAAACATTGGGGTACATGTGCCCCTGTGAATCAGCAGTCCTGTATCCATTGGGTAAATTCCTAGCAGTGCTATTGCTGGGATTGGGCAGTTCTATTTTTAATTTTTTGAGGAACCTCCACACTGTTTTCCAGAGCAGCTGCACCAGTTTGCATTCCCACCAACAGTGCAGGAGGGTTCCCGTTTCTCCACATCCTCTCCAGCATCTATAGTCTCCTGATTTGTCTATTTTAGCCACTCTGACCAGCGTGAGGTGGAATCTCAGTGTAGTTTTGATTTGTATTTCCCTGATGAGCAGTGACATTGAACATCTTTTCATGTGCCTGTTGGCCATCTGGATGTCTTCTTTAGAGAAGTGTCTATTTATATCTTTTGCCCGTTTCTTCACTGGATTATTTGTTTTTCGGGTGTGGAGTTTGGTGAGTTCTTTATAGATTTTGGATACTAGCCCTTTGTCCGATATGTCATTTGGAAATATCTTTTCCCCATTCTGTCAGTTGCCTTTTAGTTCTGTTGATTGTTTCCTTTGCAGTGCAGAAGCTTTTTATCTTGATGAGGTCCCAATAGTTCATTTTTGCTTTTAATTCCCTTGCCTTTGGAGATGTACCAAGTAAGAAATTGTTCCGGCAGAGGTCAGAGAGGTTTTTTTCTGTTTCCTCCTCTAGGGTTTTGATGCTTTCCTGTCTCACATTCAGGTCCTTCATCCATTTTGAGTTTATTTTTGTGAATGGTGTAAGAAGGTGGTCTAGTTTCATTCTTCTGCATATTGCTGTCCAGTTCTCCCAGCACCATTTGTTAAAGAGACTCTCTTTTTTTCCATTGGATATTCTTTCCTGCTTTGTCAAAGATTAGTTGGCCGTACATTTGTGGGTCCAAATCTGGAGTCTCTATTCCATTGGTCTATGTGTCTGTTTTTGTGCCAATACCATACTGTCTTGATGATGACAGCTTTGTAGTAGAGGCTAAGTCTGGGATTGTGATGCCTCCCGCTTTGGTTTTCTTCTTCAAAATTACTTTGGCTATCAGGGTCTTTTGTGGTTCCATACAGACTTTAAGATTGCTTGTTCTAGTTTCGAGAAGAATGCTGGTGAAATTTTGATTGGGATTGCATTGAATGTGTAGATTGCTTTGGGTAGTGTTGACATTTTGACGATATTTATTCTTGCAACCCATGAGCACGGAATGTTTTTCCATTTCTTTGTGTCTTCTTCAATTTCCTTCGTAAGTTTTCTATAGTTTTCAGTATACAGATCTTTTACGTCTTTGGTTAGGTTTATTCCGAGGTGTTTTATGCTTCTTGGTGCAATTGTGAATGGGATCAGTTTCTTTATTTGTCTTTCTGTTGCTTCATTATTGGTGTATAAAAATGCAACTGATTTCTGTACATTAATGTTGTATCATGCAATTTTGCTGAATTCATGTATCAGTTCTAGCAGACTTTTGGTGGAGTCTGTCGGGTTTTTCATGTAGAATGTCATGTGATGTGCAAAAAGTGAAAGCTTGACTTCATCTTTGCCAATTTTGATGCCTTTGATTTCCTTTTGTTGTCTGATTGCTGATGCTAGAACTTCCAACACTATGTGAAACAACAGCAGTGAGAGTGGGCATCCCTGTCATGTTCCTGATCTCACAGGGAAAGCTCTCAGTTTTTCCCATTGAGGATGGTATTAGCTGTGGGCTTTTCATAAATGGCTTTTATGATATTAAATATGTTCCTTCTATCCCGACTTTCTCGAGGGTTTTTTATTAAGAAAGGATGCTGAATTTTGTTAAAGGCTTTTTCTTCATCGATGGACAGGGTCTTATGGTTCTTTTCTTTTATTAATGTGATGTATCACATTGATTGATTTGCAAGTATTGAACCAGCCCTGCAGCCCAGAAATGAATCCCACCTGATCATGGTGAATGATTCTTTTTATATGCTGTTGAATTTGATTTGCCAGTATCTTGTGGAGAATTTTTGCATCCATATTCCTCAGGGATATTGGCCTGTAGTTCTTTTTTTTTGCTGGGTCTCTGTCTGGTTTAGGAATCAAAGTGATGCTGGCTTCATAGAATGAGTCTGGAAGTTTTCCTTCCCTTTCTATTTTTTGGAACAGCTTGAGAAGGATAGGTATTAACTCTGCTTTAAATGTCTGGTAGAATTCTCCAGGGAAGCCATCTAGTCCTGGACTTGTATTTGTTGGGAGATTTTTGATAACTGATTCAATTTCTTCACTGGTTATGGGTCTGTTCAAATTTTCTGTTTCTTCCTGTTTGAGTTTTAGAAGTCTGTGGGTGCTTAGGGTCTTTGTCCATTTCTTCCAGGTTGTCCAGTTTGTTGGCATATAATTTTTCATAGTATTCCCTGATAATTGCTTGTATTTCTGAGGGATTGGTTGTAATAATTCCATTTTCATTTGTGATTTTATCTATTTGGGTACTCTCCCTTTTCTTTTTGAGAAGCCTGGCTAGAGGTTTATCAATTTTATTTTTTTAAAAAACCAACTCTTGGTTTCATTGATCTGCTCTACAGTTTTTTTAGATTCTAAATTGTTCATTTATGCTCTGATCTTTATTATTTCTCTTCTTCTGCTGGGTTTGGGGTGTCTTTGCTGTTTTGCTTCTAGTTCCTTTAAGGTGTGCTGTTAGATTCTGTATTTGAGATTTTTCTTGTTTCTTGAGATAGGCCTGGATTGCAATGTATTTTCCTCTCAGTACTGCCTTTGCTGCATCCAAAAGGGTTTGGATTGTTGTATTTTCATTTTCATTTGTTTCCATATATCTTTTAATTTCTTTAATTGCCTGGTTGACCTGTTCATTCTTTAGTAGGATGCTCTTTAACCTCCATGTTTTTGGAGGTTTTCCAGACTTTTTCCTGTGATTGATTTCAAGTTTCATAGCATTGTGATCTGAAAGTGTGCATGGTATGATCTCAATTCTTTTATACTTATTAAGGGCTGTTTTGTGACTCAGAATGTGATCTGTCTTGGAGAATGTTCCATGTGCACTAGAGAAAAAAGTATATTCTGTTGCTTTGGGATGCAGAGTTCTAAATATATCTGTCAAGTCCATCTGATCCAATGTATCATTCAGGGCCCTTGTTTCTTTATTGATTCTCTGTCTAGATGATCTATCCACTGTTGTAAGTGGAGTATTAAAGTCTCCTGCAATTACCACATTCTTATCAGTAAGGTTGCTTATGTTTGTGATTGTTTTATATATTTGGGGACTCCCGTATTCGGTGCATAGACATTTATAATTGTTAGCTCTTCCTGATGGATAGACCCTGTAATTATTATATAATGCCCTTCTTCATCTCTTGTTACAGCCTTTAATTTAAAGTCTAGTTTGTCTGATATAAGTATGGCTACTCCAGCTTTCTTTTGACTTCCAGTAGCATGATAGTTCTCCATCCCCTCACTTTCAATCTGAAGGTGTCCTCAGGTCTAAAATGAGTCTCTTGTAGACGGCAAAACCATGGGTCTTGTTTTTTTTTTTTTTTTATCCATTCTGATACCCTATGTCTTTTTGTTGGAGCATTTAGTCCATTTATATTCAGTGTTATTATTGAAAGATACAGGTTTAGAGTCATTGTGATGTCTGTAGGTTTCATGCTTGTAGTGATGTCTTCGCTACTTTGTGGTTCTTGCAACATTTCATTCACAGAGTCCCCCTTAGGGACATTTTCATTGACCCAGGGGACTACCAGAGTGGTATAGGGGCCACTGTCTCTGGGAGGTGGGATGATGAGTCCTGGGGAGCCACCAACTCCCTGCGGTAGAGGCTTAGGTGGCTGCCAGCCCTGGGTTTTAGAGAAGAGGTCAGAGGCAGTTGCAGAGACTGGGTTCAAGTCAGGATGGATGGCAGCTGAGTGGCAAGAGGGTGGATGGCCGAAGGGGGCTATAGATGGGAGAATGCTAGCGATAGGATCTAGAGTTTAGAGACTGGCTGTCTAGATACTAAGTGGCCAGGAACACTGAGATTTTGTAACTCCCAGAAGAGGTTAACCTGTGTGTTTTCATAAAGGGCAAAATTAAGTTGAGGATTTATTGGAGTTGGGAGCCCTTTTTGTTGAGGGAAATTTGTTCAAGGGGGCAGCGGGGGTAGAAGGGCATAGATCTGAAGTGTCCAGGTACCTGGATAGTAACCTCCTCTATGTCTAACAACCATGCCCGTGCCCCCCAGTGCCTTTCAAATGGTTTCAGCAGTCCAATTAAAATTAGTAGCACTGCCCTGTAGTTAGGGGGAGCGCCTTATAGAGTAATACTCTGGACTCGGGGTCACTTGAGGCCTCGTCAGGTTTAGAAATGAAGAGGGTGTCATTCGGGTCACTATGGTCATCGAAATGATAAACATACGGGACCACACCAACTTTGCTGCAGGAGACAGGCCTAGTCTAATGTTTCCCATTCACTGTGAGCCTTAGCTTTAGTGATTTCTGTGAGGAAAGGATGAGCACAGCACCAGGCAGTAAATATCCGGGGGGGGGGGGGGGGGGTAGGTACAGATATCAGTGGCTCTGGGGGCTCCATCTTCCTTTACCCGTCCTCATCCTCATCAGTGGCCTCAACAACCAGGTCAGCTTTTCCTTTGGTACCAGGGGCACCCCCTGAGACATGTTGCTTTGTTCTATCCCATTTGGGGAGGAAAGCCTAGGGGGCTCAGGATGTGGTATCTCAAAGGAAACAGACATATAGCTGGACTGTTCTCTGAGAAGATTATAGATTTTAGGGTCTTCAGAGAGACTGGCCCGTTGTGCAGTTCAGCCATGAGTAACAGTTTTCAATCACAGGCCACAAACCTGTAATAGCCAGTTAGCTCCCTTCTATCCTTCCTGCTGCACAGTCTTTAAGGTTAGAATTTCAGTTAAGGCATAATTTCTGATGCCTTAATTGTTACTTTCTTATTTTCTTCATTATGTTGATCTTACGTGTTGTTACCAGAAAAGGTTTCTGGAAAATGTCCCTGTGAGCCCACTTCATAAGTGGCTGCATTCCTTTCCAGGTGTCCCAGTTGCCCTCCCCAGGATTGGGATCTGCCTCCACTAGCGCAGTGTACACGGGACCTTTGGGAAAGCCCTGGCTTTCCTATTGGTGCAAATAGCAGAGCCTTGGCATGTTGGTACCTAGTGGCACTAAGCAATGCCCAGGAAGCTTTCATCTCTGTTAAATAAATTTTGCATTTATTTGGAGCTGATGTACCCCCTCTGGGGTCTTAAGAGGCACTGGCATAAGATGTTCAGGACATTTGTGTTTGTCTATTAATTGTTTAGCAACCACACCGAAGACTGGACTTATGATATCCCATGGGGTTAGGGAGACAAAGTGATGGTGAGTGTAGCGGCCATGTGGGGACAGCAAGCCTCACTGAATGTCTCCTTTCATGGTGCCATTGGTTTCCTATTACAAGGCTGTTCTGTGTATCTGGGTTAGGGCACATAGTCCCACTGTGACCCACCACTCAGTGGTCACTAGGGGAGTTCTCACTCCTCCTTATCTACTGGAGTACCCTTTCCTCGGTACCATTAGCCCAAAGCCTCATCTTGGGCAGCAATCTCAGCCTTGGGATTCACTCTGCCTTCACTAGCTGTCCTTGGCGTAAGGCAGGGAGGACCCTCATGTACATTAGTAGTCAGTAAAGGCCTTTATAATTAGTGGTCTTATCATCTCATTAGTCCATATAGCCTAAATCACATTGCACTGGAGAGTGAATTATTATGGTAGCAGTGACAGGAAACACACAGCAGAGGCAATATGCAGAAGCACGGAAGAGTGCAGTAGACCTCCAGCAAGTGGTGCTGCCTTCCCAAATGGTGTTACCATCTGGGTTAGCCAGTCACAGTTAGTAAGGTGGTTGAAGCTGGGGGTGGTGCATGGGTGGCTCAGTCTGTGGGGCTCCAACTCTTGATTTCGGCTCAGGTCAGGATCTCATGGTTTGTGAGTTCAAGCCCTCATTAAGGTCTACGCTGATGACGCAGAGACTGCTTGGGATTCTGCCTCCGTATCTCTCTGCCCCTCCCCTGCTTGCTCGTTCTCTCTCTCTCTTTCTCAAAACAAATAAAAATAAACTTTGAAGGGAGCGCCTGGGTGGCTCAGTCGGTTAAGCGTCCGACTTCAGCTCAGGTCACGATCTCGCGGTTCGTGAGTTCGAGCCCCGCGTCGGGCTCTGGGCTGATGGCTCAGAGCCTGGAGCCTGCTTCCGATTCTGTGTCTCCCTCTCTCTCTGCCCCTCCCGCGTTCGTGCTGTGTCTCTCTCTGTCTCAAAAATAAATAAACGTTAAAAAAAAATAAAAAAAAAAAAAACTTTGAAGAAAAAAAAAAGATAGTTGAAGCTAAACGCGTTCCCGTAGGTTAACTACAAGTGCTATCATCACACAGTCCCCTTGACTGTACCATCTACCAACTGTTTGGCTCTCAGCCTATTGATAGTGGTGCCAGCGGTTAGAAATGCCTGGGGACACTCACCTGGGCTGACTATTTGTGGCTGCGCTTAGAGATGGTTCCCTGAGCCGAGTGCCTCTTGTGAGTTCGTCTTGTGGCTAGACTTGCCTTAAGGGTTCTTACAATTGCAGGATGCACCTCAGCCACAACCATCAGAGAACTTCGAAAAACAAGATTTATGACTCAGAAGTTCTGGAGGGTCTGTGGCATTCTGGGGTCTCAGATAGGGAGAGAGAGAGGAAGAGAGTGTGGTCCAGGGGCTCTGCATTATTAGGATGAAGGGTGAAGTGCCTAAGAACTTTGTGAGTTCATTCTTTATTGGCAAATTTAAAACAGCAGAAATTAGGAAGTGGGTAGGGAGAAACAGCATCACTCAAGCGGCCAGTTATCTAGGTTACCCAGAGCTTTCTAAAAGAGGAGCTTCATGCGTGTCAGTAGTCTGGTGCTTTGTCTAGTTGACTTGCTGCTAGCTGTGGCATGCAGCTGGCAGTATGTTTATTGGAGGTGGAGGGCTTTGAAATACATGCCTTGGCTGTCAGAGGGTTAATGTCAGGTACCGATGCTACACTTACAGAACTACTTAGGAAAAATATGTGTCTCTGCTTATTAAACCTGTATTTGTACGTAACCTGTGACCCAGTAGTTCCTCTCCTGGGTATGTCCCCAAAAGAAATCAGTGCACACAGGCACCAAGAGAAATATATGGGAATATTCATAGCAGCATTATCAGTAATTGTCCAAGAGTAGAAACAACACAGAATAAATAAATATATCGTGGAAACAGTCACAGCACAGAATGCTGTACGTACGTGACAGCTGTTCACACAACCACATGGATGAGCCTCTTACTAAACGTAATCATCTGCCAGAAAAGCCAAACACAAAAATGTATTCTGTATGATTCCGTTTATATAAAGCCTGAAAACAGGCAAAACAAAGTGAAGCTGTTTATGGAGGGGTACTGAAATGGTAAAAGTATAAAGAAAAATAAGTGATGATTTTGAAAGGCGAAGGAGTGGTTAATTTGGAGAGGAAGGGGATGTGATAAATTTGGGCTTCGGTGGGTGGAGGCAATGATGTATTTCTAGGCAGGTGATGGTAGATGTTTGCTTTCTGATTCATTAAACTATGTGATTTGCATACTTTTCTATGTCTTTCTATGTGTTTTATTTTAAAAAGAGGATACACAAAATAGTATGTCAGGAAGTTACAAATTTTTTATTTATGGGCACATATACATAAAAGTACTAAAACATCCCTAGGGAGGATGGGCACAAATTTAGATTAGCTGCTCTCTGTGGGCGAGGAGGGGAATGTGGTAGTGCTGGGATCTAGAGCTGTACTTTTCTTTTTCAAAAAGAAAGGTCTGGAACAAAGATGGCAAAATAGTGACATCCTCAGCGTGGGTGGTATGTGCACGGGTGTCTTTTTTGGGTACTTTTCTTCGTGTTTATTTTTCATAATTAAAAATAAATTTAAAGGGGCACCTGGGTGGTTCAGTTGGTTAAGCATCTGTCTCCTCACTTCGGCTCAGGTCACGATCTCAGGGTCATGGGATCGAGCCCTGCGTTGGGTTCTGTGCTGACAGCACGAAGCCTGTTGGGATTCTCTCTCCCTCCCTCTACCACCTGCTTCTGTCTCTCACTTGATCTTAGCCAAAAGGCCGAGAAGCGATGCTTTTCTCTCTCGATGAATGAATGAATGAATTTAAAAGTAGGCAGGATGGCTTCCGATTCTGTGTCTCCCTCTCTCTGCCCCTCCCCCGTTCATGCTCTGTCTGTCTCTGTCTCAAAAATAAAATAAACGTTAAAAAAAAAAATTAAAAAAAAAAAGTAGGCAGGATGATTTTTAAAGGGTAAGGGAGTTAGAGATAAAAATTAGATATGTTACTTATATATACCTAACACTGTATTTTTTGCCCCAAAGGTACCTGAAGCTCTTCACTTTTCTGCCCCTTCCAGAGATTGACCACATAATGCAGCTGCATGAGAAAGAGCCAGAAAAGCGGGGTCCTCAGAAACGACTTGCTGCAGAAGTTACAAAGCTTGTTCATGGACAAGAAGGGCTTGCTTCTGCTAAAAGGTGGCCTTTTAGAATAACTAAAAGTGGATAAAGTTAATGTAATTAATAGACGAGAAAATTCATTAGGGTTGTTATTTACCACTAACAAGAATTGTCAGTGGTTGACCTAAGTACTGTAGAATAGCTTCTGTTGGAAAGAAAGATCACCTTGAATTAAGTGTAAATTATGTAAGATAAACGTTGCTGTTTCAAAACCTTTCAGTGTGGAACATAATGGGCACTCCATAATTGGTTACTGGGTACTAGCCCATGTGTCTGGAAAAGCGCTCACGTGATGTGGTTCTCAATGTGTATTTCAGGTGTACTCAAGCCCTTTACCATAGTAGCATAGACGCACTGGAGGTTATGTCTGATCAAGAGCTAAAAGAGCTGTTTAAAGAAGCTTCGTTTTCTGAACTAGTTCTTGACCCAGGAACAAGTGTCCTAGATACATGCCGCAAAGCAAATGCCATTCCAGATGGTCCCCGAGGGTAAGATTATTTAACTTTTAGATTCACAGTTAATTCGGCAGTAAATGTTACAGTTCACAGCATGCGTTTCCAGAAGGTGTTTTCCTGATAATGCTTCAATGGGGTCTCATTTCTGGCAGAAGTTAATCCCAGAATACAGTGAAAACGGAGTACTTATTGTCGAAAATCCTTTAAATTTTCTATAAAATCTGGTACTACTATACCGTCTCTCCTTAAGTCTAACTCAGTTTCTCCTCAGCATTGGAAAGGACTCTGTTTAAGGGACCACAGGGGTTACTGGACTTTTCTAGTGGTTTATTTACTGATACTGAAAATTGTACCACTAAAGATGACACCGTCTCTGATTCTGACAGAGTTCTTAAGTAACACTGACATTTGTTTACATTGTGTAAGCTGAGTAAGATTGGCTTGTACATTTAAACAAAATGTAGAAATTGATCTGTAAACTGTAGCAAATAGCCCAAAACAACACTTCCTAAGAGAAAGAAATTTGTCCTTAAACAGAAGATGTTTTACTGTAATTTTGTAAAACCACGGGTTGTAGCATTTTTTTTCATTTGGTAACACGTTAAGAGAAAATGAACATTTGCCTTTCACAAGGACTTCCAAGGCCTTTCATACTCTAGACCTCTTTTCTTCTCAGAGTTCACTGCTTTCTAGCTCCTCCCCATGTTTCCTCACTGTTTGTGAAATTTACTGCTACTCTCCAGTTTACATGTCTCTTCTTTCAGGAAAATTTCCAACCCCCACCCACCCGGTGTGCTCCTAGAGCAACCTTTCCTGGGGCTTTATAGCATTTAATCACTGTAATTATTTATTTGTCTGGATTACCCCACTAGTTTTCAGTAGTAAAGGCTCTATGAATGTTTATTGAATGAACTGGGCCATAAATAATGTGAGTAAAACCTATTTACATATGCCATCAAAAAATTGTTGCTAAACTGGAATTAGATAAGCTACTGATTTTCCATTTCTGAAATCAGCCCATTTCACTTTTCTAAAAAAGTTCTGCTTTTTAACATTTTAACAAAATGTGCTATTATTTGCATAGTCTCAGAATAGAATTTCCAAGGTTCTTCCAGTTTCATAAGCAAGTTTTCTAAAGGTTTTTGTAATAGCATATATAGTTGTGACTTGTAGCTCATGGAAGCTCATTAAAAGCAGCATTGCCCTCTTTCTGTCGGGAGGCTTCTTTTCTGTAAGCCCCTACTCCAAGTGTGGGGAGGGGGGGAATTGGCTTGAGAAAGTGATTCTGTTACTCATTTTTAAATCACTACCAACTGAATAGTTCTATATAGAGCTGTGGGATATCCCAGCTTTTTCTCTACTAAGTAAGAAACTGTGCCTTAAATCTCCTTTAGAAGAGCATTTAAGGGAGGCAGATATCTAGAGTGAACATAAAGGTAACAATTCAGTGCTAAGTGGTTTTAGTTGGACAGCCTCTGAAATATAAATGAAATATCATTGGGAGAGGTGAGTGGTGATGGATTTATCTAACTAAAACACTGTTATTTTTAGGTATCGGATGATAACAGAAGGTGGAGTCAGTATAAATCACAGACAAGTAACAAATCCTGAGAGTGTTTTAGTCGTTGGACAACATATTCTTAAGAATGGACTTTCATTACTTAAAATAGGAAAAAGGAATTTCTACATTATAAAATGGCTTCAGCTATGATGAAAAATCCTTCTGGTGGTTCAGACGTATCCATCTCATTCTCAAGATGTACCAAAGGTTGGCTCCAGAACTTATACTTTCGTTCACACAAGCCAAACAACAGAGAATGGAGTATACTTTAGGCCTCAGAGTGTGAGTAATTTCATTATTTATATAGGTTGATTAATGTGTAATGATGGGGTATTTTGTTTCCTGGTCTGCAGGTATTAAGGACTACCATAGAAAACCATAATTGCCAAGGATAATCTCTTTTAAAAATCCTATTTCATGAAATAACTACTGTATCCTTCTTGCGCTCTTTTTTAGAGATGAGGAAGAACAGTGAAAAAGAGGGCAGAGTAAGGACTCTTGGATACTTTTATATCCAAGTGTCTATCTTCCTGACCTTACTAACACCAGCAGCATCCGCAGTGGTCACATTAGAGATGTGAAATACGGTATTGGAAACTGTAGATTTCTGAATTTTTTTGCCATTTAGGAAGCAGATACAGTTCTCCTTAAGAAGAAAAGTATTACACAAAGCCCTAGTTGGGAGTAGAAATTACAGTAGAAAGTTTCTTTTCAAAGAACAAAAACATGTACTTTTGAGAAAGTTTCCAGTTCAGTTTTCCAGTCTCTTACCTGTGTTTCAGTATAAATTTACTCACAGCCTTGTTTTGCCAGATTACTAAGGAAGCAATATTTTATAAATTTGGAAACTTAAGTTTCAGCTTCTGTCCCCAAGCAGATTACAACTTGAGATAAACGGAAAAGTAACTAGAGAGAAAATAGCGGCAAATATAGTATCAAATACCCCATCATATGAGAGTATCAAAGTAATTCTTCTGGTAAGGGAAGTCTTCAGGTCACGCTTAAAGGATTTAGAACAAGACCCAGGTAAGCTGTACATACATTAGGCAAGTCAATTCTCAGAACTGTTTCTACATGTCAAAAATCAAGGTAGTTATCCCTATTTCCCTGAGGACCAAGTGAAACATAAATACAAATGGTTCACAATCCGGTTCCTTCTTGAAAACCTTACAGGCAGCAAAGCATGGCTTTAGTGTTCAAATTCTAGCCATTTACTACCTGGGATACTTGAAACAAATCACTAGCCTGATATGTAAAAATGGAGATGTAATTGTAGCTTTGTGAATTGTGAGATTGCGTAGGAAAAAAGTTGTAAAACTTTTCATATAGCATAAGCTGTCTTACGTTCCAATTAGATTTATATGTTAAAAAGCTAGTAGATCTAAATTTTTCCCTGGGAGCAAAGTTAGGAAGAATTGACTTATTGACAAAACTTGAATGTCATTTCGTACCAGCAATTTTATTTACATAGCAAGAACATACAGGCGTCCGTGGTAAATGTCAGAGATCATCGCCACATTTCAGAGCTTCACTCAGTTTGAGCCAATAAATGAAGGGTTTCTGAAACTTTACATACCTTTCTTGCCTCTGCTTTTCTTGTACAAGGTGTGTAGTGCCAGCAAGTACATTACCATCACCTCAGTTGTAAAGGTAACATTTTCAATTTGAAATTATGTTTGATATGCTGGGGAATGGTACACTGTAAGTTTCTCCCCCCTTACAAACTCAAAAGACTGGGATGGTAGTCATCTGATGTATCTGAAGTGAGTAAATCAGGGATGGCTGTACTGATATTGAATAATGGCAGAGTGATTTTAAAGTGTGTGCTAATGAACATTTAGGTAGTATGTATTCTATCAAGAAGGTACTATGAACAGATTCAAAGTAGTACCATTAAGATTGAATCTGGTTTTTTATGTTTGAGATCAGTTGCTGAGCCCGTTGTTTGCTAGTACGTGGGTACCATAAGCTCACGTTACCAACACATTGTTCCTGCCAGTAGTCCTTCATAACTGTTGTAACAGAAATGTTAACATGTTCAGTAAATTCTGTATTGCTGATATGATCTTTTCGAGATGGAGCTAGATGCCTTAAGGATTTTGACCCATATCTTAAAGTTTTTATGTAATTCATACCAAGAATCACCTGGGGAATTTGAATAAAATGTGAGTATGTTCTAAACCTCACCCCAAAACTCTGAATGTATTTTAGTAGTAAAAAGCCTTTAGGTGTGTCTGTCCAGATGTTTTTCTTTAAATAATAAGGCTCCATCAGTATTTTCCTATTTGTTGTAATCTAATGTATCATTGGTGTGAAGCAAAAGTAACTGTTACCAACTAATAGAGACATATACTTCGATGACCAGCACAGTATTTGGTTTTAAGTCTCACCTCCAAGTGAATCTTAGAGCATGTTATGAGTGACCTAATTTAAAGATGTATTGGAATTATTATATTTGAAAATCAAGTCTAGATGGTTGTTTTTAATGCAGGAAAGTAGAATTCATGCTTGCAGGTTTAAGAAAGAATCAAAGAAAGATAATTTAGATGTTTAATGCACTAGGGCAGCGTGGACCCGGAAGTGGAAGGGCTGCAGTAGCTACACCTCATGCACATCACCGTCAGTGTTACAGATCTTCTTGTGCCTTCAGCTTTCTTACTAACACATCAGAGGTTGCAGAGAAGCTCAATAAAAGTAGATCTCGAAGGATAGGTGGACTACAGTGACTGTGAGTAACTTGTCAGCTCACACCTTTCAAAGCCAGACCAGTTTATAGTGTGCATGCATTATAGTTGTATGAAATGTTGTCTTCGTGCGTTCTTCTCCAAGGACTATGGCAGCAGCTTTAAGACTGCTCACAGGTTACACAGGTCATCTTATCCACAGGCAAACTGCTTGTACGACTAGAACATGAACAGTTCTTTTTAAGTTCAAATGAAACTGTCACAAGAAAGACTTGATGTATTTTATGTGTACTTTATATGTACGGGGCAACTTTAGAAACAGCCATTTATTATTTGGATTAAATGTATGATTTGTTCTGTGATACAGAGTACGATTTTCAGTTTATAGCCAGTCTCTTCACATGAGCAGATTCATACCATTGCAATACACAGGAGTTCATAAATAAAATTCTACTCAAGTAGGCAGTAACTAGCAAATTTCGAGTCAACAAAGTCTCAGTGTTACATAGTTCTCTTCACCAAAGATGAGTCTCTCGGATTTCAGCAATTATTTGACTGGCTCCTTGTAATGCCTACATTAAAAAAGATAAAAAAAATTATAGATGCTTATTGAGTTATGATATCAAAAAAGGAAGTAATCTCTCCCCTTTATATGTGGCAGATCTATACAATTAGTACCTTCAGTCTAAAAATCTAATCAAGTACTATGCAAAAAAATAGACTAGCCATCCTGTGATGACTGTATCTCCAGGGATCAGAATGTAGTGTTTATATCTACAACCCAGCCCCGGGTGTGAAGATTCAGAAGCATTTGCGATACCTTTAGCATGTCTGCAGCTTCCTTCCTGCGCTGTGCCATGTCCTCGGATTCAGTCAGAAGATCATCCAGTAAGGATGATTTATACAGCTGTCCTACTAACTCACTCTGAAGAGTATCTTTCACATGATTCACCAAAAAGTGCATTACTGCCTTTGGCACACTGTAAAATAAAACCATCAGATGATCCACTAACTTAGAATCAAAGCCTA